>NC_091515.1:36688655-36990072 GCF_947461875.1 Haliaeetus albicilla
TTTACAGAAAACAATGAATCCCACTAATGACCCCATGGGAACAACTATTATACTAGACATCGGCATCTTTACCTCATCGTATATACTCTGCCCCCTCTTCGCATTAACCTGCTGGGATCAATATCAATGGCAACGACAACAACGACTATGTGCCCCTACCCCAACTTCTCTTTTCCTCCTGTTAATCTGAGTAGGTATAATTGCCACTGCTCACACACCAAGCCCATGGGACCATGCACTGGTAAGATATACTGGAAGTATGGGAACATTGAGGGAAAGGACAGGCTTGAACCTTTCTACTTTAGTTATGCATGGAAATGAAATATACTTAAGAAATGAATGGAGGTGGGACAGGAAAAATTTTGTTCCCCTACTCCGAGGCACACCAGGAGAAGAGATTAAAGTAGGATGCCGAGTAATCAATTAATCTACCCACTGGAAACTGACAGAAATGACTGTTTATAATGCTGATTCCACTTGGACTAGAAAAGACATGAAATTTTGCGATTATGACAACCTAGATTGTTGGTACAATTTCACCTTAGTACAGCCTGTTTTTGTGATGTGCGGATGGGCCCACTGTAGAGTAGAACTGATGATTAAATTTAAGATTGACATGCGCAAAAAATGGAATTTGTGTATGATGGGGTGGCCCTGGGTTAATGCTTATATAGGCTCTAATGAATTTGCACCCGACACTTATTCCGCTAAATCTCTAAATTTACCTGCAGTAGTACTACATAATGACATTGCCTTTCATAGACGAGAGTGGATTATAAAAAACAAAGACAAGGATCGACAGATTCCATCTTTAAAGGGAACAATAGGAGACATCATTTCAGTAGGATGCCAAACTGAAAATCACACTGAGTGCACAACAGTTTTAAGCATTATTATGGACTATGCTGAAGGAAAACAAGGACATGGTCTTGATAACACACATACCTGTCCTTTTGGGCACGAATGTTGGTATAATTTTACTATATTCCGCTCAGCACTTATAATGTGTCTTTGGGCAGACTCCAAATTTCATTCCAGCTTAAGCCTCCAATTCAAAATTGATATCAAGCAGCCGTCCTCACCAACTCAGCCTTTTATTAAGTTATCTCCTTACATTTATAACACTGGCCCTTATATAATTAAAAATATAGGACAACAGTGAGTTTTCTTTAATCCTAGTTGGTCCCTAAAAAGGGTGGAACTTGCACTGCACATTAATGTGTCAGCAATTAGATCAGACTGTTCTGCCTTTTTGGGAGAAGCTTACACTGGCTGGCTAGCATGGTTACATGGACGAACTCTCACCTCTTCAAAATGACCAAAAAGATATGTGACTGGTATCTTAAGAACAGGACTGGGAGTATTGAACAGCATAGACACTGAAGTCCTAATGAACAAATTAACTGCTGCTACCGATGACCGAAACAAATTAGAACACCCACTAAAATCATCTTTATTGGCATTAGGAGCAAGTCAATGGCTCCTATCAGACATTCTGCCTTATTGGGAACGAATAGACAAAAATGACCATCAATTAATTGTAAACACCCTCGGGGCAACTCAAGGTAATACCTCTCTTGCCTTGAGCTGTATCCAAGCACAATTATGGATACAGTCTGTAGTAGCAGCTATTATTAGAGAAGGAGAAGTGGGAACCCTACCTACTGAGGAGGGAGGAGGGTAAAAAGCAAGCTCACGTCCCTGGACTTGAGGAGAGCTGACTCTGGCCTCTTCAGGGATCTGCTTGGAAGCATCCCGTGGGATAAGGCCCTGGAGGGAAGAGGGGCCCAAGAAAGCTGGTTAATATTGGAAGGTTACCTCCTCCAAGATCAAGAGCAGTCCATCCTAACGAGCAGGAAGTCGGGCAAAAATGCCAGGAGGCCTGCGTAGATGAGCAAGGAGCTCCTGGCCAAACTCAAGCACAAAAAGGAAGGTGGAAGCAGAGACAGGTAACCTGGGAGGAATACAGAGACATTGTCTGAGAATACAGGGATGATGTTAGAACAGTCAAAGCCTACATGGAATTGAATCTGGCAAGGGAGGTCAAACACAACAAAAAGGGCTTCTATAAGTACATAAGTGGCAAAAGGAAGACTGGGGAAAATGTGGGCCCATTGCTGAATAAGACAGGGGACCTGGTGACACAGGACACGGAAAAGGCTGAGGTACTGAATGCTGCCTTTGCCTCAGTCTTTACTAGCAAGACCAGCCTTCAGGAATCCCAGGCCCCAGAGACCAGGGGCAAAGGCTGGAGCAAGGAAGACATACCCTTGGTGGAAGAGGATCAGGTCAGGGAATACTTAAGCAAAAAGGATGTACATAAGTCCATAGGCACTGATGGGATGCACCCATGAGCACTGAGGGAGCAGGCAGATGCCATTGCAAGGCCACTCTCAATAACCTTTGAAAGATCATGGTGATTGAGAGAAGTGCCCGAAGACTGGAGGAAAGCAAATGTCACTCCTATCTTCAAGAAGGGCAAGAAGGAGGACCCAGGGAACTACAGGCCAGTCAGCCTCACCCTGGGAAGGTGATGGAGCAGCTAATCCTGGGAACAACTTCCAGGCACATGAAGGACAAGACTGTCATCAGGAGTAGTCAACATAGATTCACCAAGGGGAAGTCATGCTTGACCGACCTGACAACCTTCTACAATGAAATGACTGGCCTGGTAGACAAGGGGAGAGCAGCGGATATTGTCTGCCTTGACTTCAGGAAGGCCTTTGACACTGTCTCCCATAAGATCCTCATAGAGAAGCTGTTGATGTATGGGCTGGGCGAGCAGACAGTGAGGGGGATTGAAAACTGGCTGAACAGCCGGGCCCAGAGGGCACGAAGTTTAGTTGGAGGCCAATAACTAGCAGTGTACCCCAGGGTCAATACTGGGTCCAGTCCTGTTCAACATCTTCATTAATTATCTGGATGATGGGGCAGAGTGTACTGTACCCTCACAGCAAGTTTGCAGATGACACCAAACTGGGAGGAGTGGCTGATACACCAGAGGGTGATGCTGCCATCCAGAGGGACCTTGACAGGCTGGAGAAATTGGCTGAAAGGAACCTCCTGCAGTTCAACAAGGGGAAGTGCAAAGTCCTGCCCCTGGGGAGGAACAACCCCATGCATCAGTACATGCTGGGAGCCAACCAGTTGGAAATAAGCTTTGCAGAAAAGAACTTGGGGGTCCTGGTGGACACCAAGTTGAACATGAGCCGACAATGCGCCCTTGCCGCAAAGAAGGCTAATGGTATCCTGGGCTGCATTAGGCAAAGTATTGCCAGCAGGTCGAGGGAAGTGATCCTTCCCCTCTACTCAGCACTGGTGAGGCCACACCTGGAGCCCTGTGTCCAGTTCTTGGCTCCTCAGTACAAGAGAGACATGGACATAGTAGAGAGAGTCCAGCAAAGGGCCACTAAGATGATTAAGGAACTGGAGTGTCTCTCCTGAGGAAAGGCTGAGACAGCTGGGACTGCTTAGCCTAGAGAAGAGAAGGCTCAGGGGGGATCTTATCAATCAATATATATAAATACCTGAAGGGAAGGTGCAAAGAAGACAGAGCCAGGCTCTTTCCATTGGTGTCTAGCGACAGGACAAGAGCCAATGGGCACAAACTGAAACACAGAAGGTGTTGTCTGAACATAAGGAAACACTTTTTTTACTGTGAGGGTGACTGAGCATTGGAACAGGTTGTGGAGTCTCCCTCCTTGAATATATTCAAATACCATCTGGACATAGTCCTGGGCAACCGGCTCCAGGTGGCCCTACTTGAGCAGGGGGATTGGACCAGATGACCTCCAGAGGTCCCTTCCAACCTCAATCATTCTGTGATTAAATGATGTATAGCAAGAAAGGGGGAATCTGGTAGAGTAAGGCACATTCAATACATTCAGTTACAGATATCGCTTCACTCTCACAATGTTGTTTCTCTGCAATAATATCCATAAATTAACAGGTATAAACATCAATTTTTTGTAAAAAGAGTATGTGCAACTTAAAAATAGGGCCATGTGCTAACTCACCTACTGTATGCAAATCACACTTGCAATTTATATTTTTGAATGCAAACTAGTAACTTGAAAGTTACTCTGACAACTCTGAATTACTGCAATATTTAAAGCAGAAGGACTTGAGAATTTGTAGTAATTGAGAATTTTGACATTTTCTTCACCACAGGATCATACCACACACACACACAACCTAGACTAACTGCTCAAGGACCAGTGGACACTGTGTAACTCCCCTAGGAGCAGGCAGGTAAGCCTTGGCCTCATCCCATAACATGCCAGTCCACTTAGCACTGGGGCCATCAAAATTTGATATTTTACATCCTCAATGAGGAACTGCAGTCTGGTAAAGCATCTGCTTCCAGAACTACTCATATTTTGTCTATTTTACTGTGGTGGGTTAACTTTGGCTGGCTGCCAGGTGCCCACCAAGCCACTCTATCACTCCCCCTCTTCAGTGGGACAGGGGGAGAAAATAAGATGAAAAACTCGTGGGTTGAGATAAAGGCAGTTTAATAAAGAAAAGCAAAGTCCGTGGGAGGAATCAAAGGAAACAAATAAATAAAAAAAAAAATCTGTTCTCTACTTCCCATCAGCAGGTGATACCCAGCCACTTCCTGGGAAGTAGGGCCTCAGTGCGTGTAGCGGTTGCTTTGGAAGACAAACACCTTAATAACGAATGCCCCTCCCCCTCCTTTCTCTCAGCTTTTATTGCCGAGCACAACATCATATGGTATGGAATATCTCTTTGGTCACTTTGGGTCAGCTGTCCTGGCTATGTCCCCTCCCAACCTCTTGCCCACCCCCAGCCTACTGGACTTTGGGGGTGGGGGGGGTTGGAGAGACAGCCTCCCTGCTGTGGGACCACTGCTCAGCAGTAGCCAAAACATTGGTGTGTTATCAACACTGTTCTAGCTACAAATACAAAGCACAGTCCTATGAGGGCTACTATGGGGAAAGTTAACTCCATCCCAGCCAGACCCAATGCATTTACTTACAAAGGTTATCTCATGGCATAACACTGCCCTTGAAAGCACTGGGTACTCAAGAGCTGCAGCTAGGAGACAGTACAGAAACAAAAACATAGGCATATCCATTGAATGATACCAGACAATCTCTTTGCCTCACAGTGAAATCAATGAATAGCTCTTCAATACTCACAAACATTTGTTAATTGCTGATGAACATAAATTGAGGAGACAAGCAACTACCATGGCTGTTGCTAGGAATGAGCAAGGAAAAGAGTTGAAAGAGCTGGGATGAACTGACATCAGCAAACCATGAGGTCCTAGCGATCTTTCAGTTGATGCTCATAGGAAATGACTTGCGCTGGTGACATTTTTTGCATGTGTTCCATGTCGTGCCAAATTCTGATGTTAACCTAAGCCAAAGATTTAGAAGTAGCCTAGTGTTTTGTGCAGGTACTGGAAGACCATAGATCAACAAGGAAATACTCTCCTTTCTATGAAACTAAGATAATTTCTATAAATTGGCTTCATTCAATATCAGGATTAAATATTTTAGTCAGCCAAACTGTCTTGGGTCCTGCCCTCTGGGGCTGCTACAGGAGATACCACTCTCACCGTACTTTACAGCATCGTTACTTAGACCCAAAGCCCCAAAATAGCCAAAAGTGAATTAAAAAAAGGACTAATTAGACTGGAGCGGCTGGTTAGGGACACTGAAAGTATTTGGTGTCATAAAACACCCAGATGGGGAAGGCACAGTAAGCACCTTTTTTTCCCAAGTGCAGTAAAAAATCCCAGTAACGCAGCTGCTTGTCCAGGAATAACAAGCTTCTACTATCACTTAGGACTTAAGAGTCCACACAATGTGTCTAAAAATATTTGATAATCATCTCACTGTAAATAGTAGTCTAGGTCATACAAGGACATTCGAAAATAAAATCCAAGAGAAGCAAAAGGCAGATGCAACTGTCCGAATCCAGCAGCACCTGTTAAAAGAACAGCAACAACTATCTCTGCTTCTCAATGACAGCTGGCTTTTTCCATGCACTTCTCCACACAAGATACGAGGTCCTAAATGACTACCTTACTAGTAAAATCTGAAAGTAACTAACAGAACCTACAGTAAACTTGAGTATGAATTTGACTGTTCCTATTGCTACCCAGTAATGTAACAGGAACCAAGATTCAAAAAATAGAGTGAAAGAAGCTCATGTTGGAACAAAAACTTACGAGAAAAACCTTGAATGGTGCAAATGCACGTGAACTTCTTTAAAGACTTCACTGAATCCTCAGGCTCTAACAGCCTTTAGAAAAACATAAAAAAACGTGTCAACTTTAGTGTCCTAGTACTAGAGATGGCAACACATGTAGATATGCCTCCTGACAGTATTTTTATTCAGCCCCTCCAAGAACCAATTGCATGTCAGTCTGAAACGTGACAGCCTGCAGGTTACTTAATATCAAATATATGTATAAAAAAAAAATAAAAAAATTACTCTTTTGTGCTGTCTTGCCAATCTTGCCTTAGTCTCCTCCAGTTCTTTGTGAATCTTCAGTACATGCTTGTTCATTTTGCGAATTGTGGAATGTAAGATTTCCCAGACATAGAACCTAGGAAAGATGCAGAACCCAAAACAGTAAATTGCACACTCTTCCAAGACAGAAAATACACAGGTCTGCTGTAACTCTCAACTCTTCTTATTGAAACCATCAGAAACAGGGCAACTTTCTATTGCTACAGAGCAAGTTAAACTAATAAACAGAGAAGCGCACAACACTGATCTGGGGGAAATTTACAACATTTCATCATTATCATTACCTAGGACATCTACTGGAGTGAGCAAACATTCAATATTAAGAAAGCATATCACTCACTTCTTACCTGTACTTTGTACTGAATTACCAAACCAGTGCTTTATTTCAGAATCATTCTGCAACACTACTAGCATCAAACTGCCAGGTCTGAGTATTTTTCCCCACTCACAGTAAATATATCTGAGGGTGATGCAGGATACATGCCCTAGGTGCAAGCCAAGACTCCACCAGGCTAGCAGCTATACAACAGGGTTAATGGTTCTTGCCCAGAAATGGTCCTAGAGCTTCTCCTTCCACTTTGGCAAACTTACAGGCTACTTGCATGAATCTTGCTAGCATAGCTTTTTGCAGGACACAGAAATGCACGCTGCAGCTCAGATGAAAATACTAAAGCTTGTGTTTTAGGGAAGCAACACAATTTTATGTAGAGTTTAAAGCAAAATGATGAAAGTAAAAACTGCAATTATTTTAAGTTTTAAAAAAAAAAAAAAAAAGGATTCTAACCATTTAAAATAAAAATTCAGATAAAAAGCAACTGAAGACAGAAATTCCATGCTTGTTACCTAGTAAAATCATGTGCAAGTTCTGAAGAGAAGATCCAGTTTGCTACTGCAGCGCAATCAACAATCTGTGTTCGAATCATCTTATCCACAAGAACAGCAATCATCTACATTTTGGGAAAGACAAGATGGTCATTCCTACCACAAGAAATGGTCAAGTTTACCTGCTGCAACATGGAGTCTGTGAAATTACTGTGGGCTAAGGTACAACCAGTGTTGGGTTATATGAAAAGCTATTAGAGTCAAGTTTGGTTTTATGCAACTTTGCAAATACATTAGTCAAACTAATGGGTGATTTCAAACACTTTAGGAAGCTAGTACTGCTTAAAGCAGACATCTCATTTGCTGAACCTAAAAATGCTCAGACTAGGGGAGTTGTATCAATCATGCCAAGCATGCATTCACATTTTAACAAGTTGTCTTTACTCCTCATGAGAGTGATGACTTCAGTTTTCATTCAAGTGACTACTTCTGCTATTCCCAAGAGCAAAAATACAAGAACTGAATTTTGAGACAAGGCATCAGAGAAGCAAGTCCCAATAGTCAACATTGGAATATCCAACCAGAAGATATGTTCCTGTTACATAACCATAAGGTAACAGCAACTGCTAGCCTAATCTCCTTGGACTGCAACGGTCCCCAACCACAACCATATGCTCTTTCCTGCAGGACCTCTTCATTTTAGAATGAAACCAGCACTGTATATAAGTATTTACTACAGGACCCTACCTTGATGAGGCCTGTGGGAAAATCAAGCAGGTAGCTACAAAAACTATCTTGTGATTAGAACAGCTTTGTGCCATTCAGAAGAAAGGGCCCATCTTAATTATTCATGTACTCCATACCGCAATACCCAAGAAACTCAACCTGCAACATATTTATTCTCATAATCATCCATTCTCAAATAGAATAGGGAAGTGTAACAAAGCTCAATTTATGGTAGAAAACTAAAGTAACGGAATGAATCAGAGAACTCATGCCTCATTTCTCAATTTCCAAGATTGCTTCCTATATGCATTTGTCTTAAGAAATTCTTCCTGGCATTATCCAGATTACCTAGTTTGAGCCTTCATGTAACACAGACATAGGAATTTGTGAAAGTATTAAATCTTGATGTTAAAGTTTCCTTTTATGACATCAAAGCCTTTGTGCCCCCAGAAAATAGTTGAGGCTGTGACCATCCATAATTTAAAGGTTGATATTTCAGGTAGGAATTTATATATATATACTTAATCTCTGCTTTTTTGATCCTTTTATTTAAGAAGCTATTTTACAATATCTTACTTCTCTTTCAGGACCTTACTTTTAAGAATATTAAAAGTAATCTTTTAGTAACCCTAGAAAATGGGCCTTAGACCGAGTAGCAGATGCAAGGATTCTCCAGCACTCAATGAGATTACTTTTGGAAGTCTGGCTCATGCAACTGAGGCGCCAATCATTTCCAGACATAATATCATATATTACAAACACACCAGGGAGAAATATCCAAATAACTAATGCAGGTAAAATTGAACACAAGTTTCTTACTGATCTCCATTTATAAAACAATGACAACATGGGGAAACAACAACTGCTGTGAAGAAATTGCATGTTTTAAACAACTGAGGTATTTTTCATGGTTCTTTCAGCACATTATTTCATCAGATTCAGGAATGAACTTTAACCATGGTAGTGTCACAGACAAATCTCTTCTGAATGTTGGTTGAGAGCAGGTTTACTTGCTTTGTGCATAACACTGATTCCAACCTGGTCTTTGTGGCTCATTGTGATTGCTAGTGAAAAACCACACAAGTGCTAAATAACCAGGTTCTCTCTTTTTGCCTGCTTACCTACTAACCAGGTTCTCTCTTCAGCCTACTTCTGTGTTACAAGATCTACATCTTAAAAAGCATATAGCACAAGAACGCTGTTCTAGTATTGAAATTTTGAAGAAAAACAGGGTTGGATTGGGTTTGGTTTTTAAGTTATTCTCTTGTAAACCAGAGTGTAGCACAAAGCTGAAAGTCTTCTACACTGAACTTTTAACGTGAAAGTCTCACTGATAGAGAATAAATTTGATGTCCAGTTTAAGTCACTTAACAGTAGTAAACACAACTTCAATTCTTTTAAATACAAATAGACAACAGACAGTATTTTTAAGTAAACAAAGGAAATTGTAATGCTTTATATTTTAAAATCACTTTCTGTGAGTGGAAACTTCAACAAATATCTGCCATTGATGCTCTTACCTGTGGATGATTCTTCCAAACCTCGTATACAACTCTCAGGACATGGAGTTTCCCCTCATCACTTTCAGCAAGTACTTTGAATACTTCGTGAAACCTTTAAAGAAATATAAGTAGTCAATGGAGGGGTCAGGATCAGGGCAATGAATCGGGAGACACATAGTAAGTGGTTTAGATGGTCCCAACATTTTCTTTTGGCCAATCTGCAACAATTCTGGAAAGGCTACCCCCTGACAAATAGAACTGTCCTGAGTTTAAAAGGTTGCAGAGACAAGACAACTCCTAAAAGCAATGTAACCCTGCCTCAGGGACAAACTTACTCCTCAAAGCTAGGCTACAGTTCTCATGCTTTTAAATGCAGGAGAGAACTCTGCTGCTCGGTGTGCTTATCTGTATGCAGGCAGAGTGAAATTTGCTGCTTTTTGTGCCTTGGACTTTGCCTATTGATAGGTGTTTCCACAACCGTAGACCATTATTCAATCTCCCCCCTACTGAGGAAAGCACTGAGAGCATCTATTTCAGTAGAGTTAAGCTGACTCCTATGTCAGTATTCACAGCCCAGTTTATGTAACGTAGCTATAAAGTTTAAATGGCTCTTTTTGACCTTATGGATATCACTGTTGATATGCAGCAGTGAAACCACTATAGCTCTGAATACACAGAGTCCTGCTTCTTATGTTACTGACTGTAGGCTAGTGACCATCGTTTGTTATAAACCATCATCATAAATCTTCCACGTGCAGACAAAAATCAAGCTGTTATATTTGTAAAGTATATAAAGTTGTATAAATAGGAAAATAATTCAGTAAGACACATGGCCACCTCTTTCCTACTGAGAGACTTTAACAGCATCAAGTATGCAGTGTCAAAAATAAGTTATTTTCATCTCATTTTGCTTAAACAGTTGCAGTAAATCCTCTAGAAGTTAAAGCATGTCTTTAAAAGCATGCACTCCAAAAATATTCTAGAATAAATTTTATATTGCTTAGATATATTTAAGAAGTTGTGGATTGATTTTTTAAAATTTAAAAAAAAAAACCAAAAAAACAAAACCACCGACTTAACTGATTTTGAGTCATACTGGTTGTTGCAACACACTGTAGAAGACATGATACTGTCATGGGAGGTATGCAGTCACTCAACATGAAGCAATATCACTTGCTCCTCAGGACACTCGGCAAATGATTAATTTTAAAATGAACTAATCTACCAGCTGTTCCTTCTCTGTGATGCTCCAAAGTACATTATGCTTGTGAACTCACAGATGGAGCCAGCCAAAGGGGTTTAGGAAAGGTTCCCCCCATGCATATGCTATATGGCTTTGTACATTTAAATATGCATCAGTCTTTGGAATACAGAATACACAGCAAAGAAACAAACCACCTGATCCACTCTAAGGTGACTTCCCAGCACTTCAGCTACTAGTAGCATAATGTGCTGTTGGACAGTTAAGGAAGAATAGGTAAGACTTGATATGAGAGAAAAAAAAGCAAGGCAAACTACAGTAAGTACATTTTAAAGACAGCTGCAGCAGTACTCCTCTCCCATTATTCTTTGGGGTCTTCTAAACATAAAATTCATTAGCATCACAAAGCAGCCAAGCACTTGCAAGCACCTCCAGGACAGGCAATAAGCTATCTGCTGCACTGTGACCATTTTCAGCTCCAACTTTTCTTCCAGTCAGGTAACAGATCTTTGTCTCATGGACTTTGTAAGTCTAAATAAAGTTCAGTAATGCAAATGACACCAAAAACAGAGAACCCATGGCTTGAGCAATAACTTTCCTCTTTCAAAGGAAAGTATAGACTGCCTCATTTGTTTGATTTAGAAACTATCATAAAGAGGATGTAATAGATTTGCAAGTAGCTAATCCGGACACTAGCTAGGATGTTTTTCATTACACAGTGGGTGTTTCTCAAGACTTTGCAATAGTATGCACAAAGAATCATAACACACCACACCTGTTAGATTACTTAAGACTTCCTATTAACTCTCTTTATATTTTAGGTAGATTAAGTTTTCAGAATTAGGAGTCACATACAGAAATATCTACACACTTAATGAGTTGATGAACTGCCACACAAATGATCTCCCCCATTTGTTTTGTTTTGTTTTTTTTTAAACCAACTAACCTGCATGTTATTGATCGATTTAAACACAACAGCACAACCCAACAGCAGTATGCTTGTGCAGGCAACTAACTCATAGCACAATACCTTTTGTTAGTAACAAAAGCGAGGTGAGAGCTGGGTTGAAGGACATCTTTGTAGGCTACAATGAAGGGTACAAGGGGATTTATTTCTGCTCAATTTCAGGAGTAACATTTGCATTTGAGAGCGCTACAAAGATTTTGGGGTTTTTATTTCAATAACAGACATTTGCAACATTCTCCACTGCACAGATGTACATTTCCTCTCACGCTTTCTGCCAACATTAAACTCCAGGAAAGACCTAATTGCTTCTGTGCAGTGACTGAGTACCAAACAGTCTCTATTTTAGAACCCTTACAGGGCTACTGGTAGGATCATAGACATTCAAGGATGTACTCAGTCATGCTCAGGTGAAGAACACTGATATGCCCAGATGTGACAACAGGAAAACCCCAAATTGATATGTACCTTTATACTTGCAAGAGACTTAAAGTAGACAGAATCCTCACCCCAATGCAATCAACATGCTTAAGATGTGTATGGTCTTGTTAATAACTCCATTCAGCTATGTAACCTAGTTTTCACATTACCTTCCTTTTAGTAGTGTTACTGCTTCTGGCCAAAACACATCATCACATCACATTGTGCAGCATCTAAAATGTTACTGAAACCTGTAGATGAGTTATTTTATCAGGCACTTCACTGTCAGAATGAAATGGTTCTGTAAGCCCCAAAATAATGCACATACCACACTTACTTAGCCAGAGCACTGAAGGAGTGGCTGAAAGACTTCGCAGCTAGATGGAGCAGAGTCTGTACAAAAACTTCTATTTTCAAAGGATTGAAGGTGAATCCTTCATCTGCAAGTTATTTAAAGTTAAAACAATAAGTACTTCAAGTAGAGGTTTTAAGTTGCTCTAGAATCTTTAAAGATAATTTTTGTAAAAAGAATTAAAACAATAAATTAAGTTTCAGCGACTGGATTTTGCAAGGCTGAACAGGGAGTTAGTAAATATATTCTAAAAGGTGCAGATCTTGGGACTCCCATCTGTCATGGAGAAAACATGTAGAAATAGTTCCAGGTTAATGAGAAATAGCAGCAGAGAGACAGCTATGCTAGTGGCATCTAACAGCACTGATGGAGAGAAGCAGGGAATAACAGCTGAAGATGCTGCAGAAGTCTGCATTGGGTTGGAGACAAGGCAGGCCATAGAGCATGGGAAAGGGGGAATGGATGAGAAGAGAGGAAGCTGCAGATGATTATAATACAGAGGTTGGGTATTTGTAATGGTTGGGGAAGGGGGGCACCAATTGTGCATAGGGGATGTGGGACACTTGAGGTGAATGGTTCTGAATCCCCTGGACGCTGCTGTAGACCTGCTGGCAACAACGGGTAAAAAAAGGAACATCAATTACTATGTGCTCTTTATAGCAAATGAAGGAAAACAATACTGGCTCTCAAGCAAAAAAAGGCTCACTGCTGCTCTGTGCCTGAATAACAGAACACTTAACAAGTATTGCAGTATTACCCAAACTGTCCCTATGTTTTAAAGATCACTCCTCAAACCCGTAGCTCACACTCCTTTCAGACCCCAAGAGCACATTGGCTTTGGAAATCGAGCATTAGGTGTGGCTGGACCAACAGCAAAGCTGGAAAGAACTTGAGCAAAGTCCTATTGTGAGAATGCCAGTTTCATTTAGATCTAGGGAAAGCCAAGATAGCCAGGGTGCTACCTTTAACTGCTATGGGACTATATCAACAGGAAGCAAGCTCTTAAGTAGGGCAAAGGCACTGGATCTTCAGGACAAAGCTGACACCATGAAATGAGCTCTAATTGCTGAAGGCAAAGGAAAACGTTAAAAATCCTTCATGCCACCTCTGTGGATAATTAGCAGAAGCCACATCAAGGGCCAGGTTGCTTCTATTAACTAGAACAGACCTGTCTCTGTACATGACAAGAACAGAAGAAACACTGACAATTGTATGTTACTTCCATTTATTGTTAAACTGAAACCAACTATTAGAAAGGAAAGCATACAGTTCAATTAGCAGCAGAAACCATAACTACAGGACAGCAAAATGGTTTAGATGCAAAACTAATGATAACCTTGCAATGCCTAATATCAGATGTCCTTACCATCGTCATCATCCTTATTTGGATTAGGCACATCTTTTAAAATGCTGAAGATTTCATCGTTACTGGCCTTATTTTTAATTGCAATCGTTAAACAGAGTGCTACAGTATACCCAGGAAGAGACCCTAAATGAAAACAGAAAGTTCATATAATCCTTTTCAAGTCTAGGATGGAATGAATATTTTTACATCAGCGTGTTTCTCAGAGAAGCATGTACACTTCCCAGCTACCCCCAAAACTTGCTGCTCCCAATACCACTGTCCAAATGACCATTCCATAAAATTCATCAACTGGTTTCCTATTCTTCACAAATTCAAGCCCTTTTCTAGCACCTTCAGAGTTGAGGGGGGAATAACCCCCCTGATTAAAACTCCATTCTAATTTCCATCAGCTTCTTGAAAATACAATACTTACCTGCATTTCCTCACTTATCTCTGCCTTTGATAATGACAGATCCTTCACATGATTTGCTGCCTCTCTGCTTGCGCCATTAAACCAAATTTGTTCAGTAAAATCTTTTATTGTTAAGTGCCCCATTCATTCAAAAACAAGTCCATATTATCTTTTGCTACATTCATTTCTGCACAGTATTCTGCCCGAATGATGGAAATAAATGAAATTTTCTTTTTTTTAGACTCCTGGCAAACCAAAGCAATGCTGTAGCACCTAGACTGCAGTCCCCTCAGCATGATTTAACCTCATACAGCTAGACTTTTTTTTATTTTTTAAAAAATGGTTCAAATTAGAAAGATCCAGACATAGCACTAGATCAAAATCAAGCATATTTATTTCAGCTGAGTTCCCCTTTATGAAGTTAAGTGACTTGACACTCAAGCTAGGACATTCCCTTGCTTTGAAACAATTTGCTTGGAATTGAAGTTCCAGTAACTGAAATACTTACTATTGCTTTCATCTCCATATTTGTAAATACACACTGGGTTTGCAGGACTGAGGACAGAAAAGCTTGGAGGAACAATGTCTATTATTCGCTGATGGTAGGAAAGCCTACAAAAGTAAGTTTCACAGCAGTAGAATTATAACGGCATATCATCATCAGGGCTGACTGAACTCGCCGATTTAAAGTATTTTTCCTATTTTTTTAATTTGGACTGTGCAAAAAAAAAAAAAAAATCAAAACGTTTACTCAATGCAATGGTAGTTCCTGACAGATAGCAAGAGCTAACTTAATCAAAACTTTCTAGTAGATGCTTAATACTAGAATTTCATCCTGACACAAGACTAAGATGCTATGGGGACAACTGGTAAAATACTGGTATTAAAAGCACATGGGGGGGGGAAGAAAAATAAAAAAGATTAAACCAAATGGCTTCATTTTACCTTCTATCTTTCTTACCTTACAAACACTGAAATCCTCTACTAAATTCGCAGTAAAATCAAAAGGAGCCAGAAACAAAATGAAATCTTCTTGCAGCACAACAATTTCACACTTCATATACCCCCCCCCCCCGTTTCCACAATCCTTTAGCCCACCCCTGACAGCTGTTGTGCTTTTGCAGCTTCTTTTTAAGGTCCATGAGAAATGGAGATGCCCAGAACAATCAAGATACTTATTTATCTTAAACTAGGGATATAATATAATATAATATAATATACCCCCCTATTTCTGTGAATAACCACTGTTTTCCAGCAAATTACCTGAACTCTTTTTCCTTCCCTGCCTGCCCTATTATCAACTCCTTTTACCTATCCCCAAGCAGAAAAAGTAAAGCCGCCTTACTTTGTACCTAGAAGGATGTCACCTCCACTTGCTCCACCTATTTGTCCCCCAGTCCACTAGGAAAAGCAGTGCCCTACAACAGATACACTAGAACAAAACTGAGCAAGACAACAGAACAGACTTTATCTAAAAAAGTTAACTGAGAAAATACGTATGCTTAATACAAGAGCCACATTAAAAGGAATACATCATTACCTGGAAGCAATGGCCAAACTTCAATTTAACATACCTACAAAAGCAAGACGTTTGGAAGTCTTACTTACCTCATGCATTTTTCCAAAACCTCTCTCACAAATTTGGATTTGGGCTTCTCAAGGTCCTGAGTAAGACAGTCTGACCTAACAAAGGAAAAAACAAACAAACAAAAACAACCCAAAAAAACCCACACACAATCATTTCTAATAAATGTATTTGTGTTCTAATCTGTTTTGGTCTGATACAACAGGTAGGGAACATTCACTGGATAATCACAATTCATAAAATCATTCAGGTTGGAAAGAATCTCAGGAGGCTACATACACCAACTTCCTGCTCAAAGCATGGTCAACAATGAATTCAAACCAGATCACTCTAGGGTTTTGTCCAATCAGTTCTGAAAACCTCCAAGGATGGAGATGCCACAACCTCTCTGGGCCCCTGCTCTAGTGCTTATCCTCACAATGAAATATTTTGCTTTATATTCAGATGGAACCTCCCCTGTTTGAATTTATGGCCACTGTCTCTCATCCTCCTGTCATGCACCTCAGTAAGGAGACTGGCCCCATCCTCTCAGTAACCTCCTCATAGGTATTTGAAGGCTGCTATTAGGTCCCTCTGAAGCCTTCTTTTCTCCAGGCTGAACAAGCACAGTTCTCAACCTCTCCTCACAGAGCATGTGCTGCAGCCCCCTGACCAGCTTGGTGGCCCTCTGATTAACTCCCACCAGTTTCTCAATGTCTGTCTTGTATTGGGGGGCCAAAACTGGACACAGTACTCTAGATGAGGTCTAACAAGTGCCAAGTAAAGGGGAATAATCACTTCCCTCAATCTACTGGATGCACTCCTGTTGACACTGCCTAGGACACTGTTTGGCCTTTGTCACTGGCAAGTCACACTACTGGCTTTTGTTTAGCCTATTGTCCAGCAGGATCCCCAAGTCCTTTTCAGCAGAGCTGCTTCCCAGCCAGTCAGTCCCCCACCTGCACCATTGCAGGGGGTTAGTTCATTCCAAGTACAGGACTCTGCATTTGTCCTTGTAGAATTTTGGGAGATTCCTCTCAGGCCATTTCTCCAGCCTGAATAGGTCCCTCTGAATGACAGCCCTATCCTCAAGCATATCAACTGCACCCCCAAATGTAATGTTGTCTGCAAGCTTGATGAGGGTGCATTCTGTCTCCTCCAGGTCATTGATAAAGATCTTAAACAGGACAGGTCCCAGGATTGACCCCTATAGTACTCCACTTGTAACCAGACTCCAGGTAGAGTACAAACCATTAACCACTACCCTCTGAGCCTGACAAACCAGACAGGTTTTCATCCATCTAGACCATAACAATCCAATTTGGATACAAGGATTCTGTAGGAGACCACGTAAAAAGCTTTTCTGAAGTCAAGGTGGATGACATTCACTGCTCTCCCCTCATCCACAAATTTAGTCCTTTCATACAAGGCAATGAGGTTGGTCAGGCATAATTTACCCTTGGTAAACCCATACTGACTGTTCCCAGTCACCTTCTTATCCCTTGTGCTCAGAAATGCATTCCAAGAGGACTTGCTCCATGATTTTTCCCAGGGACCAAAGTGAGACTGACAGGCTTATAGTTCCACAGATTGTTCTGTTGGCCTTTTTTGAAAATGGGTGCAACATTTACCTTTCTCTAATTATCAGGGACCTCTCCTGATCTACACAGCCTTTCAAAGACAATAGAGGGCAGCTTCACAATGAAATTGGCCAGGTCTCCCAGCACCCTCAGGTGCATCCCATCTTGTCCCATGAATTTGTATGGGTTGAGATTTCTCAAGAGATTCCCAACTTGATCCTCTTCCACTACTGGTAATTCTTCTCCTCCTTGAACACTATCTCTAAGCACAGAGACTCAGGAGACCACGTCTGTGAAGACTGAGGCAAAAGAGGCATTGAGTACCTTAGCTATCTCTTTTGTCACTAAATCACCTGCCCCATTCAGCTGCGGGCCTGCATTTTTCTTGTTTATTCTTTTACTGATAATGTAGCAGCAGAAGCTCTCATTGCCCTTTATGTCCTTTGCAAATCTCAATTCAAGTTGAGCTTTGTCTTTCCTAATACCATCCCTGCATGCCCAGGCAATGTTTCTAAATTCCTCCTTTGTAGACTGTCCTTGCTTCCACCTCCTGTGCACATCCTTTTGCATTGGACCTCAGTTATGATCTCCCTGATTAGCCAAGCTGGCCTACTTGGTTTCCTGAGTATCAGGATAGACCATTCATGTACTTGGAGGAGGGTGTCCTTAAAGACCTGGTAGCTCTTTGGAGTTCCTTTGCCCTTCAGAGCTGTCTCTCATGGGATCCTCCCTACCAGTTCCCTGAATAAGACCACATCTGCTCTCCTGAAGTCTAGGGTCTGTACTCTGCTACTCTCCTTTCTCACTCCCCTCAGGATCTTGAGCTCCACTATTGCATGGTCACTACAGCCAAGGCTGCTGCTGATTATCACATCCTCAACCAGTTCTTTCTTGTTAGTGAATAGCAGATTCAGCTGTGTGTCACTTCTGGTTGGCCCATCCAGTACCTGTGTCAAGAAGTTATTCCTGACGCCCTCCGAAAATCTCCTTGACTACTTGCATCCCTCTGTGTTGCCCTTCCAGCAGATGTCAGGGAGGTTTAAGTCCTCCATAAAGAACAGGGTCTGTGATCCAGAGAATTCCTCCAGTTGTTTAAAGATGACTGATCACTTTCTAACCCTGATCAGGTAGTTTGTAACTCCCACCATGATGTCACCCTCACTGGCCTCTCCTCCCATCTTGACCAACAAGCTCTCAGTCAGCCTGTTGCCCATTCCATAGAAGAGGTCTATGTATTCAATCTGGTCCTTCACATAGAGGGCAACTCCCCTCCTCTTCTTCCCTGCCTGTCTTTTTTGAAGAGTCTGAATCCATCCATTACAGAACTGTGGTTATATAAACTCTCCCACCACAGCTCAGCTACTCATCGCAGTTCTTCATCTGCACAGAGCTCTAGCACTTTGTTTCCCAGGCTGTGTGCATTTGTGCACAGGCACTTGAAGGGGGCCCTTTCATCCTGCTTTATCCTTCCAAGTGCTTTCTCGTTCCCATCACCTCGCCCCATGTACTTTCCACCCCATTTTCCATTCCCTCATGTCACTTCATGGTATGAACTTCATCACCCAACATACCTAGTTGAAAGCCATTCTCACCAGGTTGGCAAGCCTGGTGGCAAAGATGCTCTTGCCTCACCTTGTCAGATGGATCCTGGCTCTCCTTAGCAATCCTTATTCCTCAGAGGGACCCACAGTCATAAAAACCAAAGTGCTGCCTGCAACACCAGCCATGCAGCCAGCTGTTAACTCACAAAATGCATCCACTCCTCATGTAGGCTTGAGAATACCACTCGTGTCCTTCACCTTTGTCCCCAGAGCTCTGTAGTTACTCTCGATATATTCCAGGTCTCCCCTGGCAGTGTTATTGGTGCCCACATGGATGAGCAGCAAGAGGTAATAGTCCAAGGGCCAGACAAGTCTTAACAGTCTCTCCACAACCATCCTGGCTATGGGCCCTTAGCAAAAAACAAACCTTCCATGACAGCACGTCTGGTCAGCAGATGGGTGCCTCCATCCCCTGCAGAAAGGGATCTCCAACCATTATCATCCACTGCTTCCTCCTGGTGCTAATGCACAATTCATGCCCAGCTGGCTCTGAAGCCTCCTTTACAGAGCCTGCTCCTCTGCATTAGTTATTACAGGACTGTACTGATCCTATAAGTTCAGATCCAAGGGCAGAGAAGGAGCCTTTCTCCTGCTCCAGAAGTTACAAGTCTCCAGCCTCCCCCATCTTGGCTATCTCCATCCACCACTGGTTTAAGTGTAGCTTCTTGCTGTCCCTTCTTCCTTGCACTATGTGGCTCAGGCTCTGGTCTTTGCAAGGTCTCTGCGCAGACCCTGTTGATCCGTTTGCCTTCCCTAATACTACAACAGCCTGCTCACCTCCTTACACAGCTCCTTTACCTGGCAACTCTGCTTTTTGACCAGAGCACACCTCCCACAAGCAAAACCACCACTACCTCCTGCTTCAGGCAATTCCTGCAGCCCCAGACGTTGACAGTGACATTCTTCCTCTAAAGCTCCATCTGGAACAAGGCTTTTAATTTATCAGGGGTGTTGTTTCCAACCAGTGCTGGGGACAGAGCCCTGTGGCACATCACCACCATTGCTGTACAGCCCCACACTGTCTGGAGCTCCCTGGTGCGCTGACTGCCCTGCTAACTGCTTCTGTTTTCTGTACTCTGGGAGCTGCATTTCTGCTTACCAGCTAAACAGGCATCGCCCACAGCAGCTGACCAGCAGATTACTCCCTAGTCAGCAAACTGTTTTAGACTTTCATGTTTTACAGTGTACACAATTTGAAGATAAGGAGCCAGTCTATCACTATTTCCTTATTGGCCATTAGCAATCTTAGGAATCCCTTCTTCATAAGGTAACTTTTTGAATGGCTTCTCCAAAAAATTAAAGCAGTGTTTGCTCTGTTGGTTAGACTGCTTTCCTGAGGAAACAAAGCTTGTATGATTTCACTATGTTCCTCCCTCCAAACAATTTTTGGGTTCTTAGCTGATATTAAATACATTTCAGAGAAAGAGAAGTCTCAGAGACAGTTATATTCTTTAAAGTTTTGTGAAAACTGGCAGCTTGGTAGAGAGATATCCACATCTGTTCCCAACAAGGGGAATGCAGGCAATGAAAAAACAGCTATTTGGAGGCTCCCACTTGGTCAGTCAACATAAACAAACTTGATAAGCAGCAAACACACAACTCCTAATTGGCACAATGCAGGGGACATAAGTAAATCTGAAGTAATGCATCACATACAGGGCTGCACCCCTCTTCCCAGGGACACCTAGGCACGTTGGCTATGGGATGCAGGTATGGTAGCAGGCTGCAGAAGTTAGACTGTAGGGAGGACTAAGCCCCCAAGTAATCTTTCTTTATATGTGGGAGCAGGACAGGATGGGGGAAAGCAGAAGGCATGGTACCTGGAATACAAGGCTTTGGGAAAGCTATGATTAGGCACTGAGGGGGTGCAGGGAGCTCCTGCTAGAAGCCAAAAGATTAAGATTCAGGGGGAGGGTGGGGGGTGTCATGTTAGGATGGCACTCAGAGAGTGAGGTTACACATATGAATGCAGGGAGCCAAAGGGAAGGAGAGTCAAGGCAAATTACTGATTAGTAGGAGAACCCTTCTGAAAATTTCAGCTTGCAAACAACTGACTGAGGCGATAAGGACAAAAATCTACAAGCAAGTCAGGTTTCCACTGTTTACAGAACACAGTACTGCTTGGATATTCATTACAGAAAACTGGGATTGTTTTTATAGTGACTAAAGGTTACCAACCTTGTCTACCAAGTAATGGTAGTAAACAGGTGTGGGGGGAGGGGTCAAAAGTGTTAGTGGAAAACAGTTAACAAAACCATTATGTTGTGACATTTGCTGGATAAGTTTGAAGGTTTAAGTTCTGATGGGAGACAGAGACTGACTTACCAATCTTCCCAGCTCCAACGGAACTGAAAGTTACTCAGGTGGTGGGAAAACCAGTTAATAAACCTTTTTTAAAAGAAAGCTCTATTAAATACCAGAACTGCAAAGAAAAACAACAAACAAACAAACAAAAAAATCCCCACAAACCTCCTAACTGACAAGTAGAATATATCTATAAGAAAATCTCAAAGATAAGCCCAAACTCTCCAATCTGTAGTCATTAATGCATTAAACAGACATCGATGTTGACTCATACAAAAAGACTGAATTGAGAGTCAAAAGCCAGCCTTTATGGATGAATGTGCAGTCTCTCTTGTTCTGGTGCATATATGACACTAATGACTTACTAAAATAAGCAGTGAAAAAAACCTTAGTGCAAGTCTACAGGTTTTTACGTTTTTGCACAGTAATTTTAGTTCTACATAATGCAGACCACTCAAACCACAGAAACACCACTGCTCTTTTCCAGCTAGCCAACCTTCCCATAAACCCACTTCCAACCCTTTCCTTCCTCAGGCCAATAGGGAGGAGAAAGTAGTTGTCGTGGTTTCAACCCAGCCGGTAACAAAGGACCACGCGGCCGCTCGCTCACTCCTCCCGCCCCCCTCCGGTGGGATGGGGGGAAGACGGAGGAGAGGAAAAAAAACAAACCTGGAACCTCGAGGGTTGAGATAAAGGCAGTTTACTGGAACAACACAAAGAAATTGCAACAACAACAACGGTACTAATGAAAAAGTATACAAAAAGAGTGATGCACAGTGCAACTGCTCACCACCCGGGACCCGACGCTCTGCCACTTCCCCCACCGAAAAGCAGAGCCCACCCCCCGGCCCGCTCCCCCTTTATATACTGAGCATGATGTCACATGGTATGGAATAGCTCCTTGGCCAGTTCAGGTCAGCTGCCCCGGCTATGCCCCCCACCTCCCAGGTTCCTGTAAAAATTAACTCTATCCCAGCTGAACCCAGGACATTATCCACCCCTTATTCTATACCATCTACATCATGCCCAGATCTTACATTTTCCAATCGACCACTACCACTTCCTTGTCTTATATATATAAGTATATGGACTTGCGTCCGTCCCCGTCGTCCCCCCGCACACACACACACACGCGAATGGTATTCCTTTAGCGTATGGGCTATTCCTCTAATGTGTCCATTGATTTTATTTAGTCCATGACTTTGGGGCTCCATCTGTTGTAACAGTTCTTCAGGATAAGAGAGATGGTGTGAGATGGTGGGTTGTTGTATGCTGCCTCTGGAACTTGTGGCTAGTACATTTGGTGCAACTCACGCCCTTGTTCTGCAGGTCGAGGATGTTGATCTTGAGGAAATTGCTGGGTGTCAGTTCAAGTTCTGTCGCTGTTGTACTTGGCTTAGTTTCAAAGTCCATCCCGCAGTCATTTGGGTAATTCTTACAGTAATACCCTTGATATGGCATATAGACACTATAGATACAATGACATGCATTGGCAGGGTATTTAGCAGTTAGGTATCATACAGCCCAATTCACTGGCTATTCTCTCCCAAAATCAAATCTCCCTGAGGTACACATCGAACTTCCCCATCCTTCTGCATCACCCACCAGGTGTACCCAGGTCCCTGAGCAAAAACAACCCCTTGAATGGGTTTGCCTCTGCTTGAGGGAGGACTAACCCAGACTGTCTTTCCTAACATACTCCTCATGCGCACTACAGGGACTTTATCGCCTTCTACAGTATGTGGAAGTCTTGGTTGGGCAGGGCCAGCCCGATTGGCGGATCCTCTAGTATTAACTAACCAGGTGGCTTTTGTTAAATGTGTATCCCAATGTTTGAAAGTCCCACCCCCCATCGCTCTCAATGTAGTTTTCAGCAGTCCGTTGTATCGTTCGATTTTTCCGGAGGCCGGTGCGTGATAAGGGATGTGATATACCCACTCAATGCCGTGTTCTTTGGCCCAGGTATCTACGAGGTTGTTTCGGAAGTGAGTCCCGTTGTCCGACTCGATTCTTTCTGGGGTGCCGTGTTGCCATAAAATTTTCTCTTCAAGGCCCAGAATAGTGTTCTGGGCAGTGGCATGGGACACGGGGTATGTTTCCAGCCATCCAGTGGTTGCTTCCACCATTGTAAGCACATGGCACTTGCCTTGGCGTGTTCGTGGGAGTGTGATATAGTCAATCTGCCAGGCCTCCCACTGTTTATATTTCAGCCATCGCCCCCCATGCGACAGGGGTTTTTGCCGCTTGGCTTGCTTAATTGCGGCACATGTTTCACATTCGTGGATGACCTGTGCAATAGTGTCCATGGTCAAGTCCACCCCTCGATCTCGAGCCCATCTATATGTTGCATCTCTCCCCTGATGGCCTGAGGTATCGTGGGCCCACCGAGCCATAAATAGCTCACCCCTACGTTGCCAGTCCAGGTCCACCTGAGACACTTCAATCTTGGCGGCCTGATCTGCCTGCTGATTGTTTTGATGTTCTTCAGTGGCCTGACTCTTGGGTACATGAGCATCTACGTGACGTACTTTTACCACTAGCTTCTCTATCCGAGCAGCGATATCTTGCCACAGTGTGGCAGCCCAAATGGGTTTACCTCTGCGCTGCCAGTTGCCCTTCTTCCATTGCTGTAGCCACCCCCACAGGGCATTTGCCACCATCCATGAGTCAGTATAGAGATAGAGCACCGGCCACTTTTCTCTTTCAGCAATATCTAATGCTAGCTGGATGGCTTTCACCTCCGCAAACTGACTCGATTCACCTTCTCCTTCAGCAGTTTCTGCAACTAGTCGTGTAGGACTCCATACAGCAGCCTTCCACCTCCGATGTTTTCCCACGATGCGACAGGACCCATCAGTGAACAGGGCATATTGCCTCTCTTTTTCTGGCAGTTTATTATACAGCGGGGCCTCTTCAGGCCGTGTCACCTCCTCCTCTGGCAACATTCCAAAGTCTTTGTCTTCTGGCCAGTCCGTGATCACTTCTAAAATTCCTGGGCGACTGGGGTTTCCTATGCGAGCCCATTGTGTGATCAGTGCAATCCACTTACTCCACGTGGCATCAGTCGCGTGATGTGTAGAGGAAACTTTCCCTTTGAACATCCAGCCCAGCACTGGCAGTCGGGGTGCTAAGAAGAGCTGTGTTTCAGTACCAACCACTTCTGAAGCGGCTCGAACTCCTTCATATGCTGCCAATATCTCTTTTTCAGTTGGAGTATAGCGAGCCTCGGATCCTCGATATCCCCGACTCCAAAACCCCAGGGGTCGGCCTCGGGTCTCTCCAGGTGCTTTCTGCCAAAGGCTCCAGGTAGGGCCATTCTCCCCAGCTGCAGTGTAGAGCACATTTTTAACATCTGGTCCTGTCCGGACTGGCCCAAGAGCTACTGCATGAACAATCTCCCGCTTAATTTGTTCAAAGGCTTGTCGTTGCTCAGGCCCCCATTTAAAATCGTTCTTCTTCCGGGTAACTTGGTAGAGAGGACTTACAATTTGACTGTAATTTGGAATATGCATTCTCCAAAAGCCCACAACACCTAAGAAAGCCTGTGTTTCCTTTTTATTAGTCGGTGAGGACATAGCTGCTATTTTGTTGATCACGTCCGCAGGGATCTGACGACGCCCGTCTTGCCATTTTACTCCTAAGAACTGGATTTCCTGCGCAGGTCCCTTGACCTTACTTTCTTTTATGGCAAAGCCAGCCTTCAAAAGGATTTGGATTATTTTCTTCCCTTTCTCAAAAACTTCTTCTGCCGTGCTGCCCCATATGATGATGTCATCAATATATTGCAGGTGCTCTGGAGCTTCACCTTTTTCTAGTGCAGTCTGGATCAGTCCATGGCAAATAGTGGGGCTGTGTTTCCACCCCTGGGGCAGTCGATTCCAGGTGTACTGGACACCCCTCCAAGTGAAAGCAAACTGTGGCCTGCACTCCGCTGCCAAAGGAATGGAGAAAAATGCATTAGCAATGTCAATTGTGGCATACCACTTAGCTGTCTTTGATTCCAGTTCATATTGAAGCTCTAACATATCTGGCACAGCAGCGCTCAGAGGTGGCGTGACTTCATTCAGCCCACGATAATCTACTGTTAGTCTCCAATCCCCATTAGATTTCCGCACGGGCCATATGGGACTATTAAAGGGTGAGTGAGTCTTGCTGATCACTCCTTGGCTCTCCAATTGGCAAATCAGCTTATGGATGGGGATCAGGGAGTCTCGGTTGGTGCGATATTGCCGCCGGTGCACCGTCGTGGTAGCAATTGGCACCTGTTGTTCTTCAACCTTCAGCAACCCCACAACCGAAGGGTCCTGGGAGAGACCAGGCAGGGTAGACAGCTGTTCAATCTCCTCCGTCTCCAATGCAGCTATACCAAAGGCCCAACGGTACCCTTTTGGGTCCTTGAAATACCCCCTTCTGAGATAATCTATACCAAGGATGCACGGGGCCTCTGGGCCAGTTGCAATGGGGTGTTTATGCCACTCATTCCCGGTTAGACTCATTTCGGCTTCCAATACGGTTAGCTCTTGGGATCCCCCTGTCACACCAGAGATACAGATGGGTTCTGCCCCTTTATAACTTGATGGCATTAGGGTACATTGTGCACCAGTGTCTACTAGAGCCTTATATTCCTGTGGGTCTGACGTGCCAGGCCATCGAATCCACACTGTCCAGTAGACTCGGTTGTCCCTCTCCTCCACCTGGCTGGAGGCAGGGCCCCTCTAATCCTGGTTAGAATATCTGTTACCCACTTTTTGCACATGTGAATCAGAAGTCCCTTCAAGAGGATCAGAAATGAGATCGGCCCATCTACTGCGCCCGGGGGACTGCTCACGGGAAACTGGAGCAGCAGTTTTCCAAGAAGAATCTTCTTTTCTGGTTGCTTTTTCTCGCAACTCCCGTACCCGTGAATCCAAGACTGAGGTAGGTTTTCCATCCCACTTCCTCATGTCCTCTCCATGGTCACGCAGGTAAAACCACAGGTTAGCCCGTCGTGTGTACTTTCTCTCTCCTCTCTCTTGGGCAGAGGAACGCTTACTCCCAATAACTGCAATGCGGGCCTGTACAGGTGAGGAGGAGGACATATCTACTTTGAATTGCTGGAACTCTCGGGACAATTCCTCTACAGCTGAGACACAGGCCCGTAGGGAGGAAGAGAGACTTCCTTCATATTGCCGGAGTTGGACAGCCAATTCATCCACCGTTTGTCCATAGCCTTCTTTCCAGGACATTACTGCCAATGAGTTGGCATAGGTTGGTGGTGCACTTCGTAGAAACTTCCGCCACATCGGTTGTGTGCATTGGACTTCATCTGGATCTGTGGGTGACTGCGCATTTTCTGGATCATTATAAATCACCTCCAGCACGGCTAATTCCCTCAGGTACTGGATACCTCTCTCCATGGTGGTCCACTTGCCTTGGTGACATGTAACTTCATCCCTGAAGGGGTATCTTTCCTTTACACCTAACAGAAGTCGCCTCCAGAGGCTGAGGACTTGTGTTTTTCTCCCAATCGCCTTGTCGATACCCCCTTCTCTAGACAGAGATCCCAACTGCTTGGCTTCCTTACCCTCTAATTCCACACTACTAGCCCCATTATCCCAGCATCGGAGCAGCCAGGTAACAATGTGCTCACCTGGGTGGCGGCTAAAATCTTTTCGCATGTCACGCAACTCACTCAGGGATAGAGATCGGGTAATTATTTCAGGTTCTGCCTCTTCCTCCTGTTCTCGCGATGACCCTGGTTCATCTTCATCTCTCACTGAGCGAACTGATTTCTTTGTGTGTTTCTTTTTCTGTACAGGGGCAACTGATACTGGCACAGGTTGGTTCTCTGGTTTAGTGGCAGTATCTGTCACCGGAGTAGGGGCAGCCATGGTACCTGTTGTCGTGGTAGGGGCAGCCACGGTGCATGTTGTCGGGGTTGGGGCAGCCACGGTGCATGTTGTCGGGGTTGGGGCAGCCACAGTGCATGTTGTCTTGTTTTCCATCTTTTCCCCCTTTTTCCCCTGGGGGTGCTGCATAGTATCAAGCAGGGTTTGGTAGATACCGGCCAGGGCCCAGCACAGTGTAGTGAGTTGTGTTTCTCTGGGATAGCCACAGCATTTTCCTTTCAAAAATTCTATCACTTCATGAGGGTTCTGCAGTTGTTCGGGAGTGAACTTCCAAGTCACTGGAGGTGAGAAGTTCTCTAGATACCTGCCCACATCCTCCCACACGCCGTGCCACCCATGAATATCCAGCTTTGGGACAGATCTCTGGGTGGTACTCTTAAAGAGCCTCTTTGTAGCCCTAGACAAGACCTGAAACATAGTCAGGAGGCATAGCACTAACAGCACACAGGCTTGCGCATCCCAAGGATATTCAAAATTCTCGAAAACTGTTGTAATTAGTTGGAAAGAGAAAAGGGAGGGGAACGGATGGGGGGAAGTATCCCCCCCTGACTTCCCCATGGGTTGGGTGTAATTACCAATAAAATCCGACAGAAGGTGCCCAAAGTCTGGAAATGATATCACTGCCTCATACAGATAACAGCTTAACCTCATGACCAGTGATGTAATCATTTCACAAGTCGACATTGCCCAGTACAGCAAAATGATAATCCCAATCACTCTCCCAGAGATGAGATACGCAACTACAGGCAATACATAAAGCATATAAGAACTTACAAAACGCCACCATGTAAACAGCTGAATCAACATTGTGACTAACATCTATTTATCTAGTATAAGAAATGCGTATGACAAATTTGTTTCAACACGCTCTGGCCAGATCTGTCGTTATCTCAACCCTTCGTGCCCCACGTTGGGCGCCAAAAAGGACTGTCGTGGTTTCAGCCCAGCCGGTAACAAACGACCACGCGGCCGCTCGCTCACTCCTCCCGCCCCCCTCCGGTGGGATGGGGGGAAGACGGAGGAGAGGAAAAAAAACAAACCTGGAACCTCGAGGGTTGAGATAAAGGCAGTTTACTGGAACAACACAAAGAAATTGCAACAACAACAACGGTACTAATGAAAAAGTATACAAAAAGAGTGATGCACAGTGCAACTGCTCACCACCCGGGACCCGACGCTCTGCCACTTCCCCCACCGAAAAGAAGAGCCCACCCCCCGGCCCGCTCCCCCTTTATATACTGAGCATGATGTCACATGGTATGGAATAGCTCCTTGGCCAGTTCAGGTCAGCTGCCCCGGCTATGCCCCCCACCTCCCAGGTTCCTGTAAAAATTAACTCTATCCCAGCTGAACCCAGGACAGTAGTACATAACAGAAGGGAGTATGGATGTGGAAGAGTTGTCATAGTTTTTATAGCTGCACTGTATAGCTAATCACACTAGTGACTTGAAGGAAAGAGTTTCTGGGGGAAGAAAGGCAAGGTCAGTCGATCCCTTACCTTCTCTTCAGATGGCTCAAGTCTAGAGCCCCAAAAACATTTTGTACAGAACCAAACTGTTTATCAAGGATTTCAGATGATCCTTTTAAAAAATACATCAATATCCAATGCACAAGAAAAATGAGAAACATTTTCTGTTGTCTCCAAAATATATACTTACCTGTCTATACATGTAGTATTCATTGTATCCAAGCGCATGTAAAGCATTTCTGTGGCTTGTGCAAGCTGAAAGTTTCTTATTAAAGTTAACAGAGAAGCATTTGAAACTGTAAGTTACTCTCAATTTTTCAGAGATTATTTCATCAACTCTCTACTGACAGCTCCCTGTCTCTATATCATGACTTACCCCATTTTGAAAAGGCCACAGGAATAAATGAATAATGAAGCATGCAGTTTTCTCCAATAAGTAACATCTATTCTCTAATCCAAGTCTGGGTTTCTTCCATTAATTACAGTGAGACCATTAGCTGCTTTTACTGGAAGCCAGAATCCCCACCATGAGACAACAAAAACTGCACACTAATGATATGAATGGACATCAACCTTGTTACGGACCACATTTTTATGATCTCACAGTTTTAGCTTCACATGCTCCTGTTGCTGCCTAATCAATGGACCATCTTTGCTCATCATTAACAGCTCAAGAAAGTACGTCCACACTGGCCTGACCCAAAGACCATGGCCAGCCAACCCTGATCCTTTGTTGCTGCATTCCTATTGATACTTAGTGCAAGCAGGTTCCCAAAATTTTAGGGATAGTCTCAGTGAGAATTTAGACTATGTGGTTACAATCACTGGGTGATTTCAAGCAGTAGAATAAAAATTTGGGAATGAAATTACCAGTAGGTATGTCTGTTAGTCCTCCAGTCTCAGCAACTAGCTCAGACACAATCTAAAACTACAATGAAAAGGGGCCAGTGCAACACTCAGAATTAGCTAGGAGCTGATACTTCCTTCCTCACCATTAGCTACTCTCTGACCTGAGAGATTATTATTGACTTTATGAATACTCCTAGTCCATTTCAGTGCAAACTCAAACAGGTTAATTTAAACTATCTACTACAGTTTTAATGTGACTATAACCATGCCACAAGGGGCCTGACGTAAAAACAGGGCTCAGAATCATGCAAGTTATTTATTCCATCCCTTGGATACAAGAGGGCTCCTCAAAAAGATCTGAGGAAGAATTGGAACAAGGTCTCTCAGTTTGCCTGGTCTGCAAGCTAAAGAACAGGCTTAGAATTGAATGCAGGCTTTACTTATGACTGTTGAGCTGTGTTATTCCTTCATGTGAGCAGTGTTATTGGCAAAATTTCATACAGCTAAATATGGGAATATTACTGCTGACATTTATTGCTATTCCATCTTGTACAGAACAAAAGAAAAAAAATACTCCATTTTAAAAAGGCTCTTTAGCAGCATGAAAAGGATACAACTTGTGGTAAAGAGCCAGGCTGGAGTTTGCACAGTTCAATGAGGAGTGCTGTGTACATAACCTCAATATGTGGTGGAGATGGAAGCTGAAACAATTCTGCAAATATTACCTATGTGGGAGAAAAGCACAGAATCAGAACACAGTCAGACTCAGTCTGCACAGTCCTGAACTTGAGAACAGCAATGCACACATTCAGCAATTATATACCAAAACAAGGCCCGTTTTATTCTGTCAAACTCATTTTCTGGGAATAAGAGAGGAACTTCAAAAGATAGTGCAAACCCTTCAACATACTAATACAAGCCTCCTTAATTACCCCTATAATTTTAGATTAATGCCATGCATAAGACTAGCATTATGCAAAAATTCTGTTATGTCTAGTAAATACAACAAACAGTGTAGAAATGAGCACTGAGTTATAGCATGAGCTAACGCAATATTATAGCAGAATCTGAGGAAGGAAGGAAGCGAGCAAGCTAACTGAATTCATCTGCTCCTGACCTAGGAAAGTATTAAATGAAAGATAAGCATTTAACATGAAAAAACAGTTGTGTGAAAGTGACATCTGTACCTTTCTTATAGCACTGCATTTACTTTACTCACACCTAAAAAGTTATATAAGGGTATTTGCATGTCCGTTAGGCAAAAAACTGCTCCTATCCCCAGGCTACCTGAAAGATCAGGGCACTGATGACATACCCAGACTCTGTAAAGCTTAAGTTCTACGTTCGGTTAAGTTCTATGTTCTTATGTTGTTTTGATACTTTGGTTTGACAGACACCAATAATACCAAAACATACATCTATGTGGAACTACTAAGAAAAAGAGGCCACACTTCAGAGCTTTTCACACAGACTACAGAGTAGTTACAGAGTAGTATGGAGAACTCTGGGCTTGGCATTATGAACTTTAAAGACATGAGGTCCCACAGGTGATTAATCCTTTCAGTCACCACTACAAGTGGGTTTATTTGAAAAGGGATAGACTGCTTTCAGTTTATATTTACTTCTGCCTTGCAAATAAAGAAAAGTGTTGTTTCAACATTTAGAAAATATTAGTTAGGCTAAATTATATCTATTGCTCTGTGTCCATCTGTAAAGCAAGGGAAATCTCTTAGAGATGTTTATTATATAGTAGTTGAAGGCAATGTATTATCAGCTTGACAGGCCTTACAAGGAAATAGCAATAAGCAAAAGGAATACAGGGCTGCAGAATTCACGTTAAAGTTTAAAACGCTGCAGGTCTGTTGAAAACATTTGTAGACAAGAAATAAAGTTAGTATTCCAAAATAAATTCAAATACTTGGGAGGGAAACCAAGGAAATTAGCAGTTATGCTCAAAGAGTTTTTATATCAGATTTCCATTTCTTCTCAGTAAAAGGACAGGCAAGGAAGGAGAGGTGGGGGGTTACCCTCTATGTAAAAAAAATAAAATGGATTGACTGCACAGAGCTGTCTTTGAAAGACAGCGATGAACAGGTTGAGAGCTTATGGGTGAAAATTAGAGACCAAGCCAACAAAGGAAACCTCGTGGTTGGTGTTTACTACAGGCTGCCCGATCAAGGGGAGGATGCTGACTAAGCGTTCTTCAACTACAGGAAGCATCACACTCGCAGGCTCTGATCCTGCTGGGGGGACTTCAACCACGCTGACATCTGCTGGAAAAGCAGTGCAGCAAGCTGCAAGCAGTCTAGGAGACTCTTGGAGAACATCAAGGATAATTTCTTAATCATAGAATCATAGAATGGTTTGGGTTTGAAGGGGCCTTTAAAGATCATCTAGTCCACCCCCCCTGCCCCTTTATATAATATATATAGTCCCCTTTATGTATTGAAAGGCCACAATAAGGTCTCCCCGGAGCCTTCTCTTCTCCAGGCTGAACAACCCCAACTCTCTCAGCCTGTCTTCATAGAAGAGGTGTTCCAGCCCTCTGACCATTTTCGTGGCCCTCCTCTGGACCCGCTCTAACAGGTCCATGTCTTTCTTGTGCTGGGGGCTCCAGAGCTGGATGCGGTACTCCAGGTGGGGTCTCACGAGAGCGGAGTAGAGGGGGAAAATCACCACCCTCAACCTGCTGGCAATGCTTCTTTTTATGCAGCTGGCTTTTTTAGTGCCGGCTCATGTCCAATTTTTCATCCACCAGTACCCCAAGTCCTTCTCCACAGGGCTGGTGATAGACAGCGAACTTCCAGTTGTTTAATGAATCAGTGCATGGGACCCCCTGGGAAACTGCCCTCAGGGATAAAGGAGCAGAAGGGACCTGGCAGCTCTTTAAGGACGTTTTTCTTGGAGCACAAGAGCTCTAAATTCCCATGCGTAAGAAATCAGGCAAGGAAGGCAGGAGACCAGCATGGCTGGGGAAGGACCTTCTGGTCGAGCTGAAGTGCAAGAAGGAAATGCATAGGCAGTGGAAGCAGGGACATGCGTCCTGGGAAGAATATAGGGATGCTGCTCGGGTGTGTAGGGATGGGATCAGGAAAGCTAAGGCACAGCTGGAGCTGAATTTGGCAAGGGATGTGAAGAATCATAAGGAGGGCTTCCACAGGTGCATTGGCCAGAAAAGGAAGGTTAAAGAAAATGTACCCGCCCTGATAAAGAAGACGGGAGATCTAGTGACAACCGACATGGAGAAGGCTGAGGTACTCAACGACTTTTTTCCTCCCTTTTCACTGGCAACCACTGTTCCCACATCTCTCAAGTCCCTGAACCTCAAGGCAGGGACTGGGGGAACAAAGTCCCTCCCATCGTAGGAAAAGATCAGGTTCAAGACCACCTGAGGAACCTGAACATACACAAGTCCATCAGACCCAAGAGAGGTCTGGGAGTCAGCCTCACCTCTGTGCCCGGTAAGATCACGGAGCAGATCCTCCTGGAAGACATGTCAAAGCATATGGAAGACAGGGAGGTGATTTGAGAAAGCCAACATGGCTTCACCAAGAGTAAATCGTGCCTGACTACTCTAGTGGCCTTCTACGATGGAGTGACTGCATCAGTGGATAAGGGAAGAGCAACTGATGCCCTCTACCTGGACTTCTGTAAGGCCTTTGACACGGTCCCCCACAACATTCTTACTGCTGAATTGGAGAGATATGGATTTGATGGATGGACTGTTAGATGGATAAGGAACTGGCTGGATAGCCACGCCCAAAGAGTCACAGTCAATGCCTCACTGTCCAAATAGAAACCAGTAACGAGTGGTGTCCCTTAGGGGTCCATACTGGGACTGATACTCTTTAATACCTTCATTAATGACATAGCTAGTGGGATTGAGTGCACCCTCAGCAAGTTTGCGGATGACACCAAGCTGAGTGGTGCAGTTGATACTCTAGAGGGAAGGGATGCCATCCAGAGGGACCTTGACAGGCTGGAGAAGCGGGCCTGTGCGATCCTCATGAAGTTCCACAAGGCCAAGTGCAAGGTCCTGCACCTGGGTGAGGGCAATCCCCAATAACAGTACAGACTGGGTGATGAATGGATTGAGAGCAGTCCTGCAGGGAAGGACTTGGGGATACTGGTGGACAAAAAGCTGGACATGAGCCAGCAGTGTGCGCTTGCAGCCCGGAAAGGCAATCGTATCCTGGGCTGCATGAAAAGAAGTGTGGCCAGCAGGTTGATGGAGGTGATTCTGCCTCTCTACTCCACTCTTGTGAGACCCCACCTGGAGTACTGCGTCCAGCTTTGGGGTCCTCAGTATAAGAAAGACATGGACCTGTTAGAGTGGGTTCAGAGGAGGGCCACGAAAATGATCAGAGGGCTGGAACATCACTCCTCTGAGGAAAGGCTGAACAACCTGAAAGGCAGGTTGTTCAGCCTGGAGAAGGCTCCGGGGAGACCTTATTGCGGCCTTTCAATAGATAAAGGGGGCTTATAAGAAAGATGGAGACAGACTTTTTACCAAAGCCTGTAGTGACAGGACAAGGGGCAATAGTTTAAACTGAAAGAGGGTACGTTTAGATTAGATATTAGGAAGAAATTCTTTACGATGAGGGTGGTAAGACACTGGAAAACAGGCTGCCCAGAGAAGTTGTGGATGCCCCATCCCTGAAAGCGTTCACGGTCAGGTTGGATGGGGCTTTGAGCAACCTGATCAAATGAAAGATGTGTCTGCCCATTGCAGGGGGGTTGGACTAGATGATCTTTAAAGGTCCCTTCCAACTCAAACCATTCTATAATTCTAAGAATTTCATCTATATGAACTTTGGTTATTTTCAGATTTGATGAGTTTCTGAATCAAATAATTTTTCAAGGCCTTTAAGTAGTCTGTTTAATAATGATGTGCGATAACTGTTTTTGGAAGTAACGTGCAACTGAGCATAAAGTAATATTCTGTAAAATAGTTGCACAAACACCTGAAGTTTTATGGTCCCTGAAAGTACTTAGATGTTAACAGCAGAAAAAACTTTACTAACTCTAAGATTTCTCTTGACTGAACTTGGAGTACAGAAAGTGTCTCAAGCTGACCAAAACTAAGTTTCAGGGCATTCAGAATATTTGGGGTTTTGTTGTAAAGTTGAATTGTTAATCCCATCTTGATTAAGGTAATTATTCCACAATCTTATGACTTCTTGCAATTAGCTCTGAATTTCATTTCCAGTTACACTTTTTCAAGTTTTTCACATGACTATTTGCTGTTATTATGGTGTCGTGGTTTCAGCCCAGCCGGTAACAAAGGACCACGCGGCCGCTCGCTCACTCCTCCCGCCCCCCTCCGGTGGGATGGGGGGAAGACGGAGGAGAGGAAAAAAAAAACCAAACCTGGAACCTCGAGGGTTGAGATAAAGGCAGTTTACTGGAACAACACAAAGAAATTGCAACAACAACAACGGTACTAATGAAAAAGTATACAAAAAGAGTGATGCACAGTGCAACTGCTCACCACCCGGGACCCGACGCTCTGCCACTTCCCCCACCGAAAAGCAGAGCCCACCCCCCGGCCCGCTCCCCCTTTATATACTGAGCATGATGTCACATGGTATGGAATAGCTCCTTGGCCAGTTCAGGTCAGCTGCCCCGGCTATGCCCCCCACCTCCCAGGTTCCTGTAAAAATTAACTCTATCCCAGCTGAACCCAGGACATTATCCACCCCTTATTCTATACCATCTACATCATGCCCAGATCTTACATTTTCCAATCGACCACTACCACTTCCTTGTCTTATATATATAAGTATATGGACTTGCGTCCGTCCCCGTCGTCCCCCCGCACACACACACACACGCGAATGGTATTCCTTTAGCGTATGGGCTATTCCTCTAATGTGTCCATTGATTTTATTTAGTCCATGACTTTGGGGCTCCATCTGTTGTAACAGTTCTTCAGGATAAGAGAGATGGTGTGAGATGGTGGGTTGTTGTATGCTGCCTCTGGAACTTGTGGCTAGTACATTTGGTGCAACTCACGCCCTTGTTCTGCAGGTCGAGGATGTTGATCTTGAGGAAATTGCTGGGTGTCAGTTCAAGTTCTGTCGCTGTTGTACTTGGCTTAGTTTCAAAGTCCATCCCGCAGTCATTTGGGTAATTCTTACAGTAATACCCTTGATATGGCATATAGACACTATAGATACAATGACATGCATTGGCAGGGTATTTAGCAGTTAGGTATCATACAGCCCAATTCACTGGCTATTCTCTCCCAAAATCAAATCTCCCTGAGGTACACATCGAACTTCCCCATCCTTCTGCATCACCCACCAGGTGTACCCAGGTCCCTGAGCAAAAACAACCCCTTGAATGGGTTTGCCTCTGCTTGAGGGAGGACTAACCCAGACTGTCTTTCCTAACATACTCCTCATGCGCACTACAGGGACTTTATCGCCTTCTACAGTATGTGGAAGTCTTGGTTGGGCGGGGCCAGCCCGATTGGCGGATCCTCTAGTATTAACTAACCAGGTGGCTTTTGTTAAATGTGTATCCCAATGTTTGAAAGTCCCACCCCCCATCGCTCTCAATGTAGTTTTCAGCAGTCCGTTGTATCGTTCGATTTTTCCGGAGGCCGGTGCGTGATAAGGGATGTGATATACCCACTCAATGCCGTGTTCTTTGGCCCAGGTATCTACGAGGTTGTTTCGGAAGTGAGTCCCGTTGTCCGACTCGATTCTTTCTGGGGTGCTGTGTTGCCATAAAATTTTCTCTTCAAGGCCCAGAATAGTGTTCTGGGCAGTGGCATGGGACACGGGGTATGTTTCCAGCCATCCAGTGGTTGCTTCCACCATTGTAAGCACATGGCACTTGCCTTGGCGTGTTCGTGGGAGTGTGATATAGTCAATCTGCCAGGCCTCCCACTGTTTATATTTCAGCCATCGCCCCCCATGCGACAGGGGTTTTTGCCGCTTGGCTTGCTTAATTGCAGCACATGTTTCACATTCGTGGATGACCTGTGCGATAGTGTCCATGGTCAAGTCCACCCCTCGATCTCGAGCCCATCTATATGTTGCATCTCTCCCCTGATGGCCTGAGGTATCGTGGGCCCACCGAGCCATAAATAGCTCACCCCTACGTTGCCAGTCCAGGTCCACCTGAGACACTTCAATCTTGGCGGCCTGATCTGCCTGCTGATTGTTTTGATGTTCTTCAGTGGCCTGACTCTTGGGTACATGAGCATCTACGTGACGTACTTTTACCACTAGCTTCTCTATCCGAGCAGCGATATCTTGCCACAGTGTGGCAGCCCAAATGGGTTTACCTCTGCGCTGCCAGTTGCCCTTCTTCCATTGCTGTAGCCACCCCCACAGGGCATTTGCCACCATCCATGAGTCAGTATAGAGATAGAGCACCGGCCACTTTTCTCTTTCAGCAATATCTAATGCTAGCTGGATGGCTTTCACCTCCGCAAACTGACTCGATTCACCTTCTCCTTCAGCAGTTTCTGCAACTAGTCGTGTAGGACTCCATACAGCAGCCTTCCACCTCCGATGTTTTCCCACGATGCGACAGGACCCATCAGTGAACAGGGCATATTGCCTCTCTTTTTCTGGCAGTTTATTATACAGCGGGGCCTCTTCAGGCCGTGTCACCTCCTCCTCTGGCAACATTCCAAAGTCTTTGTCTTCTGGCCAGTCCGTGATCACTTCTAAAATTCCTGGGCGACTGGGGTTTCCTATGCGAGCCCGTTGTGTGATCAGTGCAATCCACTTACTCCACGTGGCATCAGTCGCGTGATGTGTAGAGGAAACTTTCCCTTTGAACATCCAGCCCAGCACTGGCAGTCGGGGTGCTAAGAAGAGCTGTGTTTCAGTACCAACCACTTCTGAAGCGGCTCGAACTCCTTCATATGCTGCCAATATCTCTTTTTCAGTTGGAGTATAGCGAGCCTCGGATCCTCGATATCCCCGACTCCAAAACCCCAGGGGTCGGCCTCGGGTCTCTCCAGGTGCTTTCTGCCAAAGGCTCCAGGTAGGGCCATTCTCCCCAGCTGCAGTGTAGAGCACATTTTTAACATCTGGTCCTGTCCGGACTGGCCCAAGAGCTACTGCATGAACAATCTCCCGCTTAATTTGTTCAAAGGCTTGTCGTTGCTCAGGCCCCCATTTAAAATCGTTCTTCTTCCGGGTAACTTGGTAGAGAGGACTTACAATTTGACTGTAATTTGGAATATGCATTCTCCAAAAGCCCACAACACCTAAGAAAGCCTGTGTTTCCTTTTTATTAGTCGGTGAGGACATAGCTGCTATTTTGTTGATCACGTCCGCAGGGATCTGACGACGCCCGTCTTGCCATTTTACTCCTAAGAACTGGATTTCCTGCGCAGGTCCCTTGACCTTACTTTCTTTTATGGCAAAGCCAGCCTTCAAAAGGATTTGGATTATTTTCTTCCCTTTCTCAAAAACTTCTTCTGCCGTGCTGCCCCATATGATGATGTCATCAATATATTGCAGGTGCTCTGGAGCTTCACCTTTTTCTAGTGCAGTCTGGATCAGTCCATGGCAAATAGTGGGGCTGTGTTTCCACCCCTGGGGCAGTCGATTCCAGGTGTACTGGACACCCCTCCAAGTGAAAGCAAACTGTGGCCTGCACTCCGCTGCCAAAGGAATGGAGAAAAATGCATTAGCAATGTCAATTGTGGCATACCACTTAGCTGTCTTTGATTCCAGTTCATATTGAAGCTCTAACATATCTGGCACAGCAGCGCTCAGAGGTGGCGTGACTTCATTCAGCCCACGATAATCTACTGTTAGTCTCCAATCCCCATTAGATTTCCGCACGGGCCATATGGGACTATTAAAGGGTGAGTGAGTCTTGCTGATCACTCCTTGGCTCTCCAATTGGCAAATCAGCTTATGGATGGGGATCAGGGAGTCTCGGTTGGTGCGATATTGCCGCCGGTGCACCGTCGTGGTAGCAATTGGCACCTGTTGTTCTTCAACCTTCAGCAACCCCACAACCGAAGGGTCCTGGGAGAGACCAGGCAGGGTAGACAGCTGTTCAATCTCCTCCGTCTCCAATGCAGCTATACCAAAAGCCCAACGGTACCCTTTTGGGTCCTTGAAATACCCCCTTCTGAGATAATCTATACCAAGGATGCACGGGGCCTCTGGGCCAGTTGCAATGGGGTGTTTATGCCACTCATTCCCGGTTAGACTCATTTCGGCTTCCAATACGGTTAGCTCTTGGGATCCCCCTGTCACACCAGAGATACAGATGGGTTCTGCCCCTTTATAACTTGATGGCATTAGGGTACATTGTGCACCAGTGTCTACTAGAGCCTTATATTCCTGTGGGTCTGACGTGCCAGGCCATCGAATCCACACTGTCCAGTAGACTCGGTTGTCCCTCTCCTCCACCTGGCTGGAGGCAGGGCCCCTCTAATCCTGGTTAGAATATCTGTTACCCACTTTTTGCACATGTGAATCAGAAGTCCCTTCAAGAGGATCAGAAATGAGATCGGCCCATCTACTGCGCCCGGGGGACTGCTCACGGGAAACTGGAGCAGCAGTTTTCCAAGAAGAATCTTCTTTTCTGGTTGCTTTTTCTCGCAACTCCCGTACCCGTGAATCCAAGACTGAGGTAGGTTTTCCATCCCACTTCCTCATGTCCTCTCCATGGTCACGCAGGTAAAACCACAGGTTAGCCCGTCGTGTGTACTTTCTCTCTCCTCTCTCTTGGGCAGAGGAACGCTTACTCCCAATAACTGCAATGCGGGCCTGTACAGGTGAGGAGGAGGACATATCTACTTTGAATTGCTGGAACTCTCGGGACAATTCCTCTACAGCTGAGACACAGGCCCGTAGGGAGGAAGAGAGACTTCCTTCATATTGCCGGAGTTGGACAGCCAATTCATCCACCGTTTGTCCATAGCCTTCTTTCCAGGACATTACTGCCAATGAGTTGGCATAGGTTGGTGGTGCACTTCGTAGAAACTTCCGCCACATCGGTTGTGTGCATTGGACTTCATCTGGATCTGTGGGTGACTGCGCATTTTCTGGATCATTATAAATCACCTCCAGCACGGCTAATTCCCTCAGGTACTGGATACCTCTCTCCATGGTGGTCCACTTGCCTTGGTGACATGTAACTTCATCCCTGAAGGGGTATCTTTCCTTTACACCTAACAGAAGTCGCCTCCAGAGGCTGAGGACTTGTGTTTTTCTCCCAATCGCCTTGTCGATACCCCCTTCTCTAGACAGAGATCCCAACTGCTTGGCTTCCTTACCCTCTAATTCCACACTACTAGCCCCATTATCCCAGCATCGGAGCAGCCAGGTAACAATGTGCTCACCTGGGTGGCGGCTAAAATCTTTTCGCATGTCACGCAACTCACTCAGGGATAGAGATCGGGTAATTATTTCAGGTTCTGCCTCTTCCTCCTGTTCTCGCGATGACCCTGGTTCATCTTCATCTCTCACTGAGCGAACTGATTTCTTTGTGTGTTTCTTTTTCTGTACAGGGGCAACTGATACTGGCACAGGTTGGTTCTCTGGTTTAGTGGCAGTATCTGTCACCGGGGTAGGGGCAGCCATGGTACCTGTTGTCGTGGTAGGGGCGGCCACGGTGCATGTTGTCTTGTTTTCCATCTTTTCCCCCTTTTCCCCCTGGGGGTGCTGCATAGTATCAAGCAGGGTTTGGTAGATACCGGCCAGGGCCCAGCACAGTGTAGTGAGTTGTGTGTCTCTGGGATAGCCACAGCATTTTCCTTTCAAAAATTCTATCACTTCATGAGGGTTCTGCAGTTGTTCGGGAGTGAACTTCCAAGTCACTGGAGGTGAGAAGTTCTCTAGATACCTGCCCACATCCTCCCACACGCCGTGCCACCCATGAATATCCAGCTTTGGGACAGATCTCTGGGTGGTACTCTTAAAGAGCCTCTTTGTAGCCCTAGACAAGACCTGAAACATAGTCAGGAGGCATAGCACTAACAGCACACAGGCTTGCGCATCCCAAGGATATTCAAAATTCTCGAAAACTGTTGTAATTAGTTGGAAAGAGAAAAGGGAGGGGAACGGATGGGGGGAAGTATCCCCCCCTGACTTCCCCATGGGTTGGGTGTAATTACCAATAAAATCCGACAGAAGGTGCCCAAAGTCTGGAAATGATATCACTGCCTCATACAGATAACAGCTTAACCTCATGACCAGTGATGTAATCATTTCACAAGTCGACATTGCCCAGTACAGCAAAATGATAATCCCAATCACTCTCCCAGAGATGAGATACGCAACTACAGGCAATACATAAAGCATATAAGAACTTACAAAACGCCACCATGTAAACAGCTGAATCAACATTGTGACTAACATCTATTTATCTAGTATAAGAAATGCGTATGACAAATTTGTTTCAACACGCTCTGGCCAGATCTGTCGTTATCTCAACCCTTCGTGCCCCACGTTGGGCGCCAAAAAAGGACTGTCGTGGTTTCAGCCCAGCCGGTAACAAAGGACCACGCGGCCGCTCGCTCACTCCTCCCGCCCCCCTCCGGTGGGATGGGGGGAAGACGGAGGAGAGGAAAAAAAAAACCAAACCTGGAACCTCGAGGGTTGAGATAAAGGCAGTTTACTGGAACAACACAAAGAAATTGCAACAACAACAACGGTACTAATGAAAAAGTATACAAAAAGAGTGATGCACAGTGCAACTGCTCACCACCCGGGACCCGACGCTCTGCCACTTCCCCCACCGAAAAGCAGAGCCCACCCCCCGGCCCGCTCCCCCTTTATATACTGAGCATGATGTCACATGGTATGGAATAGCTCCTTGGCCAGTTCAGGTCAGCTGCCCCGGCTATGCCCCCCACCTCCCAGGTTCCTGTAAAAATTAACTCTATCCCAGCTGAACCCAGGACATATGGCAATCACTTTTTATCTTTTAACTTTAGATAGGAGTTTTTGAAGCAAGTTTTATACAGCTCTGCATCTTGTTAGCAGTCCACTGAAAGGAGGCAGCAAGAGGAAAACTACATTCCTAATCCCATATATATTTATGGTTATTTAAAATCCTCCAACTTGAAGGAGAAAACATACCACTATTTCACAACAAATGCCTTTCAGGGGCATTGGTATACAATTCATCCAAGTGACTTTGAAGATCACTAAAAAAAGACTAACTTAAGTAACATTTATTCACAAGATCTTTTAAGTGCAGTCATCTCCAAGACACTCTAGCACACTGGAGTGATTAACACAGAAAAACATCCAAGAACAGCTTGAGAAATACCACGACTTGGAATGCTGTTGCACCATAAGATCCTGATTCCCAAACAAGGCTCCTAAACATCACATAAATAAATTAATAACAATAGTAATACTAATAGTAATAATAATAATAATAATAGTTGAATTTATTATCATTATCTAACCTGTTCAAAGCCATTGCACTTTAAGTCAACAGGATAAGACTGCAGACTCCTGAGTCATAGTGTAATTTAATAGATCCATCATGGAGTTAATTGGGGTTTGTTACTTTGGAAATAAAGAGGTTATCTGTAAAACACATACCTCTACTATGTGGTAGTTCAAGGGGATCTTATTGTTTCCTGGATAGCTCAACAACTGTGCAGCACTGTAAGTTAACAGATGCATTTAGTTTAAACTGAAACACAGCAAAAATGATGTAGATACTAAACAGACATGAAATATTTAATTCTTTGCAAGAGTTTACCCTTATGAAGCAGGTAAAATAAGCAGACCTCAAAGACTGAAATCGTCTATTTATCCACAGAACACATACAAAAAACCTGGCACAAGCTCTTAGCAGTACCTGAACCATGGTTCGGAGAAACACATTTCATCTCCATACCCAAGCAATGCTTAAAGACAGACTGCTAAACAAAACACACAGTTTTACATAAACCCTCACAGTGACCTGTGATGCTGTCATCTGTCCACTAAAGGACAAACTACATTGGTATATCAGGAAAAATAATTTAAAAAAAAATCCAAACAATAGATTTGCTTTCCAGTCATTCTCAACCCATCAAACTAATGGGCTACAGAAGACATAATAGTGTTACAAATGAATTGATTAAAAGATACAGCATCACCCATTATTTATAAAAAGCAAAAAATGCTATTTTTCAAATTTTAGCTCTCTAGCACTTCTTATAACCCCCTTCTAGTCTTACTTTCTTTGGAGAAATAAAAAAGTTCCCTCCATTAACTTCAACAGCACTGGATTTCTAGTCTCTGCCAAGTCAAAAAGCTGTAACCAAAAACTTACAACACATATCCGCACCAAAAACACTATTCCTGCCTAATTTTTGCACAGTATACCAAGTTTGCTGGCTCTTACTTGGGAGCACAAGAGAGCTAAATATCTGTGGTAAATTATCTGGGTTACCAGTTACCCATATCAGATATTATTTCAGCAGAAATGAAGAAATGTAACTGGACTGTTGCCTGGCAGCAAAAAGAATTGCAAGAGAAGTGTTAAGATTGGCCTCAATGGAAAATTAATAGGAATGTCTGGGTGTGAAAGCACCAGAAAGAAGAGAGGGAAGGAAGGCCCTGAGTACACCCCCCCCCCCCAAGGTTTTGTTGCTGGACTGTGGTGGGTTAGCCTTGGCTAACAGCCAACACCACACACACACCCTGCCCCACCCCACCCCCAGCTGCTCACTCACCCCCCTCTCCCACAAGATGGGGAGAAAACCAAAGGAAGATGAAAAGACTCATGGATCAAGATAACGACAGTTTAATAGGGAGAGCAAAAGCTGCACATGCAAGCAAAGCAAAATAAGGATTTCATTCGCTACTTCCCATTGGCAGGAGGATGTCCAGCTGCTTCCTGGAAAGCGGAGCCTTAGCATATGTAATGGCTGCTTGGGGAAAACAAACGCCATAACCATGAACGTCTCCCCCTTCCTCCTCCTTTTCCCAAACTTTTATTGCTGAGCACAATGTCATATGGTACGGACTATCCCTTTGGTCGGTTGGGGTCAGCTGTCCTGGCTGTGTCCCCTCCCAGCCTCTTGCCTACCCCCAGCCTACTTGCTGAGGGGGCAGTAACAGAGAAGGCCTTGACGCTGTGCAAGCACTGCTCAGCAATAGCTAAAACATTGGTGTGTTATCAACACTATTTTGGTCACAAATCCAAAGCACAGCACCATACGGACTGCTATGAAGAAAATTAACTCCATCCCAGCCAGACCCATTACGTGGCCTTAAAATAATGACTTAGAAGAATGCTCAGCAGAGGTTCCCCCCAACCTTTTTTCCCTGGGAGCTGCTTTTAAGCTGAGGTTCTTGCACCTGGCCCTGCATGAGCTACACTGCAGTTGTGTTGCGGCTACGCCTACACCTGAGCTTTTACCTCCCCGATTCTGACCCACTGACTCAACCTCAGCCCTGCCTCATCACTACAGACTTGCCTGGTGATCACCAGACTGTGCTTGACCCTGGTTATCATCATGGACCCGCTCTGCTCTTGATTGGGTCCTGAGGGACTGCACCCTGTCAGTGCGGCCACTGCCTTGCCTGTGCTGGGGTCACCCTCGGCTCCCCTTTCCTTGCAGGGCACCCTACCCTTGTGGCTCCCTGACAGGCTATAAGAGCATATGTTAATGTCACCTAGATTTACAGGTCATCAAGATCCTAGCACACCTCTACCTGCAACTTATCAGGATACCAAACTTGGGGAAAGGAAGGGCAGCCTAAAAGAAGTGATAGCCCACATCCAGACTAAAAGATTCAAGCCATTAAGAGATAATGGTGGGAAGATAGAAGAGGGTAGGAGCCATAAGACACACAGATAAGGAGATACAGAACAGAAACAGTGAGCAAATCCTACTGATTCTCAGAGGTGTCCAACACAGGATGGAAAGACAAAAGATTGCAACTACTTGTCAACTCCTTAAGCATACAAAAAGGCCCCAAACCAACACACAGTTGCCAAATGAAGAACAACCCAGGAGACATAAGGAGGACTCAGTAGCTGGTGGGAATCCCTTGTCCTTGTCGATTCAAGTCATCTTGAACAGATTACCTAGATACAGCCATCTTGGTGCCCAACTGCTGGACAGACCACTTGGGACTCACTCATGTTTTGATGCCTGAGAGGGTGAGCGTGAATGAGCTTTACTTCAGTTTTATTTTAAAATTAAACCATCTTCCCTCCCCATAAGGTCTCTCATTGAGATTTGCTACATTGTTGCAACATCATTTCCTACAGCTGCATAGAACTTTAAATAATAAACTTTGTTGACACTGTACTGGCTCCCATGCAGACCTAGCTCAATTATCTCTTCCATATAATTACAAAAAGAGGAAAAAAGAATGGGATGAAGAAGAAGCAGGAGCAACAGGAAACTTCCAGACAGAGCCAGTTCAACATTCGCTGTGCTTGTGCTGGAAAGCACAGTACAAACACATTGAGAGTCTCTGCAGCACTGCAAAGAGTGGGTCTGTGCCATCCTCTGTAGAGAAATCCTGGATAATCCAGGATGCAATCATCAGGGTGCCTCAGCCCTACTGAATTACATGAACAATCCATGATCAGGATACTCCAGCCTCACATTATTCCAGATAACAGTGTCAACCATAGTTCACTGAACACTTCAGGAAATGATGAATTTCAAACTTTTACTTAAATGTTGTTGGGCTTTGAAGGTCCCTGATGTTAGGGGAAGCCATGATTGTATATAAACAGTGCCGGGAACCCATAACAATAAGCAGCATCCTACCAAGTCTTTCTCTCTTTCCAGTGGGATTTGATGATGCAGTGGAGGTTTTCTTCTATTACAAATCTTTCAACAGAATGACTGCCAGGCATGACAGGGCCCTATTAAAATGGAATCAAGATTGATGAAAGATCACTGTAGAGAAACACAGTTTTTTTAATACGCGCACACATACACATATATATAAATAAAAGTAAAACTTGACGGATTGAATTAGGCACTCATGGAGATTTAACATCAGCAAGTTTTAGAGTCAACAGCTAAAAGACAGGCTTCAAACTTCAGTACAAAGTTACCAAATACAACATTATCATGAGATTTTGGATTTTTGTACCAGATTTGTACATGAATCATGTAAAAATCTTATAAACAAATAGCCAGCTATGATTTCAACTGCACCCATATTTACAATGAAACAGTTTTGGTGCTGTTTATAGTTTGTTAATTTCACGTACAAGATTTAAGTACTTCTATATTTAGGCAGCTGGGACCATGCTAAACAATTGACGTTTTGCACCTTTTGCTTCTTCAAGTTACACAGAATTATTATACATCGGGAGTGTATTAATACACGCTTCATCTTTTCCAGTTACAGCACAGATCAGAGTGATCTGGGAACTGACAATGCAGCCTGCTCTAGTTGCAAAGTGAAAACATTGCAGCTTTAATCATCTCAGTGTTCTGTCTTTATGCTGGTTATAAAAGCATAGTTTAATAGCTAGCTTAACAAACATGCTTTACTTCATCATTAGTCCACAGCATGGCTTAGTTGTATATTCACTGTCTGTTACTATGCATCAGCTGATGCAAGAACTCAAGCTGCAAGAACTTGATTGCATACCAGTACCTTATTATCCTTTACAGCCTTGTAAAACTAGACCCAAAGCATCACAAACCCACATTTATATACCAAGTGCAATACTTGCAAAATCTCACTGTAAAACTAAAGAACTATCAAGGTATAAAGCATGCAAGAGTGAGTATAGGCCATACTGGTAGAGGAGTGGTGTTGCATGTTAAAGGGAGCACAGATGCAAATCAGATCAACAAGCTAAACACATAAATAAGTAACAGAACCCTGATGGATTGAAATTCCAGGCCTAAACAGGGAAAAGATGTAGTATTTGACTACGTGAATGACGGTGACAGCAACACAGGCTATAACATGCCAAGTAAAAAATACACTACTGCATTTTTTCATTTTACATACTTAGCTTCAAAAAGGGTGTTATGAATAGAAGCTAAAAGGGGCAGCTAAAAAGTTCCATTTTTGAGGGTGGCACAGAGACTATTTAAAGTTACTGCGCAGCAAATGCATACTATTTGCTGAGAGAGACTTGCAAAGAGGCAAAAAGGAAATCAGACGTGCTAAACAGTAGTACAAGAGAGGTTAGCAAAAGGAATCCTGAAAGCTGAAGTTGTGTCTAGATGAAGACATGCCAACAAGTGATTACCCACCGAAGAGTTCACGGAACTTGAGAATGAAATAGCTGACCTATTAATTGGGGTGCATATCCTCTCGTTCAAAATCAACCTGATGTCTAATCAACTAAGATGATATCAATTGTAAAGGTCTTTCAGGAAACTGCAAACCAGCAAGGCTGACTTCCATATTGGGCAAATTATTGAAAACTATTAAAAAAATAATAGCATTAGTAGGCATAAGCATAAATGCTGTTTGGGGAAGAGGCAGCACAGCTTTTGTAAAGTCAGGCCTCTCAAACTCATTGGAGCTCTCTGACGAAGTCAACAATCGTGTGTAGATATGAGAAACATGGCTGACAGCCTAGCTGGATCTTCAAAAGGCTTTCATGTAAACTAAGCAACCACAGTATAAGAGGAATATATAAGAGGGTCACCAGGAGAACCCCACAGGAATCTATCCAGGGACCTGTGCCATTCAGCAGATCCATAAATTATCTGGAAAGGAAGCAGGCATTGGATATGAAAAAGCTTGCAGATGCTACTTTTAAATAACTTGGTAACAACAAGGGCCATCCATGAAAAATCGCAGATAAAAAAAAAACCTTGAGAAACTTGGTGTCTGGGTGTTAAAGCAGAAGATAACTGTGGGAGCAGCTCGGAACACCTGGCATTTGTTTTCAAGAGTGACCATTAGAATTTGTTGTGCTGCATGTTGGCCAAGCCTTTGAAGAACTAGTCTCACAAGGTCAGGTTGGAGGATGGCCTTGTGTAGGCCTGGGAAGATGTGGCTGAAGACAGTCACGAGTATGTGTATGGAATGTTTTTATCTTTAACTGTTCTGAGGACTGGCAAACATCCCAGCTGAGCCAGATATGCGCTCCTGTGTTAGTAGTATTGGCTGTATGCCGTTAGTTCTTTCTAGATCTTTGTTGAAACATATATAAGTTTGATCCTTTTGTGAAATAAAGGGAATCTTGCACAGAGAGCTTGAGTGCTTAATTCAGTCGCCGCAGATAACCATAAAATGACTGGTTGACTTTTGCCTACAGATGGGAAAAATAGACCAGCTTCACATATAAAGTGGTGAGCACTGAACTGCCCTCTATTGTTCAGGAATGCAAACTTGGTTGTGACATAGTTCTATACAAACTTTATCTCAGTATTCAATAACAGACTGGACTTATCAGAAAAGGATTAGGGAACAACACTGAACATTATGCCACTGTATAGGTTCATGGTGCATCCACATCTTCCATTCCATATGCAGTTCTAGTCATACTTGCCACTCTCCCCTCCCCCAACAGGATATAGCAGTATAGCAGAACTGGAAAAATTTCATAAAAAGGTGATGGCGGTGACCTAGGGTATAGAACAGCTTCTGTATAAGGAACAATTAGACAGGCTACTATCATCCAACTTAGAAAAAACACAGTTGAGCCAGGATATGCTAGAGATTTTATAAATGATGAATTGCCTAGAGAGGTTGGAGAGAACAAATGTTTGTTGTCTCTTCCCATGCAAGAGTTGGGGGCCATCAAATGAAGCTAACAGGTGGAAAAGTGCTTGGGGAAAGCATTTGCTTTTCTTCCCCTATGCCTAAATTCTCTTGTCAAAACATCTGCTCTTGGCCACTGCTGGAGACAGAAACGGGGCTAGATGGACTTTTGATCTAACCCGGGTCAACCGCTATGTTCCATGATCTATATCAACCAATTTGAACAGATGGGTAGAGAATAGTCTTCAATGTATAAAGTTCCTATAAGCAGCCAGGCTAAGGAAACCCAAACCACCATCCTCACCAGGAGAGGCTGCTACCCGAACACAGTTATATTATTAGACATCAGAGAATCCATTCAAGACATATCCTTAATGAAAACATCTGAAAATCACTTATTAAATTTTAAACTTCAATAATCTACCTGTCAGCATTAACTCTGTCATCTAGTTAATCTCCCCAGCAGTATCAAAATGTAATTACTGCTAACTTTCACACTGATAACCATTCTGGGAGAGGTGATACTGCATCTTGACCAGCACTGCCTTGCAACCCCCCCATTGCACATTCAGTTCCACCTTAGCAAATACATACCTCTGGGTCATCTGTGTAGTCAAACATCCGAAAAATAACCCTTGGCATTGGGTACACTGAATCTTCAGTGTGAGGCGGAGGAGTGAATGGAGGCAGGTTATGCTGCAATGCTTCGCAAAGAATACTGTCAAAGGCAAGGTAAGGCCTCAGAATGTGTCTGTCTTGCCAACGGTCTTTTTTCAACTTCTGAATCTGGGCCCAAAGGCAGTCCAGGTACTGAAGAAAAAGACACGAAATATCAGACATGGTGAATTTTATAACTGAACTTGTAGCTCCCTGTGACGTATGGACTATCAAACATTTAGGTAAACTCCTTATTGCATTCAGAAAAAAAAAACCAAACCCAAGCAGCTACTTAAATTGCTTATTAGAAGCCATCTAATGATTCAGTAAACCAAGAGACAACTTAACAACTCTGAACAGCAATCTTGCTCCTAATTTCACACATTAAAGGCATCTGCCATTTTACTAGTAAAATAAACACCAGAATGCAGTCCAGGAGTCCAAGTGTGACACACAAATTCACTGCATCAATATTAATTCAGTCAACATCCATTCATTCCAAAAGAGCTACATTATTTCAATATTACAATTAAAGATTTAAATACAGTCTAAGAGATACTAAATTGAGGGGGAGCGGTTAATACAAGGAGAGCAGGGCTGATGTTCAGAGGGACCTGGACAGGCTGGAGAAATGTGCTGACAGGAACCTCATGCAGTTCAACAAAGGCAAATGCCAAACCCTACACCTGGGGAGGAACAACTCCAGGCACCAGTATATGCTGGGGGCTGACTAGCCAGAAAGCAGCTTTGCAGAAAAGGACCTGGGGGTCCTGGTTGAACAAGTTAAACATAAGCCAGCAGTGCACCCTTGCAGCAAAGAAAGCCAATCACATTCTGGGCTTTATCGGCAAGGGTGCAGCCAGCAGGTCAAGGGAAGTGATCCTTCCCCTCTATTCAGTACTTGTAAGGCCACATCTGAAGTGCTGTGTCCGGTATTGGGCTCCTCAGTACAAGGCAGACATTGATATATACTGGAGCGAGTCCAGTGGAGGAAAAAGCAAAAGCTCAATAAAAAGAAAAAATCATCCCATATCAGCCACCTCTCCCCTCTAATACTTTTGGTTTAATTATGAAAGAGGGTGCAATTAGTGCTGCATAACATTTGCGTGTATCTGTTTAGCACTTTCTAGAGCTGTAAAAAGCAAAGCCACTGCAGGAAGAACACTCTAAAGGTTTTCTTTTTGCAGAAGGGAAACATTTTAATGGGTAAATTACCTCTTCCTTCTCCAAAAGGTACTTTCAGTACAGAGCCTTGTAACCCCATTTCCCAAGAATATTATGTTCAGTGACCATTCCTTGTTTAGCAGCATTTCCTAAAGGGGACTCTCACCAAACAACAAAATGCTCTCCCACTCATCCAATGCAGCTCTAAGTTTTAGCCCAAGACTTGGAAGAGAACTTCTTACCTAGAATCCATTTGGAATAAAGACACATGGGAGGGTGATTCAAAAGAATTAAATTTTTTCTTAAAGCACCTTTAATTTTAAAATTCCAAAGAACACTTGTCCTGGTTTCAGCTGGGATAGAGTTAATTGTCTTCCTGGTAGCTGGTATAGTGCTATGTTTTTGAGTTAGGTATGAGAAGAATGTTGATAACACTGATGTTTTCAGTTGGTGCTAAGTAGTGTTTAGTCTCAAGTCAAGGATTTTTCAGCTTCTCATGCCCAGCCAACAAGAAGGCTGGAGGGGCACAAGAAGTTGGGAGGGGACACAGCCAGGGCAGCTGACCCAAAGTGGCCAACGGGGTATTCCATACCATGTGACGTCACGTCTAGTATATAAACTGGGGGGAGTGGGGGTGGGGGGATCACCGCTCGGGGACTAACTGGGCACCGGTCGGCGGGTGGTGAGCAATTGCATTGTGCATCATTTGTATATTCCAGTCCTTTCATTATTACTATTGTGATTTTATTAGTGTTATCATTATCATTATTAGTTTCTTCTTTTCTGTTCTATTAAACCGTTCTTATCTCAACCCACGAGTTTTACTTCTCTTCCCGATTTTCTCCCCCATCCCACTGGGGGGGGGGGGGGAGTGAGTGAGCAGCTGTGTGGTGCTTAGTTGCTGGCTGGGGTTAAACCACGACAACACTTCAGCCAAATAATTCTTTTAAAGCATCTTTTAAACAGTACAAAATAAATAAAGCCTACTTGCCTCTTCTTGTGGATGTGGTTTATCAGCAGTCCAAACTTGTAACATGGGTACATGAATCTTCTGGCGACGCCTGTTTATTACAGGAAAGAAAACCTAACACTTAAAAAGCTGATCTAAGCAAGCAATGTTTTCTTATTGTGAGCATACTACTATTTGGTCTATTGAGCTGATGAGGTCTGCAGTAGTATAAAAACAGGTTTGTGAACAATTAAATTATAACTAACACCTAGTCTCAACGGCAGTGTTAACTCAAATCACTTGGAGAAAGACACACACACAAACAGACACACAGACACAGGTGACCAGCAGCCTAGTCATAACAACGCAGACATGTATGCATCAAGAAAATATTACCTTCAACACACACAGAAGTTGAGAGTGATACTTAAGTTGTTTAGATTCATAAACCTCTCCATCTATTTTATTTTTCAGGGTCTTTTCCTCACAGTTGTTTGGGTCTAAGAATTTAGAGTATTTCTAAATTAACAATAATCAAAGTTATTGATCCATACTTGAATAGGTACCAGAAAGAGTATATTTTTACTGGTTATAGCTTACTTCAGATAGCTTTCTGTGTGGGACAAGAGGCGATCTATTTCAGCATCTTTCTTCTCATACAACTCCTTTCCAACCCAAGGCAAAGATGACAGAAATGCAAACACATACCAATCACATCGTACCTACAGGAAATAAATTAAAAAGGGATTTCTTTGACAAACTTATTGAATTTGTCTCAATGCAAAGAGTAGCAAACCCAGGAGTATTTAAGGGGATGTAGAGATCAACTCCAGTTAAATCAGCAATCAATACTTGGGATTAAAACTGTGTGTCAGTTCAAGTTCCTGAAGACGTGTCAAGAGGCTGTTTGAAAACAGGAATGTATAATTCAAGAGGCAGACATTTAGACATACAGTATATTTGGAGACCCACACAAAAACCCTTCTACAGAGCCTCTTTACTTAAATCATTCAAAGTTACCAATGCCAAGTTTCCTGAAGAATTTCTTTTAAAACTCTTAACAAAGAAAAAAAGTTAAATTTAAGTTGAACTAAGCTATCAGCAGAATGATATAATAATTGACCCTTCCATAAAGTAGGCATACGCAACCCATAAGGTGCATCACTGTTACAGTGACCTTAACGTGATCTATGAATTCTTTAGGCTACTGCAATGCACTCATCGGCAAAGAAAGAGCTAAACTCAATTACCATAGTCCACGGTGCATTAGCTGGATTGGCAGCCAAGGAAAAAACATATTCTTACCTGAAAGATGTTATATTTTATTTGGAACATGACATGTGCACATAAGAGAACAAATATTACTTTTAGAATCTTTCTGCAAACTAACTATATATTACAACTGTTCAATAAACTTGGCAAAACTCACTGAGTATTATATACTTGCCAGAAGCAAAGGAAAAGAAATTTACTTGAGTTACCTCACTACAGAAGACTTAACTATTTCACTGTATGCATTGTATTGTCTAACTCACAGGATCCTTTTATTCATGCTAAGTGAATGTTTTATTCATAATAAAGTGAAATTGTGTAAAAACAGCACAACACTTGAGATGGCAGTTACTACGCTTACTTGTGGTATATCTTCCTCCTGTGTCACACTCACAAAGTTCTCAAACATGGCTACCATTGAAGGTGCAGCTATTACATGACAATTCACAAGATCAGATAGAAAACGAACCTATTGAACAACAAAAAACCATGTTATTTTATTACATTTTTAAATGAATACTCTTGCATTCAACTACACAAAAAGAAATAAGCATTAATTCAACTTTAAAGGAGGTGGGGAGGAGAGGGATGGACACACGAGGGGAGGGGGAAGGGGGGAAAGAGGGCACAACAGAGCAGGGGGGAAAATGGATGGGACACACAGTGACAGCTGGAGAAAGATGTGAGAGGGAGACACAGGGAACGCCCAAGCCAAAACACATGAGCTAGAGTGAATGACAGGGTGGGAGCCTGAGAAAGAATGAACCAGAGGGCACCAACAGTTGACAGCTGAAGAAAGAACGAGTGAGACACAGAGAATGCAATCCAGTGCATGATAGTTAGAGCATATCGCAGGGAGGGAACTGGAGAAAGCAGGAGCAAGAGAGCGAGCCAGAGGGCGTGAGCTTAAGAATGAGTGAGACACGAGGCATGAGCCAGAGCGCATTACAGGGTGGTAGCTGGAGAAAGAACAAGCGAGAGAGTGAGACACAGGGCACAAGCCAGAGAAAGAAATAGCCAGCAAGACACAGGGCAGGGGCTGGAAAGAGCATGCATGAGACACAGGGCAGGGTCCTGCGAGCGAGAGAGCGTGACATGGGGCAGGGGCAAGAGTCAGAGAGATAGAGACATGAGGAGTGGGCAAGGGGTGGGGCAGGGGCAAGAGTCAGAGAGATAGAGACATGGGGAGTGGGCAAGGGGTGGGGCAGGGGAGCTGTTGGGGTGAGACACAGAGTAACACACACACAGTATGCAAGACTGAAGATGGAAATTCACTTTTTGCATGTATACATCAGTGTTAAATCAGTATGCTGCTCATCCATGACTTTCATACAAAACACATTTCTATGGTCACTTATCCATAACTTGAACTAGTTTCATACAGACAGACCCTTAAAATCACTGCTATTGTCAGGTTTTAACAAGGCACCAAACTAATGGTATGCTGCTAATCAAATTGAAGTCATTTCAAAAGGAGCCAGCACTGAAAATTACCCACTTGGTCTTCGTTACTCACAAGCAGGATGAGCATACAGGACTGATTACAGCCATCCAATATAACCTATCTACTTGGGAATAAGCTGCCTTTAAAATAAATAAATGGACCCAACAGGAACAGTATTTGTCTCTGAGTACAGTAGAAATGAATAGCTTTCATTCACCTTCTAAATTCTCCTGTAGAACAAACAGGGGGGGGAGAAAGAAAACCTCTGATTTCCTGAGAGCTAATTTGGCTGTGGGAAATTTCACACATAGTTTGGAGGTCAGTTTTGCAATCATAACCTAATTTTTCATCTCCTTAGGAAGGAATACCACACACTTTTTCCTGGCATGTCTATGGAGCACTACATGGGGATGCCAGAAAAGACCATGTTGCATACAGAAAACCTCCAGCCCCCCCGGATGTCAAAAGGAAGAGTAAGTAACATTGGGTGGGGATGGGGAGAGGAAGACTAGGGGAAAAAAGAGATGTGAAAGATTCCACTTACTAAGTACTCAGCTTCATTATACATGTTGACTTTCAAACATTCTTTGAGCTGACGAATCATGGCTTCTACAAATTCCCCACCGAAGTTGTAGTTCCTGGCATTCAGCAGCCCAACTAATGTTGTGTAAATGGTAAGCTTTTCTGGTAATAGACGTGCACTGATTTAAATGAAGAAAAACAAGCATTTTGTTAGATGTTCATTTACCACATGCCAACCACTGCATTTACATAGCATCTTTGAACCTGCTTTGTATAGGTTATGCTTCTCTTGTGTTTAAGCAAGGTAAACTGCTAACCTGACATTAGTTATATGTCCTGTGGACAAAAGATTACAGAACATCCTTTTTAGGACTATAATCCTTTAGGAATATATATACTACTTTTCAATATATTTTCTCTTTAATTATTTTTAACTCGTAAGCATTTAGTATTATAGTAGGTTCTAAAACCTATAGCAACTACACTTTAAGACATTTTCAGCTGCAGTCTCCAACTCAGCAAAACTTTCAGTCTGGACAAAAGCTGTTATTGAAGCAAAGGGCACAAGGTATCAGACTGGAATGACATTTGACAAAAGCTTCTAGTAATATAATTTTAAGTACTGCCAAAATATATCATTTAACAGAAAGTTTTGAAAGTATCAGTCTTTAAAAAAAAAATAATCCGTTAATTAAAAATATATATATATATATATATATTAGAAACCATTCTGACTATTCTGCCTCATTTTCCAGTGCTTTATATACTCTATGGGAATATGGCCAAATAATACCATTTAAGACAACTTGTTCAGTGTAGCATAAGTTAGCCATTCTATTATACTAGAACAGCAAGATTACACAAGAGATGTAAACATTTTACATCACTTAAAAGTTAAATTTGATTGTAAGCATCTCAAACTTAAGTAAGCAATTTTCAGTATAAGGTCTTAAAGAAATAGACAGGTTAGGTCCTATTGTAACCACTTATTTTCTTCAAATGTTTTGTAAACGTGTAAGCTAACTCCATGCCTTCAAAGGCATTCAGCTGTTGTGGGAAACAGATATACTGTTTGACTCATGTTTATGAACAGTGCTACAAAATGGATTTAAAGTTTCCTTACAGCTATAGCACAAGCCGGCACTGAAATACCACACCCACACACTCCCAAAACGTGGTATACTATTGCAGACCCCACACAATCCTCTCCTGGGACACGTCACCAGTGGCCCAACAGACACAGCAACTCTGTTCCAGTGCTTTGCTAGGGAGAGGAAGGAGTGCTGCTAGCCAAGGGGGGAGCCTACCTCTGGTCCCTTCATCTCTCCACTACTAGAGGGTAGGTTCATGGAGAGAGGAGCACCTCAGCCCCTAAAAAGGGGAATAGGAAAAGCAGGAATACAAAGATAAGAATTGGCACCCAACAGATTTTTGTATTCTTTAGTGACCGTTCAATTCAGAAACAAGATACTACAGCATATTCCCCATGGCAACGAGAAAGCAGCTCTGGGATCTACTCTGCTTATGACCTTGCGCACACATTTCAAGTGAGAGTACTGTACATGGATATTTTCCTTGATTTATGCCTAAGTCAATAGACTAAGCTTCTCCTCAGATTTCTTTTGCCTGGAGTAAGACAAACCCTAAGCAATAACAGTGTTCAAGAAATAAAAGCTGTTCACACCATTTAAAGTACTTCAAATACTTAAACTTTTCTATTTAGCACAGATAACAGAGCACCTCCCAAATCTTCTGCATACGTACACAGTACAAAGAATTCTTAATATCTTGCTTTTATAGTTTGGTAGATCGGCTTCCAGGACACCAGCTAGACCCTCCAAGTTGCTCTCCAGAGAGGAAGTACTCTAAGAAAGAAAAGAGTGTCTTCTCATCAATCAGGTACATCAACTATCCCCACAGTAACAAGCGGAAGACAAGCAAATAGGATAAAACAAAATATGACTTCGTATTTTCCTCCTGTTAGAAGTAATGATTCAAATTCCATTAGGAATTCACAATTTCTCTCATTTGCTAGAAATAAGAAGCAAAAATGACTAAGAGGAGCTTCAGCTGTGACTTCTCCACAGCAAGGAGCTCTAGTGTTTTCCTAGGAAGTAAGAGTTAACATAGCTTCAGAGGTATCTCAGCAACCGAATTAAACATTATATTAATGGCATCAGGGGAAATGAAATGACTACATAGCTTGTATGTGGCTTAAATTAATGTATAAGAACCATCATATTTGTTGTCACCCTTTTTTCTACGCTTGTTACAAGCGCCAAACCCAACCAAGTCCCAAGATCAGTTGTGACATTGGTGGGGTCTGTTGTTGTTTGTTTGTTTGTGGTTTTTTGGTATGCATCTCATTAGTTTCCCTCTACTCCTTGAAAAAAATGGAAGCAGCGATAAAGTTCAAACTTGGAACGATACCTCTTCACTAGTTATACTTCAGCATTGTATCACAGGGTTAGCATTTAAGAATTTTCTTTTTTAAAACCCAGTTTTGCAGAGGCCAACAATTTTCCAGCTAGGAAGTTTCCAATAGATTTTCTTTTTTTGGACCACTAATGTTCTATTAGCACATAAAAACATATAAGACAAAGAAAACAATGTATTATGTTCAAGGACCCTAAGTCACAAAACAAAATGGAAATAGTATTTATACCTTCTCTCCCACTCTGCATATTAAAGATTCAAGTCTCTCTTCAGTCTTTGTAGTGCTTAATTTATACAAAAATACAGTGGAGTCTTTCAACTCCAGCCTTTATTATTCAAGGCATCACAAGAACTCCTGTGTACTGGATACATTAGTGTCTCATTAAAAGCTAAATTTGAAAAATTTTATCCTAAGAATCCAGTTACTTGTGTTATCTAAATAAAGAAACACAAATTGTTCAAATCGATAGTTTTTGGATGAATTCTGAGCAGCACAAGCTAGACTCCCTCACGTGCAGTTAGATTCTTCTGCATCTACTTATTCATATCTGAGCCTTTAACATACCTGCAAGGGAGGAGAAAATGGATCTATGAAGAGCATGACCTACTTATTCGTATTCCCTCCTGTTGCTGGCTTTCCTTGCTGTGTGTCTGTTTATAGACATGAGGTGTTGAGTAAGGCTGGAGTTGAAAGACTCCATTGTATTTTTGTAGTGCTTAATTTATGCTTGCTTGAGCGACTTTGAAACTTTTGGTATGTAAGAAAGCCTCGAGTTTTGTTAACAGTATGCATAAATAGATAAGGAGCCTTAAGTTCTGCTGAGCTTTGTGATTAAAACCTGCCAGGACCAGCTAACTGGGAAGAAGAGATGAACCACCTGAGATGACCTGCACTGTGCACGCCTTAAGAGAGAGTTCAATTAGCGGACACCAAGAAAATGAGCACCAGAGGGTTTCAAAGACCCCAAAAGACCACCGACCCATTTAATAGCGCATGCCCAAAAGGGCGGACACTATGTAAATAATTTCTGGGAAATAACATGAATATGTATGACAATTCTGGGAAATGTAATGAATATGTATATATTAGAACAATATAAGCTTTGCTTGCTGTAGGTAGTGGTATTGTTGCCGAAATCCGGAATAAAACTCCTTAACAGCAATGAGAAGTTAAGAAGCAGGCACTTCTTTATTGCAGCGCTGGGCACACAGGGGAACACTCCACCTAGTGTGTGCACCTGTCTGGTTTAATCATGCAGGTTAAATACACACCTGTTATACATATTCACTAGATTTCTGGGAAATGTCATACATAATCATCAACTGTCCGATAAATCATTAGCATATGTAAATGTCCCTTTACGCAGGCATGGTGAAGTCTCTGGTGGTCTTCAGAAACCCTCTGGTGGTCTTCCATAGTCTTCCTCACTTTGTCCGATAGTTGACCTCTCTTATGTGATTCTGCGCAGTACGATTTTCGCCATCATGTATTAGATTTACATAAAAGTACATTCAATGTTAATTCTTGAATTTAAAATTTCTAGTGATTGGCCCTCAGTCACACCACCTTGTCAATATTCTTATACTAAAACATTCATTGGTTAATCTTACTTAATTCCACTAACTGGAATCTTGATCAAAGTGGGGTTTCTAAGCAACAGAACTAAGGTCCATAACGATCTCTCTTAGTTTCTTAGGACAAAACACTACAAACTAACAAATCGGTCCAAGTTTCTATGGTTAACTAATTTTAGACAATACTTATTTTCTTCTGATTGTATACAGCACATTTTGTATGTTCCTAAGTTTCGATGACTACATTGCGAGCTTCAAACCCCTATATTCTACAATCTTTACCTTTTGATCAAACCCAGCTTATATAAAATTTTAAATTATCAGAATATTTGTAACAGTATGCACACTAGGAGGAACTATCCCTTGTGCATCCAGCGCTGCAATAAAGAATGCCTGCTTTCTAAAATTCCAAAATTGAGTCTTAGAGACTTTCTTTGACCAGCTTTTTCGGTAACAAACTTGTGCTAGATGATGTGAGGTTTGAGCCATATGCGAACCTGCTTATAGCAAGTAACTTTTTCAAATTGTCAAGGGATTTTCTTACTTTGTCAGAACATCAAAACTAATGTGGCTTGTGTCTGGGAGCCTACTAGAAACTTTGGGATGTCACCAGACATCAGTAAGGTATCCTGGGGTGGGGCCCACAGAGCACAATTGACACGTGCAGTGGGCAAAATATAAGCCTTCAAAAGAGACCACACAAGTGAAATAAAACTTTTTCATTTAATGGAAAAAATCACTAACTTGGTGTCTATTCTTTTCCCCATCTTAGAAATCATCCGAGTTCTTTGTACTATAGAGAAACAGATAGAATAGCGATAACTCCCAGAGTCGTGGGAAATCGCGAAAGAGGAGGCAGTAGCTTTTCCTATTGCTCTTTTACCCCGGAAGAAGATTGAGACGAACAGGAAGTAGGGAGGGGGGAAGCGGAGGAAAATATTCTGGTCCCTGTTGTATGGTCTTTACATAGTGCTCTTCCTTCTCCTATTGTGCGTATAACGTTCCTGCTTTTTCCTCTTTCACGCGCAGATTTCTCGCAGGGGCGGTGCTAGTATGTCACGGCGGCGGCGGCACAGCGACGAGAGCGATGGTAAGCATGAATGGAGTGAGTCAGTTCCAGCGTCTGGATTCCGCATGCCCTGCGCTTGGGGCCGTGTCATCCTTAGGGCTGGGGGAGGGGCAGGTCTCGGCTGAGGTGACTCTCCGCGGCGCTGCCCTCACCTTTGGCTCGGGGTGGCGGCGGCTCACCCTGTTCCTCTGTCAGGACTTGTAGGGCGCTCTGGTGCAAGGAATCGCTTTATATAACTGGGGCTAAAGACTGTCCTGAGCCGTTGCTTCGGTCTGCCTCAAATAACAGGGAGCGCCCTGGGTGAAAGTAAACTGATCGGAGCACTCAGCTCTGCATACGTGTAGTCAGAAGGATACGTTCTCGCATCTTGTAGAGGCTTAATAGAAAACGTTCAGAAAACATTGAGTGGAGAACGACCGACTTCAGAAACTGATTCAAATGCTGTTTTTCTTAACGTAAATCTGTGTGAGCGGGGAGTTGGACAGTTTTGCGACTAGCTTTTTCAGCTTTTGATTGCAAAGATAAACTGGTTTTTAATCACACTTTTATTTTTTTAATTGCTTTGATGTGCAGCTTTTTCTAAGCTTATAAAAACCCTAAAAATATAAGCAAGGATTCTTAATATCTTTTTTTTTTTAATGTATGCTGAAGAAGGTGTTATAAAGCACTAACAAAATACATAGTAACTGGTAACTCTGTAAAGTATGTTTAGTTTATCTCACATGTGCTGTCTCATACTGTAGCAGAAATGCAGAATTATTTCTAAATAAAATTTGAGACAGCTACAATGTTAACTTTCTACTTCATGGATTAGGTCATCAGTAATATAGCTATAATTTTGTTTTTCTTGTTTACTGGGTCAATTTTGAATGCTTTGTCAGGACTTTTTTTCTTAGAAGTATGTTGCTGGAATGGTAAAAGTATCAAGAGTTCTTTTAGAATAAGCAGGTATACTGGGTCTGGCTGGGATGGAATTAACTGTCTTCATAGCAGCCCATATGGTGCTATACTTTGTGACCAAAACAGTGTTGATAAGACACTAATGTTTTAGCTATTGCTGATCACTGCTTGCACAGTGTCAGGGCCTTTTCTTTTTTCCCACTTTGCCCCTCCAGCGAGTAGGCTGGGGGTGGATGAGATGTTGGGAGGGGACACAGCTGAGACAGCTGACTCCAGTTGACCAAAGGGATATTCCATGACATATAACGTCATGCTCAGCAATAAAACTGGGGGGGTAGTCTTTCCAAGGTGGTTGTCACTCAGAGACTGGATAGGCATTGGTTTGTTGGTGGGAGATGGTGAGCGACTGCGGTGAGCGACTGCCTTTGTATCACTTGTTTCCCTCCTGCCCCCCTTCTTCACTTATTAAACAGCCTTTTATCTCAATCCATGAGTTTTCTCGCTGTTGCTCTTCCTATTATCTCCCACATCGTGCTGGGGGTGGGGGGAGTGAGCAAGTGGCTGCGTGCATACTTGGCCGCTGGCCAGGGTCAACCCACCACAGCAGGCATATAATATATGTAATGTATTGAAACAGGGCAAGCTCACAAAAGGAGGAGAACATCTGAGCCATCTGAAATTGAAGAGAGACTTGAATCTTTAATATGCAGAGTGGGAGAGAAGGTATAAATACTATTTCCATTTTGTTTTGTGACTTAGGGTCCTTGAACATAATACATTGTTTTCTTTGTCTTATATGTTTTTATGTGCTAATAGAACATTAGTGGTCCAAAAAAAGAAAATCTATTGGAAACTTCCTAGCTGGAAAATTGTTGGCCTCTGCAAAACTGGGTTTTAAAAAAGAAAATTCTTAAATGCTAACCCTGTGATACAATGCTGAAGTATAACTAGTGAAGAGGTATTGTTCCAAGTCTGAACTTTATCGCTGCTTCCATTTTTTTCAAGGAGTAGAGGGAAACTAATGAGATGCATACCAAAAAACCACAAACAAACAAACAACAACAGACCCCACCAATGTCACAACTGATCTTGGGACTTGGTTGGGTTTGGCGCTTGTAACAAGCGTAGAAAAAAGGGTGACAACAAATATGATGGTTCTTATACATTAATTTAAGCCACATACAAGCTATGTAGTCATTTCATTTCCCCTGATGCCATTAATATAATGTTTAATTCGGTTGCTGAGATACCTCTGAAGCTATGTTAACTCTTACTTCCTAGGAAAACACTAGAGCTCCTTGCTGTGGAGAAGTCACAGCTGAAGCTCCTCTTAGTCATTTTTGCTTCTTATTTCTAGCAAATGAGAGAAATTGTGAATTCCTAATGGAATTTGAATCATTACTTCTAACAGGAGGAAAATACGAAGTCATATTTTGTTTTATCCTATTTGCTTGTCTTCCGCTTGTTACTGTGGGGATAGTTGATGTACCTGATTGATGAGAAGACACTCTTTTCTTTCTTAGAGTACTTCCTCTCTGGAGAGCAACTTGGAGGGTCTAGCTGGTGTCCTGGAAGCCGATCTACCAAACTATAAAAGCAAGATATTAAGAATTCTTTGTACTGTGTACGTATGCAGAAGATTTGGGAGGTGCTCTGTTATCTGTGCTAAATAGAAAAGTTTAAGTATTTGAAGTACTTTAAATGGTGTGAACAGCTTTTATTTCTTGAACACTGTTATTGCTTAGGGTTTGTCTTACTCCAGGCAAAAGAAATCTGAGGAGAAGCTTAGTCTATTGACTTAGGCATAAATCAAGGAAAATATCCATGTACAGTACTCTCACTTGAAATGTGTGCGCAAGGTCATAAGCAGAGTAGATCCCAGAGCTGCTTTCTCGTTGCCATGGGGAATATGCTGTAGTATCTTGTTTCTGAATTGAACGGTCACTAAAGAATACAAAAATCTGTTGGGTGCCAATTCTTATCTTTGTATTCCTGCTTTTCCTATTCCCCTTTTTAGGGGCTGAGGTGCTCCTCTCTCCATGAACCTACCCTCTAGTAGTGGAGAGATGAAGGGACCAGAGGTAGGCTCCCCCCTTGGCTAGCAGCACTCCTTCCTCTCCCTAGCAAAGCACTGGAACAGAGTTGCTGTGTCTGTTGGGCCACTGGTGACGTGTCCCAGGAGAGGATTGTGTGGGGTCTGCAATAGTATACCACGTTTTGGGAGTGTGTGGGTGTGGTATTTCAGTGCCGGCTTGTGCTATAGCTGTAAGGAAACTTTAAATCCATTTTGTAGCACTGTTCATAAACATGAGTCAAACAGTATATCTGTTTCCCACAACAGCTGAATGCCTTTGAAGGCATGGAGTTAGCTTACACGTTTACAAAACATTTGAAGAAAATAAGTGGTTACAATAGGACCTAACCTGTCTATTTCTTTAAGACCTTATACTGAAAATTGCTTACTTAAGTTTGAGATGCTTACAATCAAATTTAACTTTTAAGTGATGTAAAATGTTTACATCTCTTGTGTAATCTTGCTGTTCTAGTATAATAGAATGGCTAACTTATGCTACACTGAACAAGTTGTCTTAAATGGTATTATTTGGCCATATTCCCATAGAGTATATAAAGCACTGGAAAATGAGGCAGAATAGTCAGAATGGTTTCTAATATATATATATATATATATATATTTTTAATTAACGGATTATTTTTTTTTTAAAGACTGATACTTTCAAAACTTTCTGTTAAATGATATATTTTGGCAGTACTTAAAATTATATTACTAGAAGCTTTTGTCAAATGTCATTCCAGTCTGATACCTTGTGCCCTTTGCTTCAATAACAGCTTTTGTCCAGACTGAAAGTTTTGCTGAGTTGGAGACTGCAGCTGAAAATGTCTTAAAGTGTAGTTGCTATAGGTTTTAGAACCTACTATAATACTAAATGCTTACGAGTTAAAAATAATTAAAGAGAAAATATATTGAAAAGTAGTATATATATTCCTAAAGGATTATAGTCCTAAAAAGGATGTTCTGTAATCTTTTGTCCACAGGACATATAACTAATGTCAGGTTAGCAGTTTACCTTGCTTAAACACAAGAGAAGCATAACCTATACAAAGCAGGTTCAAAGATGCTATGTAAATGCAGTGGTTGGCATGTGGTAAATGAACATCTAACAAAATGCTTGTTTTTCTTCATTTAAATCAGTGCACGTCTATTACCAGAAAAGCTTACCATTTACACAACATTAGTTGGGCTGCTGAATGCCAGGAACTACAACTTCGGTGGGGAATTTGTAGAAGCCATGATTCGTCAGCTCAAAGAATGTTTGAAAGTCAACATGTATAATGAAGCTGAGTACTTAGTAAGTGGAATCTTTCACATCTCTTTTTTCCCCTAGTCTTCCTCTCCCCATCCCCACCCAATGTTACTTACTCTTCCTTTTGACATCCGGGGGGGCTGGAGGTTTTCTGTATGCAACATGGTCTTTTCTGGCATCCCCATGTAGTGCTCCATAGACATGCCAGGAAAAAGTGTGTGGTATTCCTTCCTAAGGAGATGAAAAATTAGGTTATGATTGCAAAACTGACCTCCAAACTATGTGTGAAATTTCCCACAGCCAAATTAGCTCTCAGGAAATCAGAGGTTTTCTTTCTCCCCCCCCTGTTTGTTCTACAGGAGAATTTAGAAGGTGAATGAAAGCTATTCATTTCTACTGTACTCAGAGACAAATACTGTTCCTGTTGGGTCCATTTATTTATTTTAAAGGCAGCTTATTCCCAAGTAGATAGGTTATATTGGATGGCTGTAATCAGTCCTGTATGCTCATCCTGCTTGTGAGTAACGAAGACCAAGTGGGTAATTTTCAGTGCTGGCTCCTTTTGAAATGACTTCAATTTGATTAGCAGCATACCATTAGTTTGGTGCCTTGTTAAAACCTGACAATAGCAGTGATTTTAAGGGTCTGTCTGTATGAAACTAGTTCAAGTTATGGATAAGTGACCATAGAAATGTGTTTTGTATGAAAGTCATGGATGAGCAGCATACTGATTTAACACTGATGTATACATGCAAAAAGTGAATTTCCATCTTCAGTCTTGCATACTGTGTGTGTGTTACTCTGTGTCTCACCCCAACAGCTCCCCTGCCCCACCCCTTGCCCACTCCCCATGTCTCTATCTCTCTGACTCTTGCCCCTGCCCCACCCCTTGCCCACTCCTCATGTCTCTATCTCTCTGACTCTTGCCCCTGCCCCATGTCACGCTCTCTCGCTCGCAGGACCCTGCCCTGTGTCTCATGCATGCTCTTTCCAGCCCCTGCCCTGTGTCTTGCTGGCTATTTCTTTCTCTGGCTTGTGCCCTGTGTCTCACTCTCTCGCTTGTTCTTTCTCCAGCTACCACCCTGTAATGCGCTCTGGCTCATGCCTCGTGTCTCACTCATTCTTAAGCTCACGCCCTCTGGCTCGCTCTCTTGCTCCTGCTTTCTCCAGTTCCCTCCCTGCGATATGCTCTAACTATCATGCACTGGATTGCATTCTCTGTGTCTCACTCGTTCTTTCTTCAGCTGTCAACTGTTGGTGCCCTCTGGTTCATTCTTTCTCAGGCTCCCACCCTGTCATTCACTCTAGCTCATGTGTTTTGGCTTGGGCGTTCCCTGTGTCTCCCTCTCACATCTTTCTCCAGCTGTCACTGTGTGTCCCATCCATTTTCCCCCCTGCTCTGTTGTGCCCTCTTTCCCCCCTTCCCCCTCCCCTCGTGTGTCCATCCCTCTCCTCCCCACCTCCTTTAAAGTTGAATTAATGCTTATTTCTTTTTGTGTAGTTGAATGCAAGAGTATTCATTTAAAAATGTAATAAAATAACATGGTTTTTTGTTGTTCAATAGGTTCGTTTTCTATCTGATCTTGTGAATTGTCATGTAATAGCTGCACCTTCAATGGTAGCCATGTTTGAGAACTTTGTGAGTGTGACACAGGAGGAAGATATACCACAAGTAAGCGTAGTAACTGCCATCTCAAGTGTTGTGCTGTTTTTACACAATTTCACTTTATTATGAATAAAACATTCACTTAGCATGAATAAAAGGATCCTGTGAGTTAGACAATACAATGCATACAGTGAAATAGTTAAGTCTTCTGTAGTGAGGTAACTCAAGTAAATTTCTTTTCCTTTGCTTCTGGCAAGTATATAATACTCAGTGAGTTTTGCCAAGTTTATTGAACAGTTGTAATATATAGTTAGTTTGCAGAAAGATTCTAAAAGTAATATTTGTTCTCTTATGTGCACATGTCATGTTCCAAATAAAATATAACATCTTTCAGGTAAGAATATGTTTTTTCCTTGGCTGCCAATCCAGCTAATGCACCGTGGACTATGGTAATTGAGTTTAGCTCTTTCTTTGCCGATGAGTGCATTGCAGTAGCCTAAAGAATTCATAGATCACGTTAAGGTCACTGTAACAGTGATGCACCTTATGGGTTGCGTATGCCTACTTTATGGAAGGGTCAATTATTATATCATTCTGCTGATAGCTTAGTTCAACTTAAATTTAACTTTTTTTCTTTGTTAAGAGTTTTAAAAGAAATTCTTCAGGAAACTTGGCATTGGTAACTTTGAATGATTTAAGTAAAGAGGCTCTGTAGAAGGGTTTTTGTGTGGGTCTCCAAATATACTGTATGTCTAAATGTCTGCCTCTTGAATTATACATTCCTGTTTTCAAACAGCCTCTTGACACGTCTTCAGGAACTTGAACTGACACACAGTTTTAATCCCAAGTATTGATTGCTGATTTAACTGGAGTTGATCTCTACATCCCCTTAAATACTCCTGGGTTTGCTACTCTTTGCATTGAGACAAATTCAATAAGTTTGTCAAAGAAATCCCTTTTTAATTTATTTCCTGTAGGTACGATGTGATTGGTATGTGTTTGCATTTCTGTCATCTTTGCCTTGGGTTGGAAAGGAGTTGTATGAGAAGAAAGATGCTGAAATAGATCGCCTCTTGTCCCACACAGAAAGCTATCTGAAGTAAGCTATAACCAGTAAAAATATACTCTTTCTGGTACCTATTCAAGTATGGATCAATAACTTTGATTATTGTTAATTTAGAAATACTCTAAATTCTTAGACCCAAACAACTGTGAGGAAAAGACCCTGAAAAATAAAATAGATGGAGAGGTTTATGAATCTAAACAACTTAAGTATCACTCTCAACTTCTGTGTGTGTTGAAGGTAATATTTTCTTGATGCATACATGTCTGCGTTGTTATGACTAGGCTGCTGGTCACCTGTGTCTGTGTGTCTGTTTGTGTGTGTGTCTTTCTCCAAGTGATTTGAGTTAACACTGCCGTTGAGACTAGGTGTTAGTTATAATTTAATTGTTCACAAACCTGTTTTTATACTACTGCAGACCTCATCAGCTCAATAGACCAAATAGTAGTATGCTCACAATAAGAAAACATTGCTTGCTTAGATCAGCTTTTTAAGTGTTAGGTTTTCTTTCCTGTAATAAACAGGCGTCGCCAGAAGATTCATGTACCCATGTTACAAGTTTGGACTGCTGATAAACCACATCCACAAGAAGAGGCAAGTAGGCTTTATTTATTTTGTACTGTTTAAAAGATGCTTTAAAAGAATTATTTGGCTGAAGTGTTGTCGTGGTTTAACCCCAGCCAGCAACTAAGCACCACACAGCTGCTCACTCACTCCCCCCCCCCCCCCAGTGGGATGGGGGAGAAAATCGGGAAGAGAAGTAAAACTCGTGGGTTGAGATAAGAACGGTTTAATAGAACAGAAAAGAAGAAACTAATAATGATAATGATAACACTAATAAAATCACAATAGTAATAATGAAAGGACTGGAATATACAAATGATGCACAATGCAATTGCTCACCACCCGCCGACCGGTGCCCAGTTAGTCCCCGAGCGGTGATCCCCCCACCCCCACTCCCCCCAGTTTATATACTAGACGTGACGTCACATGGTATGGAATACCCCGTTGGCCACTTTGGGTCAGCTGCCCTGGCTGTGTCCCCTCCCAACTTCTTGTGCCCCTCCAGCCTTCTTGTTGGCTGGGCATGAGAAGCTGAAAAATCCTTGACTTGAGACTAAACACTACTTAGCACCAACTGAAAACATCAGTGTTATCAACATTCTTCTCATACCTAACTCAAAAACATAGCACTATACCAGCTACCAGGAAGACAATTAACTCTATCCCAGCTGAAACCAGGACAAGTGTTCTTTGGAATTTTAAAATTAAAGGTGCTTTAAGAAAAAATTTAATTCTTTTGAATCACCCTCCCATGTGTCTTTATTCCAAATGGATTCTAGGTAAGAAGTTCTCTTCCAAGTCTTGGGCTAAAACTTAGAGCTGCATTGGATGAGTGGGAGAGCATTTTGTTGTTTGGTGAGAGTCCCCTTTAGGAAATGCTGCTAAACAAGGAATGGTCACTGAACATAATATTCTTGGGAAATGGGGTTACAAGGCTCTGTACTGAAAGTACCTTTTGGAGAAGGAAGAGGTAATTTACCCATTAAAATGTTTCCCTTCTGCAAAAAGAAAACCTTTAGAGTGTTCTTCCTGCAGTGGCTTTGCTTTTTACAGCTCTAGAAAGTGCTAAACAGATACACGCAAATGTTATGCAGCACTAATTGCACCCTCTTTCATAATTAAACCAAAAGTATTAGAGGGGAGAGGTGGCTGATATGGGATGATTTTTTCTTTTTATTGAGCTTTTGCTTTTTCCTCCACTGGACTCGCTCCAGTATATATCAATGTCTGCCTTGTACTGAGGAGCCCAATACCGGACACAGCACTTCAGATGTGGCCTTACAAGTACTGAATAGAGGGGAAGGATCACTTCCCTTGACCTGCTGGCTGCACCCTTGCCGATAAAGCCCAGAATGTGATTGGCTTTCTTTGCTGCAAGGGTGCACTGCTGGCTTATGTTTAACTTGTTCAACCAGGACCCCCAGGTCCTTTTCTGCAAAGCTGCTTTCTGGCTAGTCAGCCCCCAGCATATACTGGTGCCTGGAGTTGTTCCTCCCCAGGTGTAGGGTTTGGCATTTGCCTTTGTTGAACTGCATGAGGTTCCTGTCAGCACATTTCTCCAGCCTGTCCAGGTCCCTCTGAACATCAGCCCTGCTCTCCTTGTATTAACCGCTCCCCCTCAATTTAGTATCTCTTAGACTGTATTTAAATCTTTAATTGTAATATTGAAATAATGTAGCTCTTTTGGAATGAATGGATGTTGACTGAATTAATATTGATGCAGTGAATTTGTGTGTCACACTTGGACTCCTGGACTGCATTCTGGTGTTTATTTTACTAGTAAAATGGCAGATGCCTTTAATGTGTGAAATTAGGAGCAAGATTGCTGTTCAGAGTTGTTAAGTTGTCTCTTGGTTTACTGAATCATTAGATGGCTTCTAATAAGCAATTTAAGTAGCTGCTTGGGTTTGGTTTTTTTTTTCTGAATGCAATAAGGAGTTTACCTAAATGTTTGATAGTCCATACGTCACAGGGAGCTACAAGTTCAGTTATAAAATTCACCATGTCTGATATTTCGTGTCTTTTTCTTCAGTACCTGGACTGCCTTTGGGCCCAGATTCAGAAGTTGAAAAAAGACCGTTGGCAAGACAGACACATTCTGAGGCCTTACCTTGCCTTTGACAGTATTCTTTGCGAAGCATTGCAGCATAACCTGCCTCCATTCACTCCTCCGCCTCACACTGAAGATTCAGTGTACCCAATGCCAAGGGTTATTTTTCGGATGTTTGACTACACAGATGACCCAGAGGTATGTATTTGCTAAGGTGGAACTGAATGTGCAATGGGGGGGTTGCAAGGCAGTGCTGGTCAAGATGCAGTATCACCTCTCCCAGAATGGTTATCAGTGTGAAAGTTAGCAGTAATTACATTTTGATACTGCTGGGGAGATTAACTAGATGACAGAGTTAATGCTGACAGGTAGATTATTGAAGTTTAAAATTTAATAAGTGATTTTCAGATGTTTTCATTAAGGATATGTCTTGAATGGATTCTCTGATGTCTAATAATATAACTGTGTTCGGGTAGCAGCCTCTCCTGGTGAGGATGGTGGTTTGGGTTTCCTTAGCCTGGCTGCTTATAGGAACTTTATACATTGAAGACTATTCTCTACCCATCTGTTCAAATTGGTTGATATAGATCATGGAACATAGCGGTTGACCCGGGTTAGATCAAAAGTCCATCTAGCCCCGTTTCTGTCTCCAGCAGTGGCCAAGAGCAGATGTTTTGACAAGAGAATTTAGGCATAGGGGAAGAAAAGCAAATGCTTTCCCCAAGCACTTTTCCACCTGTTAGCTTCATTTGATGGCCCCCAACTCTTGCATGGGAAGAGACAACAAACATTTGTTCTCTCCAACCTCTCTAGGCAATTCATCATTTATAAAATCTCTAGCATATCCTGGCTCAACTGTGTTTTTTCTAAGTTGGATGATAGTAGCCTGTCTAATTGTTCCTTATACAGAAGCTGTTCTATACCCTAGGTCACCGCCATCACCTTTTTATGAAATTTTTCCAGTTCTGCTATACTGCTATATCCTGTTGGGGGAGGGGAGAGTGGCAAGTATGACTAGAACTGCATATGGAATGGAAGATGTGGATGCACCATGAACCTATACAGTGGCATAATGTTCAGTGTTGTTCCCTAATCCTTTTCTGATAAGTCCAGTCTGTTATTGAATACTGAGATAAAGTTTGTATAGAACTATGTCACAACCAAGTTTGCATTCCTGAACAATAGAGGGCAGTTCAGTGCTCACCACTTTATATGTGAAGCTGGTCTATTTTTCCCATCTGTAGGCAAAAGTCAACCAGTCATTTTATGGTTATCTGCGGCGACTGAATTAAGCACTCAAGCTCTCTGTGCAAGATTCCCTTTATTTCACAAAAGGATCAAACTTATATATGTTTCAACAAAGATCTAGAAAGAACTAACGGCATACAGCCAATACTACTAACACAGGAGCGCATATCTGGCTCAGCTGGGATGTTTGCCAGTCCTCAGAACAGTTAAAGATAAAAACATTCCATACACATACTCGTGACTGTCTTCAGCCACATCTTCCCAGGCCTACACAAGGCCATCCTCCAACCTGACCTTGTGAGACTAGTTCTTCAAAGGCTTGGCCAACATGCAGCACAACAAATTCTAATGGTCACTCTTGAAAACAAATGCCAGGTGTTCCGAGCTGCTCCCACAGTTATCTTCTGCTTTAACACCCAGACACCAAGTTTCTCAAGGTTTTTTTTTTATCTGCGATTTTTCATGGATGGCCCTTGTTGTTACCAAGTTATTTAAAAGTAGCATCTGCAAGCTTTTTCATATCCAATGCCTGCTTCCTTTCCAGATAATTTATGGATCTGCTGAATGGCACAGGTCCCTGGATAGATTCCTGTGGGGTTCTCCTGGTGACCCTCTTATATATTCCTCTTATACTGTGGTTGCTTAGTTTACATGAAAGCCTTTTGAAGATCCAGCTAGGCTGTCAGCCATGTTTCTCATATCTACACACGATTGTTGACTTCGTCAGAGAGCTCCAATGAGTTTGAGAGGCCTGACTTTACAAAAGCTGTGCTGCCTCTTCCCCAAACAGCATTTATGCTTATGCCTACTAATGCTATTATTTTTTTAATAGTTTTCAATAATTTGCCCAATATGGAAGTCAGCCTTGCTGGTTTGCAGTTTCCTGAAAGACCTTTACAATTGATATCATCTTAGTTGATTAGACATCAGGTTGATTTTGAACGAGAGGATATGCACCCCAATTAATAGGTCAGCTATTTCATTCTCAAGTTCCGTGAACTCTTCGGTGGGTAATCACTTGTTGGCATGTCTTCATCTAGACACAACTTCAGCTTTCAGGATTCCTTTTGCTAACCTCTCTTGTACTACTGTTTAGCACGTCTGATTTCCTTTTTGCCTCTTTGCAAGTCTCTCTCAGCAAATAGTATGCATTTGCTGCGCAGTAACTTTAAATAGTCTCTGTGCCACCCTCAAAAATGGAACTTTTTAGCTGCCCCTTTTAGCTTCTATTCATAACACCCTTTTTGAAGCTAAGTATGTAAAATGAAAAAATGCAGTAGTGTATTTTTTACTTGGCATGTTATAGCCTGTGTTGCTGTCACCGTCATTCACGTAGTCAAATACTACATCTTTTCCCTGTTTAGGCCTGGAATTTCAATCCATCAGGGTTCTGTTACTTATTTATGTGTTTAGCTTGTTGATCTGATTTGCATCTGTGCTCCCTTTAACATGCAACACCACTCCTCTACCAGTATGGCCTATACTCACTCTTGCATGCTTTATACCTTGATAGTTCTTTAGTTTTACAGTGAGATTTTGCAAGTATTGCACTTGGTATATAAATGTGGGTTTGTGATGCTTTGGGTCTAGTTTTACAAGGCTGTAAAGGATAATAAGGTACTGGTATGCAATCAAGTTCTTGCAGCTTGAGTTCTTGCATCAGCTGATGCATAGTAACAGACAGTGAATATACAACTAAGCCATGCTGTGGACTAATGATGAAGTAAAGCATGTTTGTTAAGCTAGCTATTAAACTATGCTTTTATAACCAGCATAAAGACAGAACACTGAGATGATTAAAGCTGCAATGTTTTCACTTTGCAACTAGAGCAGGCTGCATTGTCAGTTCCCAGATCACTCTGATCTGTGCTGTAACTGGAAAAGATGAAGCGTGTATTAATACACTCCCGATGTATAATAATTCTGTGTAACTTGAAGAAGCAAAAGGTGCAAAACGTCAATTGTTTAGCATGGTCCCAGCTGCCTAAATATAGAAGTACTTAAATCTTGTACGTGAAATTAACAAACTATAAACAGCACCAAAACTGTTTCATTGTAAATATGGGTGCAGTTGAAATCATAGCTGGCTATTTGTTTATAAGATTTTTACATGATTCATGTACAAATCTGGTACAAAAATCCAAAATCTCATGATAATGTTGTATTTGGTAACTTTGTACTGAAGTTTGAAGCCTGTCTTTTAGCTGTTGACTCTAAAACTTGCTGATGTTAAATCTCCATGAGTGCCTAATTCAATCCGTCAAGTTTTACTTTTATTTATATATATGTGTATGTGTGCGCGTATTAAAAAAACTGTGTTTCTCTACAGTGATCTTTCATCAATCTTGATTCCATTTTAATAGGGCCCTGTCATGCCTGGCAGTCATTCTGTTGAAAGATTTGTAATAGAAGAAAACCTCCACTGCATCATCAAATCCCACTGGAAAGAGAGAAAGACTTGGTAGGATGCTGCTTATTGTTATGGGTTCCCGGCACTGTTTATATACAATCATGGCTTCCCCTAACATCAGGGACCTTCAAAGCCCAACAACATTTAAGTAAAAGTTTGAAATTCATCATTTCCTGAAGTGTTCAGTGAACTATGGTTGACACTGTTATCTGGAATAATGTGAGGCTGGAGTATCCTGATCATGGATTGTTCATGTAATTCAGTAGGGCTGAGGCACCCTGATGATTGCATCCTGGATTATCCAGGATTTCTCTACAGAGGATGGCACAGACCCACTCTTTGCAGTGCTGCAGAGACTCTCAATGTGTTTGTACTGTGCTTTCCAGCACAAGCACAGCGAATGTTGAACTGGCTCTGTCTGGAAGTTTCCTGTTGCTCCTGCTTCTTCTTCATCCCATTCTTTTTTCCTCTTTTTGTAATTATATGGAAGAGATAATTGAGCTAGGTCTGCATGGGAGCCAGTACAGTGTCAACAAAGTTTATTATTTAAAGTTCTATGCAGCTGTAGGAAATGATGTTGCAACAATGTAGCAAATCTCAATGAGAGACCTTATGGGGAGGGAAGATGGTTTAATTTTAAAATAAAACTGAAGTAAAGCTCATTCACGCTCACCCTCTCAGGCATCAAAACATGAGTGAGTCCCAAGTGGTCTGTCCAGCAGTTGGGCACCAAGATGGCTGTATCTAGGTAATCTGTTCAAGATGACTTGAATCGACAAGGACAAGGGATTCCCACCAGCTACTGAGTCCTCCTTATGTCTCCTGGGTTGTTCTTCATTTGGCAACTGTGTGTTGGTTTGGGGCCTTTTTGTATGCTTAAGGAGTTGACAAGTAGTTGCAATCTTTTGTCTTTCCATCCTGTGTTGGACACCTCTGAGAATCAGTAGGATTTGCTCACTGTTTCTGTTCTGTATCTCCTTATCTGTGTGTCTTATGGCTCCTACCCTCTTCTATCTTCCCACCATTATCTCTTAATGGCTTGAATCTTTTAGTCTGGATGTGGGCTATCACTTCTTTTAGGCTGCCCTTCCTTTCCCCAAGTTTGGTATCCTGATAAGTTGCAGGTAGAGGTGTGCTAGGATCTTGATGACCTGTAAATCTAGGTGACATTAACATATGCTCTTATAGCCTGTCAGGGAGCCACAAGGGTAGGGTGCCCTGCAAGGAAAGGGGAGCCGAGGGTGACCCCAGCACAGGCAAGGCAGTGGCCGCACTGACAGGGTGCAGTCCCTCAGGACCCAATCAAGAGCAGAGCGGGTCCATGATGATAACCAGGGTCAAGCACAGTCTGGTGATCACCAGGCAAGTCTGTAGTGATGAGGCAGGGCTGAGGTTGAGTCAGTGGGTCAGAATCGGGGAGGTAAAAGCTCAGGTGTAGGCGTAGCCGCAACACAACTGCAGTGTAGCTCATGCAGGGCCAGGTGCAAGAACCTCAGCTTAAAAGCAGCTCCCAGGGAAAAAAGGTTGGGGGGAACCTCTGCTGAGCATTCTTCTAAGTCATTATTTTAAGGCCACGTAATGGGTCTGGCTGGGATGGAGTTAATTTTCTTCATAGCAGTCCGTATGGTGCTGTGCTTTGGATTTGTGACCAAAATAGTGTTGATAACACACCAATGTTTTAGCTATTGCTGAGCAGTGCTTGCACAGCGTCAAGGCCTTCTCTGTTACTGCCCCCTCAGCAAGTAGGCTGGGGGTAGGCAAGAGGCTGGGAGGGGACACAGCCAGGACAGCTGACCCCAACCGACCAAAGGGATAGTCCGTACCATATGACATTGTGCTCAGCAATAAAAGTTTGGGAAAAGGAGGAGGAAGGGGGAGACGTTCATGGTTATGGCGTTTGTTTTCCCCAAGCAGCCATTACATATGCTAAGGCTCCGCTTTCCAGGAAGCAGCTGGACATCCTCCTGCCAATGGGAAGTAGCGAATGAAATCCTTATTTTGCTTTGCTTGCATGTGCAGCTTTTGCTCTCCCTATTAAACTGTCGTTATCTTGATCCATGAGTCTTTTCATCTTCCTTTGGTTTTCTCCCCATCTTGTGGGAGAGGGGGGTGAGTGAGCAGCTGGGGGTGGGGTGGGGCAGGGTGTGTGTGTGGTGTTGGCTGTTAGCCAAGGCTAACCCACCACAGTCCAGCAACAAAACCTTGGGGGGGGGGGGTGTACTCAGGGCCTTCCTTCCCTCTCTTCTTTCTGGTGCTTTCACACCCAGACATTCCTATTAATTTTCCATTGAGGCCAATCTTAACACTTCTCTTGCAATTCTTTTTGCTGCCAGGCAACAGTCCAGTTACATTTCTTCATTTCTGCTGAAATAATATCTGATATGGGTAACTGGTAACCCAGATAATTTACCACAGATATTTAGCTCTCTTGTGCTCCCAAGTAAGAGCCAGCAAACTTGGTATACTGTGCAAAAATTAGGCAGGAATAGTGTTTTTGGTGCGGATATGTGTTGTAAGTTTTTGGTTACAGCTTTTTGACTTGGCAGAGACTAGAAATCCAGTGCTGTTGAAGTTAATGGAGGGAACTTTTTTATTTCTCCAAAGAAAGTAAGACTAGAAGGGGGTTATAAGAAGTGCTAGAGAGCTAAAATTTGAAAAATAGCATTTTTTGCTTTTTATAAATAATGGGTGATGCTGTATCTTTTAATCAATTCATTTGTAACACTATTATGTCTTCTGTAGCCCATTAGTTTGATGGGTTGAGAATGACTGGAAAGCAAATCTATTGTTTGGATTTTTTTTTAAATTATTTTTCCTGATATACCAATGTAGTTTGTCCTTTAGTGGACAGATGACAGCATCACAGGTCACTGTGAGGGTTTATGTAAAACTGTGTGTTTTGTTTAGCAGTCTGTCTTTAAGCATTGCTTGGGTATGGAGATGAAATGTGTTTCTCCGAACCATGGTTCAGGTACTGCTAAGAGCTTGTGCCAGGTTTTTTGTATGTGTTCTGTGGATAAATAGACGATTTCAGTCTTTGAGGTCTGCTTATTTTACCTGCTTCATAAGGGTAAACTCTTGCAAAGAATTAAATATTTCATGTCTGTTTAGTATCTACATCATTTTTGCTGTGTTTCAGTTTAAACTAAATGCATCTGTTAACTTACAGTGCTGCACAGTTGTTGAGCTATCCAGGAAACAATAAGATCCCCTTGAACTACCACATAGTAGAGGTATGTGTTTTACAGATAACCTCTTTATTTCCAAAGTAACAAACCCCAATTAACTCCATGATGGATCTATTAAATTACACTATGACTCAGGAGTCTGCAGTCTTATCCTGTTGACTTAAAGTGCAATGGCTTTGAACAGGTTAGATAATGATAATAAATTCAACTATTATTATTATTATTATTACTATTAGTATTACTATTGTTATTAATTTATTTATGTGATGTTTAGGAGCCTTGTTTGGGAATCAGGATCTTATGGTGCAACAGCATTCCAAGTCGTGGTATTTCTCAAGCTGTTCTTGGATGTTTTTCTGTGTTAATCACTCCAGTGTGCTAGAGTGTCTTGGAGATGACTGCACTTAAAAGATCTTGTGAATAAATGTTACTTAAGTTAGTCTTTTTTTAGTGATCTTCAAAGTCACTTGGATGAATTGTATACCAATGCCCCTGAAAGGCATTTGTTGTGAAATAGTGGTATGTTTTCTCCTTCAAGTTGGAGGATTTTAAATAACCATAAATATATATGGGATTAGGAATGTAGTTTTCCTCTTGCTGCCTCCTTTCAGTGGACTGCTAACAAGATGCAGAGCTGTATAAAACTTGCTTCAAAAACTCCTATCTAAAGTTAAAAGATAAAAAGTGATTGCCATAATAACAGCAAATAGTCATGTGAAAAACTTGAAAAAGTGTAACTGGAAATGAAATTCAGAGCTAATTGCAAGAAGTCATAAGATTGTGGAATAATTACCTTAATCAAGATGGGATTAACAATTCAACTTTACAACAAAACCCCAAATATTCTGAATGCCCTGAAACTTAGTTTTGGTCAGCTTGAGACACTTTCTGTACTCCAAGTTCAGTCAAGAGAAATCTTAGAGTTAGTAAAGTTTTTTCTGCTGTTAACATCTAAGTACTTTCAGGGACCATAAAACTTCAGGTGTTTGTGCAACTATTTTACAGAATATTACTTTATGCTCAGTTGCACGTTACTTCCAAAAACAGTTATCGCACATCATTATTAAACAGACTACTTAAAGGCCTTGAAAAATTATTTGATTCAGAAACTCATCAAATCTGAAAATAACCAAAGTTCATATAGATGAAATTCTTAGAATTATAGAATGGTTTGAGTTGGAAGGGACCTTTAAAGATCATCTAGTCCAACCCCCCTGCAATGGGCAGACACATCTTTCATTTGATCAGGTTGCTCAAAGCCCCATCCAACCTGACCGTGAACGCTTTCAGGGATGGGGCATCCACAACTTCTCTGGGCAGCCTGTTTTCCAGTGTCTTACCACCCTCATCGTAAAGAATTTCTTCCTAATATCTAATCTAAACGTACCCTCTTTCAGTTTAAACTATTGCCCCTTGTCCTGTCACTACAGGCTTTGGTAAAAAGTCTGTCTCCATCTTTCTTATAAGCCCCCTTTATCTATTGAAAGGCCGCAATAAGGTCTCCCCGGAGCCTTCTCCAGGCTGAACAACCTGCCTTTCAGGTTGTTCAGCCTTTCCTCAGAGGAGTGATGTTCCAGCCCTCTGATCATTTTCGTGGCCCTCCTCTGAACCCACTCTAACAGGTCCATGTCTTTCTTATACTGAGGACCCCAAAGCTGGACGCAGTACTCCAGGTGGGGTCTCACAAGAGTGGAGTAGAGAGGCAGAATCACCTCCATCAACCTGCTGGCCACACTTCTTTTCATGCAGCCCAGGATACGATTGCCTTTCCGGGCTGCAAGCGCACACTGCTGGCTCATGTCCAGCTTTTTGTCCACCAGTATCCCCAAGTCCTTCCCTGCAGGACTGCTCTCAATCCATTCATCACCCAGTCTGTACTGTTATTGGGGATTGCCCTCACCCAGGTGCAGGACCTTGCACTTGGCCTTGTGGAACTTCATGAGGATCGCACAGGCCCGCTTCTCCAGCCTGTCAAGGTCCCTCTGGATGGCATCCCTTCCCTCTAGAGTATCAACTGCACCACTCAGCTTGGTGTCATCCGCAAACTTGCTGAGGGTGCACTCAATCCCACTAGCTATGTCATTAATGAAGGTATTAAAGAGTATCAGTCCCAGTATGGACCCCTAAGGGACACCACTCGTTACTGGTTTCTATTTGGACAGTGAGGCATTGACTGTGACTCTTTGGGCGTGGCTATCCAGCCAGTTCCTTATCCATCTAACAGTCCATCCATCAAATCCATATCTCTCCAATTCAGCAGTAAGAATGTTGTGGGGGACCGTGTCAAAGGCCTTACAGAAGTCCAGGTAGAGGGCATCAGTTGCTCTTCCCTTATCCACTGATGCAGTCACTCCATCGTAGAAGGCCACTAGAGTAGTCAGGCACGATTTACTCTTGGTGAAGCCATGTTGGCTTTCTCAAATCACCTCCCTGTCTTCCATATGCTTTGACATGTCTTCCAGGAGGATCTGCTCCGTGATCTTACCGGGCACAGAGGTGAGGCTGACTCCCAGACCTCTCTTGGGTCTGATGGACTTGTGTATGTTCAGGTTCCTCAGGTGGTCTTGAACCTGATCTTTTCCTACGATGGGAGGGACTTTGTTCCCCCAGTCCCTGCCTTGAGGTTCAGGGACTTGAGAGATGTGGGAACAGTGGTTGCCAGTGAAAAGGGAGGAAAAAAGTCGTTGAGTACCTCAGCCTTCTCCATGTCGGTTGTCACTAGATCTCCCGTCTTCTTTATCAGGGCGGGTACATTTTCTTTAACCTTCCTTTTCTGGCCAATGCACCTGTGGAAGCCCTCCTTATGATTCTTCACATCCCTTGCCAAATTCAGCTCCAGCTGTGCCTTAGCTTTCCTGATCCCATCCCTACACACCCGAGCAGCATCCCTATATTCTTCCCAGGACGCATGTCCCTGCTTCCACTGCCTATGCATTTCCTTCTTGCACTTCAGCTCGACCAGAAGGTCCTTCCCCAGCCATGCTGGTCTCCTGCCTTCCTTGCCTGATTTCTTACGCATGGGAATTTAGAGCTCTTGTGCTCCAAGAAAAACGTCCTTAAAGAGCTGCCAGGTCCCTTCTGCTCCTTTATCCCTGAGGGCAGTTTCCCAGGGGGTCCCATGCACTGATTCATTAAACAACTGGAAGTTCGCTGTCTATCACCAGCCCTGTGGAGAAGGACTTGGGGTACTGGTGGATGAAAAATTGGACATGAGCCGGCACTAAAAAAGCCAGCTGCATAAAAAGAAGCATTGCCAGCAGGTTGAGGGTGGTGATTTTCCCCCTCTACTCCGCTCTCGTGAGACCCCACCTGGAGTACCGCATCCAGCTCTGGAGCCCCCAGCACAAGAAAGACATGGACCTGTTAGAGCGGGTCCAGAGGAGGGCCACGAAAATGGTCAGAGGGCTGGAACACCTCTCCTATGAAGACAGGCTGAGAGAGTTGGGGTTGTTCAGCCTGGAGAAGAGAAGGCTCCGGGGAGACCTTATTGTGGCCTTTCAATACATAAAGGGGACTATATATATTATATAAAGGGGCAGGGGGGGTGGACTAGATGATCTTTAAAGGCCCCTTCAAACCCAAACCATTCTATGATTCTATGATTAAGAAATTATCCTTGATGTTCTCCAAGAGTCTCCTAGACTGCTTGCAGCTTGCTGCACTGCTTTTCCAGCAGATGTCAGCGTGGTTGAAGTCCCCCCAGCAGGATCAGAGCCTGCGAGTGTGATGCTTCCTGTAGTTGAAGAACGCTTAGTCAGCATCCTCCCCTTGATCGGGCAGCCTGTAGTAAACACCAACCACGAGGTTTCCTTTGTTGGCTTGGTCTCTAATTTTCACCCATAAGCTCTCAACCTGTTCATCGCTGTCTTTCAAAGACAGCTCTGTGCAGTCAATCCATTTTATTTTTTTTACATAGAGGGTAACCCCCCACCTCTCCTTCCTTGCCTGTCCTTTTACTGAGAAGAAATGGAAATCTGATATAAAAACTCTTTGAGCATAACTGCTAATTTCCTTGGTTTCCCTCCCAAGTATTTGAATTTATTTTGGAATACTAACTTTATTTCTTGTCTACAAATGTTTTCAACAGACCTGCAGCGTTTTAAACTTTAACGTGAATTCTGCAGCCCTGTATTCCTTTTGCTTATTGCTATTTCCTTGTAAGGCCTGTCAAGCTGATAATACATTGCCTTCAACTACTATATAATAAACATCTCTAAGAGATTTCCCTTGCTTTACAGATGGACACAGAGCAATAGATATAATTTAGCCTAACTAATATTTTCTAAATGTTGAAACAACACTTTTCTTTATTTGCAAGGCAGAAGTAAATATAAACTGAAAGCAGTCTATCCCTTTTCAAATAAACCCACTTGTAGTGGTGACTGAAAGGATTAATCACCTGTGGGACCTCATGTCTTTAAAGTTCATAATGCCAAGCCCAGAGTTCTCCATACTACTCTGTAACTACTCTGTAGTCTGTGTGAAAAGCTCTGAAGTGTGGCCTCTTTTTCTTAGTAGTTCCACATAGATGTATGTTTTGGTATTATTGGTGTCTGTCAAACCAAAGTATCAAAACAACATAAGAACATAGAACTTAACCGAACGTAGAACTTAAGCTTTACAGAGTCTGGGTATGTCATCAGTGCCCTGATCTTTCAGGTAGCCTGGGGATAGGAGCAGTTTTTTGCCTAACGGACATGCAAATACCCTTATATAACTTTTTAGGTGTGAGTAAAGTAAATGCAGTGCTATAAGAAAGGTACAGATGTCACTTTCACACAACTGTTTTTTCATGTTAAATGCTTATCTTTCATTTAATACTTTCCTAGGTCAGGAGCAGATGAATTCAGTTAGCTTGCTCGCTTCCTTCCTTCCTCAGATTCTGCTATAATATTGCGTTAGCTCATGCTATAACTCAGTGCTCATTTCTACACTGTTTGTTGTATTTACTAGACATAACAGAATTTTTGCATAATGCTAGTCTTATGCATGGCATTAATCTAAAATTATAGGGGTAATTAAGGAGGCTTGTATTAGTATGTTGAAGGGTTTGCACTATCTTTTGAAGTTCCTCTCTTATTCCCAGAAAATGAGTTTGACAGAATAAAACGGGCCTTGTTTTGGTATATAATTGCTGAATGTGTGCATTGCTGTTCTCAAGTTCAGGACTGTGCAGACTGAGTCTGACTGTGTTCTGATTCTGTGCTTTTCTCCCACATAGGTAATATTTGCAGAATTGTTTCAGCTTCCATCTCCACCACATATTGAGGTTATGTACACAGCACTCCTCATTGAACTGTGCAAACTCCAGCCTGGCTCTTTACCACAAGTTGTATCCTTTTCATGCTGCTAAAGAGCCTTTTTAAAATGGAGTATTTTTTTTCTTTTGTTCTGTACAAGATGGAATAGCAATAAATGTCAGCAGTAATATTCCCATATTTAGCTGTATGAAATTTTGCCAATAACACTGCTCACATGAAGGAATAACACAGCTCAACAGTCATAAGTAAAGCCTGCATTCAATTCTAAGCCTGTTCTTTAGCTTGCAGACCAGGCAAACTGAGAGACCTTGTTCCAATTCTTCCTCAGATCTTTTTGAGGAGCCCTCTTGTATCCAAGGGATGGAATAAATAACTTGCATGATTCTGAGCCCTGTTTTTACGTCAGGCCCCTTGTGGCATGGTTATAGTCACATTAAAACTGTAGTAGATAGTTTAAATTAACCTGTTTGAGTTTGCACTGAAATGGACTAGGAGTATTCATAAAGTCAATAATAATCTCTCAGGTCAGAGAGTAGCTAATGGTGAGGAAGGAAGTATCAGCTCCTAGCTAATTCTGAGTGTTGCACTGGCCCCTTTTCATTGTAGTTTTAGATTGTGTCTGAGCTAGTTGCTGAGACTGGAGGACTAACAGACATACCTACTGGTAATTTCATTCCCAAATTTTTATTCTACTGCTTGAAATCACCCAGTGATTGTAACCACATAGTCTAAATTCTCACTGAGACTATCCCTAAAATTTTGGGAACCTGCTTGCACTAAGTATCAATAGGAATGCAGCAACAAAGGATCAGGGTTGGCTGGCCATGGTCTTTGGGTCAGGCCAGTGTGGACGTACTTTCTTGAGCTGTTAATGATGAGCAAAGATGGTCCATTGATTAGGCAGCAACAGGAGCATGTGAAGCTAAAACTGTGAGATCATAAAAATGTGGTCCGTAACAAGGTTGATGTCCATTCATATCATTAGTGTGCAGTTTTTGTTGTCTCATGGTGGGGATTCTGGCTTCCAGTAAAAGCAGCTAATGGTCTCACTGTAATTAATGGAAGAAACCCAGACTTGGATTAGAGAATAGATGTTACTTATTGGAGAAAACTGCATGCTTCATTATTCATTTATTCCTGTGGCCTTTTCAAAATGGGGTAAGTCATGATATAGAGACAGGGAGCTGTCAGTAGAGAGTTGATGAAATAATCTCTGAAAAATTGAGAGTAACTTACAGTTTCAAATGCTTCTCTGTTAACTTTAATAAGAAACTTTCAGCTTGCACAAGCCACAGAAATGCTTTACATGCGCTTGGATACAATGAATACTACATGTATAGACAGGTAAGTATATATTTTGGAGACAACAGAAAATGTTTCTCATTTTTCTTGTGCATTGGATATTGATGTATTTTTTAAAAGGATCATCTGAAATCCTTGATAAACAGTTTGGTTCTGTACAAAATGTTTTTGGGGCTCTAGACTTGAGCCATCTGAAGAGAAGGTAAGGGATCGACTGACCTTGCCTTTCTTCCCCCAGAAACTCTTTCCTTCAAGTCACTAGTGTGATTAGCTATACAGTGCAGCTATAAAAACTATGACAACTCTTCCACATCCATACTCCCTTCTGTTATGTACTACTTTCTCCTCCCTATTGGCCTGAGGAAGGAAAGGGTTGGAAGTGAGTTTATGGGAAGGTTGGCTAGCTGGAAAAGAGCAGTGGTGTTTCTGTGGTTTGAGTGGTCTGCATTATGTAGAACTAAAATTACTGTGCAAAAACGTAAAAACCTGTAGACTTGCACTAAGGTTTTTTTCACTGCTTATTTTAGTAAGTCATTAGTGTCATATATGCACCAGAACAAGAGAGACTGCACATTCATCCATAAAGGCTGGCTTTTGACTCTCAATTCAGTCTTTTTGTATGAGTCAACATCGATGTCTGTTTAATGCATTAATGACTACAGATTGGAGAGTTTGGGCTTATCTTTGAGATTTTCTTATAGATATATTCTACTTGTCAGTTAGGAGGTTTGTGGGGATTTTTTTGTTTGTTTGTTTGTTGTTTTTCTTTGCAGTTCTGGTATTTAATAGAGCTTTCTTTTAAAAAAGGTTTATTAACTGGTTTTCCCACCACCTGAGTAACTTTCAGTTCCGTTGGAGCTGGGAAGATTGGTAAGTCAGTCTCTGTCTCCCATCAGAACTTAAACCTTCAAACTTATCCAGCAAATGTCACAACATAATGGTTTTGTTAACTGTTTTCCACTAACACTTTTGACCCCTCCCCCCACACCTGTTTACTACCATTACTTGGTAGACAAGGTTGGTAACCTTTAGTCACTATAAAAACAATCCCAGTTTTCTGTAATGAATATCCAAGCAGTACTGTGTTCTGTAAACAGTGGAAACCTGACTTGCTTGTAGATTTTTGTCCTTATCGCCTCAGTCAGTTGTTTGCAAGCTGAAATTTTCAGAAGGGTTCTCCTACTAATCAGTAATTTGCCTTGACTCTCCTTCCCTTTGGCTCCCTGCATTCATATGTGTAACCTCACTCTCTGAGTGCCATCCTAACATGACACCCCCCACCCTCCCCCTGAATCTTAATCTTTTGGCTTCTAGCAGGAGCTCCCTGCACCCCCTCAGTGCCTAATCATAGCTTTCCCAAAGCCTTGTATTCCAGGTACCATGCCTTCTGCTTTCCCCCATCCTGTCCTGCTCCCACATATAAAGAAAGATTACTTGGGGGCTTAGTCCTCCCTACAGTCTAACTTCTGCAGCCTGCTACCATACCTGCATCCCATAGCCAACGTGCCTAGGTGTCCCTGGGAAGAGGGGTGCAGCCCTGTATGTGATGCATTACTTCAGATTTACTTATGTCCCCTGCATTGTGCCAATTAGGAGTTGTGTGTTTGCTGCTTATCAAGTTTGTTTATGTTGACTGACCAAGTGGGAGCCTCCAAATAGCTGTTTTTTCATTGCCTGCATTCCCCTTGTTGGGAACAGATGTGGATATCTCTCTACCAAGCTGCCAGTTTTCACAAAACTTTAAAGAATATAACTGTCTCTGAGACTTCTCTTTCTCTGAAATGTATTTAATATCAGCTAAGAACCCAAAAATTGTTTGGAGGGAGGAACATAGTGAAATCATACAAGCTTTGTTTCCTCAGGAAAGCAGTCTAACCAACAGAGCAAACACTGCTTTAATTTTTTGGAGAAGCCATTCAAAAAGTTACCTTATGAAGAAGGGATTCCTAAGATTGCTAATGGCCAATAAGGAAATAGTGATAGACTGGCTCCTTATCTTCAAATTGTGTACACTGTAAAACATGAAAGTCTAAAACAGTTTGCTGACTAGGGAGTAATCTGCTGGTCAGCTGCTGTGGGCGATGCCTGTTTAGCTGGTAAGCAGAAATGCAGCTCCCAGAGTACAGAAAACAGAAGCAGTTAGCAGGGCAGTCAGCGCACCAGGGAGCTCCAGACAGTGTGGGGCTGTACAGCAATGGTGGTGATGTGCCACAGGGCTCTGTCCCCAGCACTGGTTGGAAACAACACCCCTGATAAATTAAAAGCCTTGTTCCAGATGGAGCTTTAGAGGAAGAATGTCACTGTCAACGTCTGGGGCTGCAGGAATTGCCTGAAGCAGGAGGTAGTGGTGGTTTTGCTTGTGGGAGGTGTGCTCTGGTCAAAAAGCAGAGTTGCCAGGTAAAGGAGCTGTGTAAGGAGGTGAGCAGGCTGTTGTAGTATTAGGGAAGGCAAACGGATCAACAGGGTCTGCGCAGAGACCTTGCAAAGACCAGAGCCTGAGCCACATAGTGCAAGGAAGAAGGGACAGCAAGAAGCTACACTTAAACCAGTGGTGGATGGAGATAGCCAAGATGGGGGAGGCTGGAGACTTGTAACTTCTGGAGCAGGAGAAAGGCTCCTTCTCTGCCCTTGGATCTGAACTTATAGGATCAGTACAGTCCTGTAATAACTAATGCAGAGGAGCAGGCTCTGTAAAGGAGGCTTCAGAGCCAGCTGGGCATGAATTGTGCATTAGCACCAGGAGGAAGCAGTGGATGATAATGGTTGGAGATCCCTTTCTGCAGGGGATGGAGGCACCCATCTGCTGACCAGACGTGCTGTCATGGAAGGTTTGTTTTTTGCTAAGGGCCCATAGCCAGGATGGTTGTGGAGAGACTGTTAAGACTTGTCTGGCCCTTGGACTATTACCTCTTGCTGCTCATCCATGTGGGCACCAATAACACTGCCAGGGGAGACCTGGAATATATCGAGAGTAACTACAGAGCTCTGGGGACAAAGGTGAAGGACACGAGTGGTATTCTCAAGCCTACATGAGGAGTGGATGCATTTTGTGAGTTAACAGCTGGCTGCATGGCTGGTGTTGCAGGCAGCACTTTGGTTTTTATGACTGTGGGTCCCTCTGAGGAATAAGGATTGCTAAGGAGAGCCAGGATCCATCTGACAAGGTGAGGCAAGAGCATCTTTGCCACCAGGCTTGCCAACCTGGTGAGAATGGCTTTCAACTAGGTATGTTGGGTGATGAAGTTCATACCATGAAGTGACATGAGGGAATGGAAAATGGGGTGGAAAGTACATGGGGCGAGGTGATGGGAACGAGAAAGCACTTGGAAGGATAAAGCAGGATGAAAGGGCCCCCTTCAAGTGCCTGTGCACAAATGCACACAGCCTGGGAAACAAAGTGCTAGAGCTCTGTGCAGATGAAGAACTGCGATGAGTAGCTGAGCTGTGGTGGGAGAGTTTATATAACCACAGTTCTGTAATGGATGGATTCAGACTCTTCAAAAAAGACAGGCAGGGAAGAAGAGGAGGGGAGTTGCCCTCTATGTGAAGGACCAGATTGAATACATAGACCTCTTCTATGGAATGGGCAACAGGCTGACTGAGAGCTTGTTGGTCAAGATGGGAGGAGAGGCCAGTGAGGGTGACATCATGGTGGGAGTTACAAACTACCTGATCAGGGTTAGAAAGTGATCAGTCATCTTTAAACAACTGGAGGAATTCTCTGGATCACAGACCCTGTTCTTTATGGAGGACTTAAACCTCCCTGACATCTGCTGGAAGGGCAACACAGAGGGATGCAAGTAGTCAAGGAGATTTTCGGAGGGCGTCAGGAATAACTTCTTGACACAGGTACTGGATGGGCCAACCAGAAGTGACACACAGCTGAATCTGCTATTCACTAACAAGAAAGAACTGGTTGAGGATGTGATAATCAGCAGCAGCCTTGGCTGTAGTGACCATGCAATAGTGGAGCTCAAGATCCTGAGGGGAGTGAGAAAGGAGAGTAGCAGAGTACAGACCCTAGACTTCAGGAGAGCAGATGTGGTCTTATTCAGGGAACTGGTAGGGAGGATCCCATGAGAGACAGCTCTGAAGGGCAAAGGAACTCCAAAGAGCTACCAGGTCTTTAAGGACACCCTCCTCCAAGTACATGAATGGTCTATCCTGATACTCAGGAAACCAAGTAGGCCAGCTTGGCTAATCAGGGAGATCATAACTGAGGTCCAATGCAAAAGGATGTGCACAGGAGGTGGAAGCAAGGACAGTCTACAAAGGAGGAATTTAGAAACATTGCCTGGGCATGCAGGGATGGTATTAGGAAAGACAAAGCTCAACTTGAATTGAGATTTGCAAAGGACATAAAGGGCAATGAGAGCTTCTGCTGCTACATTATCAGTAAAAGAATAAACAAGAAAAATGCAGGCCCGCAGCTGAATGGGGCAGGTGATTTAGTGACAAAAGAGATAGCTAAGGTACTCAATGCCTCTTTTGCCTCAGTCTTCACAGACGTGGTCTCCTGAGTCTCTGTGCTTAGAGATAGTGTTCAAGGAGGAGAAGAATTACCAGTAGTGGAAGAGGATCAAGTTGGGAATCTCTTGAGAAATCTCAACCCATACAAATTCATGGGACAAGATGGGATGCACCTGAGGGTGCTGGGAGACCTGGCCAATTTCATTGTGAAGCTGCCCTCTATTGTCTTTGAAAGGCTGTGTAGATCAGGAGAGGTCCCTGATAATTAGAGAAAGGTAAATGTTGCACCCATTTTCAAAAAAGGCCAACAGAACAATCTGTGGAACTATAAGCCTGTCAGTCTCACTTTGGTCCCTGGGAAAAATCATGGAGCAAGTCCTCTTGGAATGCATTTCTGAGCACAAGGGATAAGAAGGTGACTGGGAACAGTCAGTATGGGTTTACCAAGGGTAAATTATGCCTGACCAACCTCATTGCCTTGTATGAAAGGACTAAATTTGTGGATGAGGGGAGAGCAGTGAATGTCATCCACCTTGACTTCAGAAAAGCTTTTTACGTGGTCTCCTACAGAATCCTTGTATCCAAATTGGATTGTTATGGTCTAGATGGATGAAAACCTGTCTGGTTTGTCAGGCTCAGAGGGTAGTGGTTAATGGTTTGTACTCTACCTGGAGTCTGGTTACAAGTGGAGTACTATAGGGGTCAATCCTGGGACCTGTCCTGTTTAAGATCTTTATCAATGACCTGGAGGAGACAGAATGCACCCTCATCAAGCTTGCAGACAACATTACATTTGGGGGTGCAGTTGATATGCTTGAGGATAGGGCTGTCATTCAGAGGGACCTATTCAGGCTGGAGAAATGGCCTGAGAGGAATCTCCCAAAATTCTACAAGGACAAATGCAGAGTCCTGTACTTGGAATGAACTAACCCCCTGCAATGGTGCAGGTGGGGGACTGACTGGCTGGGAAGCAGCTCTGCTGAAAAGGACTTGGGGATCCTGCTGGACAATAGGCTAAACAAAAGCCAGTAGTGTGACTTGCCAGTGACAAAGGCCAAACAGTGTCCTAGGCAGTGTCAACAGGAGTGCATCCAGTAGATTGAGGGAAGTGATTATTCCCCTTTACTTGGCACTTGTTAGACCTCATCTAGAGTACTGTGTCCAGTTTTGGCCCCCCAATACAAGACAGACATTGAGAAACTGGTGGGAGTTAATCAGAGGGCCACCAAGCTGGTCAGGGGGCTGCAGCACATGCTCTGTGAGGAGAGGTTGAGAACTGTGCTTGTTCAGCCTGGAGAAAAGAAGGCTTCAGAGGGACCTAATAGCAGCCTTCAAATACCTATGAGGAGGTTACTGAGAGGATGGGGCCAGTCTCCTTACTGAGGTGCATGACAGGAGGATGAGAGACAGTGGCCATAAATTCAAACAGGGGAGGTTCCATCTGAATATAAAGCAAAATATTTCATTGTGAGGATAAGCACTAGAGCAGGGGCCCAGAGAGGTTGTGGCATCTCCATCCTTGGAGGTTTTCAGAACTGATTGGACAAAACCCTAGAGTGATCTGGTTTGAATTCATTGTTGACCATGCTTTGAGCAGGAAGTTGGTGTATGTAGCCTCCTGAGATTCTTTCCAACCTGAATGATTTTATGAATTGTGATTATCCAGTGAATGTTCCCTACCTGTTGTATCAGACCAAAACAGATTAGAACACAAATACATTTATTAGAAATGATTGTGTGTGGGTTTTTTTGGGTTGTTTTTGTTTGTTTGTTTTTTCCTTTGTTAGGTCAGACTGTCTTACTCAGGACCTTGAGAAGCCCAAATCCAAATTTGTGAGAGAGGTTTTGGAAAAATGCATGAGGTAAGTAAGACTTCCAAACGTCTTGCTTTTGTAGGTATGTTAAATTGAAGTTTGGCCATTGCTTCCAGGTAATGATGTATTCCTTTTAATGTGGCTCTTGTATTAAGCATACGTATTTTCTCAGTTAACTTTTTTAGATAAAGTCTGTTCTGTTGTCTTGCTCAGTTTTGTTCTAGTGTATCTGTTGTAGGGCACTGCTTTTCCTAGTGGACTGGGGGACAAATAGGTGGAGCAAGTGGAGGTGACATCCTTCTAGGTACAAAGTAAGGCGGCTTTACTTTTTCTGCTTGGGGATAGGTAAAAGGAGTTGATAATAGGGCAGGCAGGGAAGGAAAAAGAGTTCAGGTAATTTGCTGGAAAACAGTGGTTATTCACAGAAATAGGGGGGTATATTATATTATATTATATTATATCCCTAGTTTAAGATAAATAAGTATCTTGATTGTTCTGGGCATCTCCATTTCTCATGGACCTTAAAAAGAAGCTGCAAAAGCACAACAGCTGTCAGGGGTGGGCTAAAGGATTGTGGAAACGGGGGGGGGGGGTATATGAAGTGTGAAATTGTTGTGCTGCAAGAAGATTTCATTTTGTTTCTGGCTCCTTTTGATTTTACTGCGAATTTAGTAGAGGATTTCAGTGTTTGTAAGGTAAGAAAGATAGAAGGTAAAATGAAGCCATTTGGTTTAATCTTTTTTATTTTTCTTCCCCCCCCCATGTGCTTTTAATACCAGTATTTTACCAGTTGTCCCCATAGCATCTTAGTCTTGTGTCAGGATGAAATTCTAGTATTAAGCATCTACTAGAAAGTTTTGATTAAGTTAGCTCTTGCTATCTGTCAGGAACTACCATTGCATTGAGTAAACGTTTTGATTTTTTTTTTTTTTTTGCACAGTCCAAATTAAAAAAATAGGAAAAATACTTTAAATCGGCGAGTTCAGTCAGCCCTGATGATGATATGCCGTTATAATTCTACTGCTGTGAAACTTACTTTTGTAGGCTTTCCTACCATCAGCGAATAATAGACATTGTTCCTCCAAGCTTTTCTGTCCTCAGTCCTGCAAACCCAGTGTGTATTTACAAATATGGAGATGAAAGCAATAGTAAGTATTTCAGTTACTGGAACTTCAATTCCAAGCAAATTGTTTCAAAGCAAGGGAATGTCCTAGCTTGAGTGTCAAGTCACTTAACTTCATAAAGGGGAACTCAGCTGAAATAAATATGCTTGATTTTGATCTAGTGCTATGTCTGGATCTTTCTAATTTGAACCATTTTTTAAAAAATAAAAAAAAGTCTAGCTGTATGAGGTTAAATCATGCTGAGGGGACTGCAGTCTAGGTGCTACAGCATTGCTTTGGTTTGCCAGGAGTCTAAAAAAAAGAAAATTTCATTTATTTCCATCATTCGGGCAGAATACTGTGCAGAAATGAATGTAGCAAAAGATAATATGGACTTGTTTTTGAATGAATGGGGCACTTAACAATAAAAGATTTTACTGAACAAATTTGGTTTAATGGCGCAAGCAGAGAGGCAGCAAATCATGTGAAGGATCTGTCATTATCAAAGGCAGAGATAAGTGAGGAAATGCAGGTAAGTATTGTATTTTCAAGAAGCTGATGGAAATTAGAATGGAGTTTTAATCAGGGGGGTTATTCCCCCCTCAACTCTGAAGGTGCTAGAAAAGGGCTTGAATTTGTGAAGAATAGGAAACCAGTTGATGAATTTTATGGAATGGTCATTTGGACAGTGGTATTGGGAGCAGCAAGTTTTGGGGGTAGCTGGGAAGTGTACATGCTTCTCTGAGAAACACGCTGATGTAAAAATATTCATTCCATCCTAGACTTGAAAAGGATTATATGAACTTTCTGTTTTCATTTAGGGTCTCTTCCTGGGTATACTGTAGCACTCTGTTTAACGATTGCAATTAAAAATAAGGCCAGTAACGATGAAATCTTCAGCATTTTAAAAGATGTGCCTAATCCAAATAAGGATGATGACGATGGTAAGGACATCTGATATTAGGCATTGCAAGGTTATCATTAGTTTTGCATCTAAACCATTTTGCTGTCCTGTAGTTATGGTTTCTGCTGCTAATTGAACTGTATGCTTTCCTTTCTAATAGTTGGTTTCAGTTTAACAATAAATGGAAGTAACATACAATTGTCAGTGTTTCTTCTGTTCTTGTCATGTACAGAGACAGGTCTGTTCTAGTTAATAGAAGCAACCTGGCCCTTGATGTGGCTTCTGCTAATTATCCACAGAGGTGGCATGAAGGATTTTTAACGTTTTCCTTTGCCTTCAGCAATTAGAGCTCATTTCATGGTGTCAGCTTTGTCCTGAAGATCCAGTGCCTTTGCCCTACTTAAGAGCTTGCTTCCTGTTGATATAGTCCCATAGCAGTTAAAGGTAGCACCCTGGCTATCTTGGCTTTCCCTAGATCTAAATGAAACTGGCATTCTCACAATAGGACTTTGCTCAAGTTCTTTCCAGCTTTGCTGTTGGTCCAGCCACACCTAATGCTCGATTTCCAAAGCCAATGTGCTCTTGGGGTCTGAAAGGAGTGTGAGCTACGGGTTTGAGGAGTGATCTTTAAAACATAGGGACAGTTTGGGTAATACTGCAATACTTGTTAAGTGTTCTGTTATTCAGGCACAGAGCAGCAGTGAGCCTTTTTTTGCTTGAGAGCCAGTATTGTTTTCCTTCATTTGCTATAAAGAGCACATAGTAATTGATGTTCCTTTTTTTACCCGTTGTTGCCAGCAGGTCTACAGCAGCGTCCAGGGGATTCAGAACCATTCACCTCAAGTGTCCCACATCCCCTATGCACAATTGGTGCCCCCCTTCCCCAACCATTACAAATACCCAACCTCTGTATTATAATCATCTGCAGCTTCCTCTCTTCTCATCCATTCCCCCTTTCCCATGCTCTATGGCCTGCCTTGTCTCCAACCCAATGCAGACTTCTGCAGCATCTTCAGCTGTTATTCCCTGCTTCTCTCCATCAGTGCTGTTAGATGCCACTAGCATAGCTGTCTCTCTGCTGCTATTTCTCATTAACCTGGAACTATTTCTACATGTTTTCTCCATGACAGATGGGAGTCCCAAGATCTGCACCTTTTAGAATATATTTACTAACTCCCTGTTCAGCCTTGCAAAATCCAGTCGCTGAAACTTAATTTATTGTTTTAATTCTTTTTACAAAAATTATCTTTAAAGATTCTAGAGCAACTTAAAACCTCTACTTGAAGTACTTATTGTTTTAACTTTAAATAACTTGCAGATGAAGGATTCACCTTCAATCCTTTGAAAATAGAAGTTTTTGTACAGACTCTGCTCCATCTAGCTGCGAAGTCTTTCAGCCACTCCTTCAGTGCTCTGGCTAAGTAAGTGTGGTATGTGCATTATTTTGGGGCTTACAGAACCATTTCATTCTGACAGTGAAGTGCCTGATAAAATAACTCATCTACAGGTTTCAGTAACATTTTAGATGCTGCACAATGTGATGTGATGATGTGTTTTGGCCAGAAGCAGTAACACTACTAAAAGGAAGGTAATGTGAAAACTAGGTTACATAGCTGAATGGAGTTATTAACAAGACCATACACATCTTAAGCATGTTGATTGCATTGGGGTGAGGATTCTGTCTACTTTAAGTCTCTTGCAAGTATAAAGGTACATATCAATTTGGGGTTTTCCTGTTGTCACATCTGGGCATATCAGTGTTCTTCACCTGAGCATGACTGAGTACATCCTTGAATGTCTATGATCCTACCAGTAGCCCTGTAAGGGTTCTAAAATAGAGACTGTTTGGTACTCAGTCACTGCACAGAAGCAATTAGGTCTTTCCTGGAGTTTAATGTTGGCAGAAAGCGTGAGAGGAAATGTACATCTGTGCAGTGGAGAATGTTGCAAATGTCTGTTATTGAAATAAAAACCCCAAAATCTTTGTAGCGCTCTCAAATGCAAATGTTACTCCTGAAATTGAGCAGAAATAAATCCCCTTGTACCCTTCATTGTAGCCTACAAAGATGTCCTTCAACCCAGCTCTCACCTCGCTTTTGTTACTAACAAAAGGTATTGTGCTATGAGTTAGTTGCCTGCACAAGCATACTGCTGTTGGGTTGTGCTGTTGTGTTTAAATCGATCAATAACATGCAGGTTAGTTGGTTTAAAAAAAAACAAAACAAAACAAATGGGGGAGATCATTTGTGTGGCAGTTCATCAACTCATTAAGTGTGTAGATATTTCTGTATGTGACTCCTAATTCTGAAAACTTAATCTACCTAAAATATAAAGAGAGTTAATAGGAAGTCTTAAGTAATCTAACAGGTGTGGTGTGTTATGATTCTTTGTGCATACTATTGCAAAGTCTTGAGAAACACCCACTGTGTAATGAAAAACATCCTAGCTAGTGTCCGGATTAGCTACTTGCAAATCTATTACATCCTCTTTATGATAGTTTCTAAATCAAACAAATGAGGCAGTCTATACTTTCCTTTGAAAGAGGAAAGTTATTGCTCAAGCCATGGGTTCTCTGTTTTTGGTGTCATTTGCATTACTGAACTTTATTTAGACTTACAAAGTCCATGAGACAAAGATCTGTTACCTGACTGGAAGAAAAGTTGGAGCTGAAAATGGTCACAGTGCAGCAGATAGCTTATTGCCTGTCCTGGAGGTGCTTGCAAGTGCTTGGCTGCTTTGTGATGCTAATGAATTTTATGTTTAGAAGACCCCAAAGAATAATGGGAGAGGAGTACTGCTGCAGCTGTCTTTAAAATGTACTTACTGTAGTTTGCCTTGCTTTTTTTTCTCTCATATCAAGTCTTACCTATTCTTCCTTAACTGTCCAACAGCACATTATGCTACTAGTAGCTGAAGTGCTGGGAAGTCACCTTAGAGTGGATCAGGTGGTTTGTTTCTTTGCTGTGTATTCTGTATTCCAAAGACTGATGCATATTTAAATGTACAAAGCCATATAGCATATGCATGGGGGGAACCTTTCCTAAACCCCTTTGGCTGGCTCCATCTGTGAGTTCACAAGCATAATGTACTTTGGAGCATCACAGAGAAGGAACAGCTGGTAGATTAGTTCATTTTAAAATTAATCATTTGCCGAGTGTCCTGAGGAGCAAGTGATATTGCTTCATGTTGAGTGACTGCATACCTCCCATGACAGTATCATGTCTTCTACAGTGTGTTGCAACAACCAGTATGACTCAAAATCAGTTAAGTCGGTGGTTTTGTTTTTTTGGTTTTTTTTTTTAAATTTTAAAAAATCAATCCACAACTTCTTAAATATATCTAAGCAATATAAAATTTATTCTAGAATATTTTTGGAGTGCATGCTTTTAAAGACATGCTTTAACTTCTAGAGGATTTACTGCAACTGTTTAAGCAAAATGAGATGAAAATAACTTATTTTTGACACTGCATACTTGATGCTGTTAAAGTCTCTCAGTAGGAAAGAGGTGGCCATGTGTCTTACTGAATTATTTTCCTATTTATACAACTTTATATACTTTACAAATATAACAGCTTGATTTTTGTCTGCACGTGGAAGATTTATGATGATGGTTTATAACAAACGATGGTCACTAGCCTACAGTCAGTAACATAAGAAGCAGGACTCTGTGTATTCAGAGCTATAGTGGTTTCACTGCTGCATATCAACAGTGATATCCATAAGGTCAAAAAGAGCCATTTAAACTTTATAGCTACGTTACATAAACTGGGCTGTGAATACTGACATAGGAGTCAGCTTAACTCTACTGAAATAGATGCTCTCAGTGCTTTCCTCAGTAGGGGGGAGATTGAATAATGGTCTACGGTTGTGGAAACACCTATCAATAGGCAAAGTCCAAGGCACAAAAAGCAGCAAATTTCACTCTGCCTGCATACAGATAAGCACACCGAGCAGCAGAGTTCTCTCCTGCATTTAAAAGCATGAGAACTGTAGCCTAGCTTTGAGGAGTAAGTTTGTCCCTGAGGCAGGGTTACATTGCTTTTAGGAGTTGTCTTGTCTCTGCAACCTTTTAAACTCAGGACAGTTCTATTTGTCAGGGGGTAGCCTTTCCAGAATTGTTGCAGATTGGCCAAAAGAAAATGTTGGGACCATCTAAACCACTTACTATGTGTCTCCCGATTCATTGCCCTGATCCTGACCCCTCCATTGACTACTTATATTTCTTTAAAGGTTTCACGAAGTATTCAAAGTACTTGCTGAAAGTGATGAGGGGAAACTCCATGTCCTGAGAGTTGTATACGAGGTTTGGAAGAATCATCCACAGGTAAGAGCATCAATGGCAGATATTTGTTGAAGTTTCCACTCACAGAAAGTGATTTTAAAATATAAAGCATTACAATTTCCTTTGTTTACTTAAAAATACTGTCTGTTGTCTATTTGTATTTAAAAGAATTGAAGTTGTGTTTACTACTGTTAAGTGACTTAAACTGGACATCAAATTTATTCTCTATCAGTGAGACTTTCACGTTAAAAGTTCAGTGTAGAAGACTTTCAGCTTTGTGCTACACTCTGGTTTACAAGAGAATAACTTAAAAACCAAACCCAATCCAACCCTGTTTTTCTTCAAAATTTCAATACTAGAACAGCGTTCTTGTGCTATATGCTTTTTAAGATGTAGATCTTGTAACACAGAAGTAGGCTGAAGAGAGAACCTGGTTAGTAGGTAAGCAGGCAAAAAGAGAGAACCTGGTTATTTAGCACTTGTGTGGTTTTTCACTAGCAATCACAATGAGCCACAAAGACCAGGTTGGAATCAGTGTTATGCACAAAGCAAGTAAACCTGCTCTCAACCAACATTCAGAAGAGATTTGTCTGTGACACTACCATGGTTAAAGTTCATTCCTGAATCTGATGAAATAATGTGCTGAAAGAACCATGAAAAATACCTCAGTTGTTTAAAACATGCAATTTCTTCACAGCAGTTGTTGTTTCCCCATGTTGTCATTGTTTTATAAATGGAGATCAGTAAGAAACTTGTGTTCAATTTTACCTGCATTAGTTATTTGGATATTTCTCCCTGGTGTGTTTGTAATATATGATATTATGTCTGGAAATGATTGGCGCCTCAGTTGCATGAGCCAGACTTCCAAAAGTAATCTCATTGAGTGCTGGAGAATCCTTGCATCTGCTACTCGGTCTAAGGCCCATTTTCTAGGGTTACTAAAAGATTACTTTTAATATTCTTAAAAGTAAGGTCCTGAAAGAGAAGTAAGATATTGTAAAATAGCTTCTTAAATAAAAGGATCAAAAAAGCAGAGATTAAGTATATATATATAAATTCCTACCTGAAATATCAACCTTTAAATTATGGATGGTCACAGCCTCAACTATTTTCTGGGGGCACAAAGGCTTTGATGTCATAAAAGGAAACTTTAACATCAAGATTTAATACTTTCACAAATTCCTATGTCTGTGTTACATGAAGGCTCAAACTAGGTAATCTGGATAATGCCAGGAAGAATTTCTTAAGACAAATGCATATAGGAAGCAATCTTGGAAATTGAGAAATGAGGCATGAGTTCTCTGATTCATTCCGTTACTTTAGTTTTCTACCATAAATTGAGCTTTGTTACACTTCCCTATTCTATTTGAGAATGGATGATTATGAGAATAAATATGTTGCAGGTTGAGTTTCTTGGGTATTGCGGTATGGAGTACATGAATAATTAAGATGGGCCCTTTCTTCTGAATGGCACAAAGCTGTTCTAATCACAAGATAGTTTTTGTAGCTACCTGCTTGATTTTCCCACAGGCCTCATCAAGGTAGGGTCCTGTAGTAAATACTTATATACAGTGCTGGTTTCATTCTAAAATGAAGAGGTCCTGCAGGAAAGAGCATATGGTTGTGGTTGGGGACCGTTGCAGTCCAAGGAGATTAGGCTAGCAGTTGCTGTTACCTTATGGTTATGTAACAGGAACATATCTTCTGGTTGGATATTCCAATGTTGACTATTGGGACTTGCTTCTCTGATGCCTTGTCTCAAAATTCAGTTCTTGTATTTTTGCTCTTGGGAATAGCAGAAGTAGTCACTTGAATGAAAACTGAAGTCATCACTCTCATGAGGAGTAAAGACAACTTGTTAAAATGTGAATGCATGCTTGGCATGATTGATACAACTCCCCTAGTCTGAGCATTTTTAGGTTCAGCAAATGAGATGTCTGCTTTAAGCAGTACTAGCTTCCTAAAGTGTTTGAAATCACCCATTAGTTTGACTAATGTATTTGCAAAGTTGCATAAAACCAAACTTGACTCTAATAGCTTTTCATATAACCCAACACTGGTTGTACCTTAGCCCACAGTAATTTCACAGACTCCATGTTGCAGCAGGTAAACTTGACCATTTCTTGTGGTAGGAATGACCATCTTGTCTTTCCCAAAATGTAGATGATTGCTGTTCTTGTGGATAAGATGATTCGAACACAGATTGTTGATTGCGCTGCAGTAGCAAACTGGATCTTCTCTTCAGAACTTGCACATGATTTTACTAGGTAACAAGCATGGAATTTCTGTCTTCAGTTGCTTTTTATCTGAATTTTTATTTTAAATGGTTAGAATCCTTTTTTTTTTTTTTTTTAAAACTTAAAATAATTGCAGTTTTTACTTTCATCATTTTGCTTTAAACTCTACATAAAATTGTGTTGCTTCCCTAAAACACAAGCTTTAGTATTTTCATCTGAGCTGCAGCGTGCATTTCTGTGTCCTGCAAAAAGCTATGCTAGCAAGATTCATGCAAGTAGCCTGTAAGTTTGCCAAAGTGGAAGGAGAAGCTCTAGGACCATTTCTGGGCAAGAACCATTAACCCTGTTGTATAGCTGCTAGCCTGGTGGAGTCTTGGCTTGCACCTAGGGCATGTATCCTGCATCACCCTCAGATATATTTACTGTGAGTGGGGAAAAATACTCAGACCTGGCAGTTTGATGCTAGTAGTGTTGCAGAATGATTCTGAAATAAAGCACTGGTTTGGTAATTCAGTACAAAGTACAGGTAAGAAGTGAGTGATATGCTTTCTTAATATTGAATGTTTGCTCACTCCAGTAGATGTCCTAGGTAATGATAATGATGAAATGTTGTAAATTTCCCCCAGATCAGTGTTGTGCGCTTCTCTGTTTATTAGTTTAACTTGCTCTGTAGCAATAGAAAGTTGCCCTGTTTCTGATGGTTTCAATAAGAAGAGTTGAGAGTTACAGCAGACCTGTGTATTTTCTGTCTTGGAAGAGTGTGCAATTTACTGTTTTGGGTTCTGCATCTTTCCTAGGTTCTATGTCTGGGAAATCTTACATTCCACAATTCGCAAAATGAACAAGCATGTACTGAAGATTCACAAAGAACTGGAGGAGACTAAGGCAAGATTGGCAAGACAGCACAAAAGAGTAATTTTTTTATTTTTTTTTTATACATATATTTGATATTAAGTAACCTGCAGGCTGTCACGTTTCAGACTGACATGCAATTGGTTCTTGGAGGGGCTGAATAAAAATACTGTCAGGAGGCATATCTACATGTGTTGCCATCTCTAGTACTAGGACACTAAAGTTGACACGTTTTTTTATGTTTTTCTAAAGGCTGTTAGAGCCTGAGGATTCAGTGAAGTCTTTAAAGAAGTTCACGTGCATTTGCACCATTCAAGGTTTTTCTCGTAAGTTTTTGTTCCAACATGAGCTTCTTTCACTCTATTTTTTGAATCTTGGTTCCTGTTACATTACTGGGTAGCAATAGGAACAGTCAAATTCATACTCAAGTTTACTGTAGGTTCTGTTAGTTACTTTCAGATTTTACTAGTAAGGTAGTCATTTAGGACCTCGTATCTTGTGTGGAGAAGTGCATGGAAAAAGCCAGCTGTCATTGAGAAGCAGAGATAGTTGTTGCTGTTCTTTTAACAGGTGCTGCTGGATTCGGACAGTTGCATCTGCCTTTTGCTTCTCTTGGATTTTATTTTCGAATGTCCTTGTATGACCTAGACTACTATTTACAGTGAGATGATTATCAAATATTTTTAGACACATTGTGTGGACTCTTAAGTCCTAAGTGATAGTAGAAGCTTGTTATTCCTGGACAAGCAGCTGCGTTACTGGGATTTTTTACTGCACTTGGGAAAAAAAGGTGCTTACTGTGCCTTCCCCATCTGGGTGTTTTATGACACCAAATACTTTCAGTGTCCCTAACCAGCCGCTCCAGTCTAATTAGTCCTTTTTTTAATTCACTTTTGGCTATTTTGGGGCTTTGGGTCTAAGTAACGATGCTGTAAAGTACGGTGAGAGTGGTATCTCCTGTAGCAGCCCCAGAGGGCAGGACCCAAGACAGTTTGGCTGACTAAAATATTTAATCCTGATATTGAATGAAGCCAATTTATAGAAATTATCTTAGTTTCATAGAAAGGAGAGTATTTCCTTGTTGATCTATGGTCTTCCAGTACCTGCACAAAACACTAGGCTACTTCTAAATCTTTGGCTTAGGTTAACATCAGAATTTGGCACGACATGGAACACATGCAAAAAATGTCACCAGCGCAAGTCATTTCCTATGAGCATCAACTGAAAGATCGCTAGGACCTCATGGTTTGCTGATGTCAGTTCATCCCAGCTCTTTCAACTCTTTTCCTTGCTCATTCCTAGCAACAGCCATGGTAGTTGCTTGTCTCCTCAATTTATGTTCATCAGCAATTAACAAATGTTTGTGAGTATTGAAGAGCTATTCATTGATTTCACTGTGAGGCAAAGAGATTGTCTGGTATCATTCAATGGATATGCCTATGTTTTTGTTTCTGTACTGTCTCCTAGCTGCAGCTCTTGAGTACCCAGTGCTTTCAAGGGCAGTGTTATGCCATGAGATAACCTTTGTAAGTAAATGCATTGGGTCTGGCTGGGATGGAGTTAACTTTCCCCATAGTAGCCCTCATAGGACTGTGCTTTGTATTTGTAGCTAGAACAGTGTTGATAACACACCAATGTTTTGGCTACTGCTGAGCAGTGGTCCCACAGCAGGGAGGCTGTCTCTCCAACCCCCCCCACCCCCAAAGTCCAGTAGGCTGGGGGTGGGCAAGAGGTTGGGAGGGGACATAGCCAGGACAGCTGACCCAAAGTGACCAAAGAGATATTCCATACCATATGATGTTGTGCTCGGCAATAAAAGCTGAGAGAAAGGAGGGGGAGGGGCATTCGTTATTAAGGTGTTTGTCTTCCAAAGCAACCGCTACACGCACTGAGGCCCTACTTCCCAGGAAGTGGCTGGGTATCACCTGCTGATGGGAAGTAGAGAACAGATTTTTTTTTTTATTTATTTGTTTCCTTTGATTCCTCCCACGGACTTTGCTTTTCTTTATTAAACTGCCTTTATCTCAACCCACGAGTTTTTCATCTTATTTTCTCCCCCTGTCCCACTGAAGAGGGGGAGTGATAGAGTGGCTTGGTGGGCACCTGGCAGCCAGCCAAAGTTAACCCACCACAGTAAAATAGACAAAATATGAGTAGTTCTGGAAGCAGATGCTTTACCAGACTGCAGTTCCTCATTGAGGATGTAAAATATCAAATTTTGATGGCCCCAGTGCTAAGTGGACTGGCATGTTATGGGATGAGGCCAAGGCTTACCTGCCTGCTCCTAGGGGAGTTACACAGTGTCCACTGGTCCTTGAGCAGTTAGTCTAGGTTGTGTGTGTGTGTGGTATGATCCTGTGGTGAAGAAAATGTCAAAATTCTCAATTACTACAAATTCTCAAGTCCTTCTGCTTTAAATATTGCAGTAATTCAGAGTTGTCAGAGTAACTTTCAAGTTACTAGTTTGCATTCAAAAATATAAATTGCAAGTGTGATTTGCATACAGTAGGTGAGTTAGCACATGGCCCTATTTTTAAGTTGCACATACTCTTTTTACAAAAAATTGATGTTTATACCTGTTAATTTATGGATATTATTGCAGAGAAACAACATTGTGAGAGTGAAGCGATATCTGTAACTGAATGTATTGAATGTGCCTTACTCTACCAGATTCCCCCTTTCTTGCTATACATCATTTAATCACAGAATGATTGAGGTTGGAAGGGACCTCTGGAGGTCATCTGGTCCAATCCCCCTGCTCAAGTAGGGCCACCTGGAGCCGGTTGCCCAGGACTATGTCCAGATGGTATTTGAATATATTCAAGGAGGGAGACTCCACAACCTGTTCCAATGCTCAGTCACCCTCACAGTAAAAAAAGTGTTTCCTTATGTTCAGACAACACCTTCTGTGTTTCAGTTTGTGCCCATTGGCTCTTGTCCTGTCGCTAGACACCAATGGAAAGAGCCTGGCTCTGTCTTCTTTGCACCTTCCCTTCAGGTATTTATATATATTGATTGATAAGATCCCCCCTGAGCCTTCTCTTCTCTAGGCTAAGCAGTCCCAGCTGTCTCAGCCTTTCCTCAGGAGAGACACTCCAGTTCCTTAATCATCTTAGTTGCCCTTTGCTGGACTCTCTCTACTATGTCCATGTCTCTCTTGTACTGAGGAGCCAAGAACTGGACACAGGGCTCCAGGTGTGGCCTCACCAGTGCTGAGTAGAGGGGAAGGATCACTTCCCTCGACCTGCTGGCAATACTTTGCCTAATGCAGCCCAGGATACCATTAGCCTTCTTTGCGGCAAGGGCGCATTGTCGGCTCATGTTCAACTTGGTGTCCACCAGGACCCCCAAGTTCTTTTCTGCAAAGCTTATTTCCAACTGGTTGGCTCCCAGCATGTACTGATGCATGGGGTTGTTCCTCCCCAGGGGCAGGACTTTGCACTTCCCCTTGTTGAACTGCAGGAGGTTCCTTTCAGCCAATTTCTCCAGCCTGTCAAGGTCCCTCTGGATGGCAGCATCACCCTCTGGTGTATCAGCCACTCCTCCCAGTTTGGTGTCATCTGCAAACTTGCTGTGAGGGTACAGTACACTCTGCCCCATCATCCAGATAATTAATGAAGATGTTGAACAGGACTGGACCCAGTATTGACCCTGGGGTACACTGCTAGTTATTGGCCTCCAACTAAACTTCGTGCCCTCTGGGCCCGGCTGTTCAGCCAGTTTTCAATCCCCCTCACTGTCTGCTCGCCCAGCCCATACATCAACAGCTTCTCTATGAGGATCTTATGGGAGACAGTGTCAAAGGCCTTCCTGAAGTCAAGGCAGACAATATCCGCTGCTCTCCCCTTGTCTACCAGGCCAGTCATTTCATTGTAGAAGGTTGTCAGGTCGGTCAAGCATGACTTCCCCTTGGTGAATCTATGTTGACTACTCCTGATGACAGTCTTGTCCTTCATGTGCCTGGAAGTTGTTCCCAGGATTAGCTGCTCCATCACCTTCCCAGGGTGAGGCTGACTGGCCTGTAGTTCCCTGGGTCCTCCTTCTTGCCCTTCTTGAAGATAGGAGTGACATTTGCTTTCCTCCAGTCTTCGGGCACTTCTCTCAATCACCATGATCTTTCAAAGGTTATTGAGAGTGGCCTTGCAATGGCATCTGCCTGCTCCCTCAGTGCTCATGGGTGCATCCCATCAGTGCCTATGGACTTATGTACATCCTTTTTGCTTAAGTATTCCCTGACCTGATCCTCTTCCACCAAGGGTATGTCTTCCTTGCTCCAGCCTTTGCCCCTGGTCTCTGGGGCCTGGGATTCCTGAAGGCTGGTCTTGCTAGTAAAGACTGAGGCAAAGGCAGCATTCAGTACCTCAGCCTTTTCCGTGTCCTGTGTCACCAGGTCCCCTGTCTTATTCAGCAATGGGCCCACATTTTCCCCAGTCTTCCTTTTGCCACTTATGTACTTATAGAAGCCCTTTTTGTTGTGTTTGACCTCCCTTGCCAGATTCAATTCCATGTAGGCTTTGACTGTTCTAACATCATCCCTGTATTCTCAGACAATGTCTCTGTATTCCTCCCAGGTTACCTGTCTCTGCTTCCACCTTCCTTTTTGTGCTTGAGTTTGGCCAGGAGCTCCTTGCTCATCTACGCAGGCCTCCTGGCATTTTTGCCCGACTTCCTGCTCGTTAGGATGGACTGCTCTTGATCTTGGAGGAGGTAACCTTCCAATATTAACCAGCTTTCTTGGGCCCCTCTTCCCTCCAGGGCCTTATCCCACGGGATGCTTCCAAGCAGATCCCTGAAGAGGCCAGAGTCAGCTCTCCTCAAGTCCAGGGACGTGAGCTTGCTTTTTACCCTCCTCCCTCCTCAGTAGGTAGGGTTCCCACTTCTCCTTCTCTAATAATAGCTGCTACTACAGACTGTATCCATAATTGTGCTTGGATACAGCTCAAGGCAAGAGAGGTATTACCTTGAGTTGCCCCGAGGGTGTTTACAATTAATTGATGGTCATTTTTGTCTATTCGTTCCCAATAAGGCAGAATGTCTGATAGGAGCCATTGACTTGCTCCTAATGCCAATAAAGATGATTTTAGTGGGTGTTCTAATTTGTTTCGGTCATCGGTAGCAGCAGTTAATTTGTTCATTAGGACTTCAGTGTCTATGCTGTTCAATACTCCCAGTCCTGTTCTTAAGATACCAGTCACATATCTTTTTGGTCATTTTGAAGAGGTGAGAGTTCGTCCATGTAACCATGCTAGCCAGCCAGTGTAAGCTTCTCCCAAAAAGGCAGAACAGTCTGATCTAATTGCTGACACATTAATGTGCAGTGCAAGTTCCACCCTTTTTAGGGACCAACTAGGATTAAAGAAAACTCACTGTTGTCCTATATTTTTAATTATATAAGGGCCAGTGTTATAAATGTAAGGAGATAACTTAATAAAAGGCTGAGTTGGTGAGGACGGCTGCTTGATATCAATTTTGAATTGGAGGCTTAAGCTGGAATGAAATTTGGAGTCTGCCCAAAGACACATTATAAGTGCTGAGCGGAATATAGTAAAATTATACCAACATTCGTGCCCAAAAGGACAGGTATGTGTGTTATCAAGACCATGTCCTTGTTTTCCTTCAGCATAGTCCATAATAATGCTTAAAACTGTTGTGCACTCAGTGTGATTTTCAGTTTGGCATCCTACTGAAATGATGTCTCCTATTGTTCCCTTTAAAGATGGAATCTGTCGATCCTTGTCTTTGTTTTTTATAATCCACTCTCGTCTATGAAAGGCAATGTCATTATGTAGTACTACTGCAGGTAAATTTAGAGATTTAGCGGAATAAGTGTCGGGTGCAAATTCATTAGAGCCTATATAAGCATTAACCCAGGGCCACCCCATCATACACAAATTCCATTTTTTGCGCATGTCAATCTTAAATTTAATCATCAGTTCTACTCTACAGTGGGCCCATCCGCACATCACAAAAACAGGCTGTACTAAGGTGAAATTGTACCAACAATCTAGGTTGTCATAATCGCAAAATTTCATGTCTTTTCTAGTCCAAGTGGAATCAGCATTATAAACAGTCATTTCTGTCAGTTTCCAGTGGGTAGATTAATTGATTACTCGGCATCCTACTTTAATCTCTTCTCCTGGTGTGCCTCGGAGTAGGGGAACAAAATTTTTCCTGTCCCACCTCCATTCATTTCTTAAGTATATTTCATTTCCATGCATAACTAAAGTAGAAAGGTTCAAGCCTGTCCTTTCCCTCAATGTTCCCATACTTCCAGTATATCTTACCAGTGCATGGTCCCATGGGCTTGGTGTGTGAGCAGTGGCAATTATACCTACTCAGATTAACAGGAGGAAAAGAGAAGTTGGGGTAGGGGCACATAGTCGTTGTTGTCGTTGCCATTGATATTGATCCCAGCAGGTTAATGCGAAGAGGGGGCAGAGTATATACGATGAGGTAAAGATGCCGATGTCTAGTATAATAGTTGTTCCCATGGGGTCATTAGTGGGATTCATTGTTTTCTGTAAAAGAAAGGAAGAGTCTCGGTGGGGAAGGCCAAATGGGTTACCCCTTTTATGATACAGGATAAATCCATCTAGCACTGATTCCATGTTCTGCTCCACTATTGTCAATTGTTTCCCATGCTATTGTTCCTTGTGGCTTAGAGTCGTTGGTACTGTTCCAACAGATGGTAGTTTTACCATGACGGGTTGCCCTGGTTTCATTGAAGGCCAGATATGCCCGTTATCTAGCGGTTTATCTAAAGGAGCCGTCAAGAAAGCTTGAGTAACTGAGCTTCCATAGGGACCATATCTATTATTCAGTTGGTGTAGGGTTTTTGAGAGGCAGGCGTCCCATTGTCCTTTGTGTGGCTTAAGATACCTTTTCAGTAGCCCATTGGCCCGTTCAACCATACCATTAAATTGTGGATAATATGGAGTGTGGAACACCCATTTTATTCCTTCTTGTTTTGCCCATTCTTGTACTCCTTTATTAGTAAAATGTGAGCCATTATCACTCTGAATGGAGTCAGGAACAGGCAGAATTGAGAACCATGAGGAAAGGCCTCGGATGGTGTTTTGCCCTTTGGCACTTTGTGGCCATTAAAAGTCCAGACACCACTTCTATGCCTGTCAGAATATACCTGTATCCAGCGGACGGTTTTAAAGGACCAATATAATTGATTTTTCGGGTAGACCATAATGTTTTCCCTTCTTTAATGTGCAGAGGTGGTGCTTTATCAGGATGATCAGTTTGCAGTCTGAGTCGGCATTGAGGGCACTCAGTAAGTATGGTTTCATGTGTTTTTCTGTCAAGAGGCCAGCCTTGGCTTTGTGCTGCAAAGTAAAGGGCATCCTTTCCACTATGTCCTAACTTAAGATGTAACCATTCTCCTAACCGGTACCATTCGGGGTCTATAGTGACTTTCCTAATTTTAGTTAGCTCATCTACCTTTTGATTCTACTTTGTAGCTGGTTGGTCACCCTTAGCATGAGCTTTCACCCATCCCATCTTGAAAGGTGTTTTCCTGGCTATGTCTAGCAACAACTGCCAATCTTTGCTTCTCCAAACTGGGGATCTGTTTACTTCCCATTTTAGGGTTTCCCATTGACATAAGCCACTGTGTCGCACCTGCCCAAACAACATGAGTCCACATATATAGCTTTCCCTCCATTTTGGGCAGCAAGTACAACAGCTCTGAGTTCTCCAACCTGCGCACTACCCCCTCCATCTTCCACTACCTGCTTGCCAGTGGTGATGTCAAGGGCCATGGCTCTATATTGCCATTTCCCTTTTATCCTTTGGGCTGAGGCATCTGTGAACCAAATACCATCGGCCAGCATATTCTCAGTTAAGGGTGGAGCATCTAGAATTGGCGAAGGTTTGAGAGGTTGTTGCAAAGCTAAAGAGTCAGTATTTACAGGTATCTGTAATTTGGAAACTTTGATGTGTCCTTCAGTTAACTGCATGTTCTCGGCAACTCCTGTTAGGTAGGCATACCATTTTCTCACTGTGGGTTTTTGAGCAATTCCTTCTGGAGGAGCAGTTCCCTTTAAGATTCCTTAAGTCCTCCAGTCTGTACAGGCTGTCCCTGATGTATTTTTTTCAACCTGTTTTACAGCTCTAACTAAGGATAAAAGCCCTTTCTCCCGTTCAGAGTATCATTGCTCTGCCTCTTTACATGCAGTTGAACTAAACAGTAAAGGTCATTTTGGGCCATTATCATGGCAAATCCCCATTCTACAATAGGATCAGAGGGGTGTACAGGTCCAAGGGATTGGTACATTTGCAGTTCATTCATTAAGGTTTTCATAGCTTTGTTATGCTCTTCAGTCCATTCCTATACCTTTTCTTTCCATAGGAGGGAGTAGAGGGGTCTGGCTATAATTGAGAATCCAGGTAAGTGTTTCCTCCAATATCCTAATGTTCCCAATGTTTGTTGGAGTTCCCTTTTGGATCGGGGGGGGCTGTAAAGCTTCTATCTTTTCCAAGGTATCAGGTGGAATTGAAGCACTACCAGTGATCCACCAGGTTCCTAGAAATTTCACTTCTTGGGCGGGTCCCTGACACTTCTCCAGTGATATGGCTACTCTGGCATGATTTAAGGTTTCCCATACAGACAGAGGTGGCTGCTGTTCTTACTGCCTCTTGGAAATCGCCCCCAATCAGAATGTCATCTATGTATTGATAGAGATGGGGTTCTGGTCGAATTGATACTTGCGGTAAAAGTTCCGCTAGCGCTCCATGAGCAATAGTAGGGGAGTGTTCGTAACCTTGGGGAAGCCTGTTAAAGGTATACTGTACTCCTTCCCAAGTAAATGCAAAACAGGGTTTATCCTGTTCTTGCAAGGGGACCATAAAGAACATATCCTTGATATCTAAACCAGCTATCCATTTCTGGGCAGCTGCTTGTAGAGTGGCAGTTAAATTTGCAGTATTAGGAATTGCTGCTGTTAAGGGTGCAGTGTTGGCATTAAGATGCCGATAATTGATCGTAAGACGCTATCTACCATCAGGTTTGCGAACAGGCCATATGGGAGAATTACATGGAGAATGTGTCCAAAAAATAATTTGCCGAGACTCCAAATCCACAATAACAGATGAAATTCCATCTTTGGTGGCAGCTGACACTGGATACTGGGGAACATTAGTGAGACTGGAGTCGGGGAGTGCAGGTGCTGCTCTCAAAAGGCAGATGTCAGCAGTTTTAGATTCCACCCCTGGACTTCCAGATCTGAATGACCATATACTACCATTTGGTAGCTGCCAGGTTTGTCCCATTAAAACATCGAACCCCAATATGTTTTCATAGTGATCTTTTACTGCAAAGTGAACTGAGGTTATTTGTTTTTCGCCAGGAAGCCAAATTTTTACTTTAACAGTGGGACATAGTTTGCTGCCACCATTAATGCCAGTTAATTTAACTTTAGGTCAGCCTAGTTGTAATCCTAAGGTGATTGCATCACTTTGGGTAAGTACAGATATTTGTGCTCCTGTAACTATTAGAAATTTAGTTGATTTTTGTTGAGGACCTACAGGAAGCATAATATAAGGGCCATCATCACTTATCCATTGATGAATATCAATTTTCCATACAGGCAGGCCCAATAACCGTCTGGGGTTTACCCGTTTTTTGATTCCTGTTTCTGTGATTCCTTCAACTCCCTTCCCAGGGGGGAGAAAGGATTAGGAGGTCCTGCAGAAGCTGGTGGGGGGGGGGGGGGGGGTGCAGTAGCAGGTGACAGTGCTACGTCTCACTTTCAAAAAGCTTCTATCAAGCTTAGAATAACTCTAGCCGGTTGTCTTTGAATAGCAACTCTGGGAATACCCATTGTCAGGGCTTGTTTCCATAATTCATTTCTCTCTTCCCAGACCCTCAGTTGTTGATTAATGGGTTCCGGTTCTCAAGAGTCACTCTGAGGTGTTTGTGTTAAAGAGTTTTTAAATGTGGGTTTCTCTAGGTTTGCTTTATTAAACAACTCAGAGTTGGGCCACCACCACAGTGAATGGCAACCTTCAAGAAATTTCCCAATCTTATATACCTTTTTACCACCCATTGTCCCAGTCCAAAGTCTTTGTAATTTTCCAGTCGATCTCTGTTCCCATGTCGTTATTATTCATCATCTTATCTCATCCATTCTCATGTCCCGGTTCTTCTGAAGTTAGTGGTCGTAGGCAGAAGGTCTTCGGTCACCACAATCACTTATCTTCTTATACATCAAAGATTACCATTGAATTTCTGAAAATCACTCAGGCTATTCTATTAATTTATCTTGTTCTAAAGTTAATCACTTACTCCCCTGTCTTAGACCTAAGATGCATGATCCTTCTTCTGTTGATTCAGCTTGACTGGGTTTCAAGCCAGCCATGGACGGGGAGACACATAGGACAAATAAGCAGCTTATGCATATTGTTTTATAAGCACCTGCATTCTATTAATCATATCTAAACCAATTTCTAATCATTAGTTATATGTCTAATATGAATAGTCTTAGAAACAATAAGGCTTAAAGCCTAGTTCCTTTTACAGTTTGCTTAACCTGTCTAACACTTCAACCTGTATTTTTTGTTCCACTGGATACATCATCCCATCCCATTTCTTGTCCATAATTTATGATGTCATGCATTAATCCTGCCCAAGTGGGGAGATTTCTTCAAAGTAAGGTTGCTTCCTGGTCATCTTCATCACTGACAACATCCCTTATGGCTAACAGAGCATTAAAATCTGTGTCTCTCTTGATCTCGTCTTGTTTTGCAATGAGATAAGGTTTGAGCATGGCAAGGGCTCCCTTTATTAGTGGCTTTAGCATAGCGTGGTCTACAGTTGCCGAGATGGGAACTTCAAAGGAACCATGCTCATACAGGCAGCTTCTGTAATAGCTGTGGAGAGCTCATCCAAAGATCTAATGGGTATTAGCAAAGGCTCTCCTCTCTCCAATATATCTATTCCACCAGCCCAGTATGCCACCCTACTTGTTATTGAATGGGGATCATTCGGGAGGGTTGGGACCAGCATTCAAAAAGACACCAGGGCCCCAGTAGCCATTAGCCTCATTAACGCTCAGTAAAATTTTGTCGTCCCCCCCCCCCTCAAAAGACATGCTCTCCATAGGTATTCAGTTTCAGTTTCTCCTGGCTTACAGCTGTAACATTCTTGCAAATTAGCCATCTGAATTGGGTCAAATAGGATTGTTTTGTGAGTACTTGGACCTCGCCCTCCCTATGGGCCCATTATGCAGTTCAGTTTTTATAATGGGTCTGGCCATAAATTGAAGCAGTTCAGGATGATGTAGGGGGTCATCCTCATCTGAATTGTTATTATCAGAGTTATTCCAGATATTACCATCCCAGTCCTCAGGGGACACTATCAGTTTTCTGATCTGAACTATGTCAGGGGGTTTGGGGGCTTGCATTAACATAATTTCAACACGTTCTCCCAAGTTTTGTTCTTTCAATTGAGCTTCCTTAAGTTGTTTTTGCAGTTGTTCTATTTTTACCCATAGTAGCAGTTCAGTAGTTTTACATTTCTCTATTTCATCCTGCAGATCTTGAATCTTTTGGGTTGTTTCCCCTCTTTCTCTACATGCAGCTTCTAGGCATGTTCCCAACATTTTACAGATTATACCTTTATCTTTCCCATCTTTAGTCGGACCCCTCGCAGCATTTAGCTGCTTCTCTACCGCTTCCCAATTATACCAATTATCACAGGTCCATTCTCTCGAGAAGCCAGGGTTCAGATTAACACCATGCTTTTGTAAGCAATTGGTGACACTACTTGCCATCCTGCCGACTACGCCAATTTGTCACGAATGAGATTTTGTTGCATGGCTTTGGTTTAGCAGCAATTTAGGACTTATTAATATTTTGAGATAGATCACAAGATTAGGTTGTATAATTTTAACAGTACTTAATCATGAGCCAATTTAACAGAGTGATTCGATGGAATTTGTTACAATCAAATTTGCGACGATTTGAAAATGGCAAGGATCACCCAAAACTTACAGCAGGGTTGCACACAGATGGATGTTAAATCAAATCTCACACACGCACAGACGGAGAAAACAGTTCTGAACCACACAGGCAGACAAAATGGTTCTGAACCAAACCACACACACATCCTTCCTCTCCAGTCATGGTACTGGCTTGTGTCCGGTTTTCTGGAATGTCTCTTCCCCAAGACATTGTGGCAAGGAATTTGCAGTTCCAGAGCCTGGTCTCAAGCATAGCCGGACGGGCCCTACAAAGGGAAGTAAGCAGCTGTTTAGCACTCACAGAGGACATTAAAAAAACAGCATTAAACAATGCATTAAGAAATCCAGAGGGGAAAATATTGAAGCACTTGACTGGAAAGATTTCTGGAGTTTATTCACTGTGGGGAATATTTTAGCCATTAAATCATTTTGGTTTAATATGTATAGTTTTTATGCATCTCATTTTCCTCCTTGCTTGTTTCTCTGGAAGTTAATGGACCCGAGAACTAACAGCACCTTACACAAACACCGGACAACTGAAGAAGGTTCGGGCTGCTCTCCATATGCCAGCCTTTGTTAATTCCATTCAGCTACTCCTGTGCTGTCGGTGCTGGCTGGACTCCAGTAGCCAGGGGGTAGATGTCTCCCTGGCATGATTCCAACTGCAAACAAATAGGAAATCCAGAGTCACATCAGACACTAGTTACAGCTAAGTTTAGCACCATGCTTAGGAGCATGGCAGAGGAAGTAATTTTTTTTTTTTTTTTATCTTGGTTTGAGATACACACCACAAACATTTACCAGCACTGACACAAAATTTTCACGCCTGCCCTGAGCTTCCCGCCTCCTGATCTAAATCATTGCTTGGAAGAAGAAGATTTCAAAGGTCTATTTTAATTCATTTCAGTAAGGCTTTTACACATCCAGACAACATATTGGGAGATGGGTAACGTGGCCCTTGTTAACACAATGGATACAAAGGATTGGCACAAGCCACAAATCATCCACCAGTCTGAGATTAATTGGTTCAAGGAATAATGTTTGAGGAACACAGGCCGTGCAGCCTGCTCACTTCTTACCGTAACTCTTCCAGTGGGCAACACAGCTCCTCCAAGACAGCACGCCTCCTGCGGAACAGAGGGCCTTCTCTCCTGGTGTCAGAGAGAGGCCCCAGGCACTCCCTGCAGCTTGGGACTTGGAGAGGTGCTTTTACCATCCAAAGCTCTACTTGTGTTGAAGCCTCTGCCCTGGCAGAGGCAGCTGCTCCAACAATTGCTGGGGAATCTGCCCCGTGGCATGTTACCACCATACCTGAGACTGTTATGCTGATACAAATTCAGCTGAGGCACCCTTCTGCATAAACTGCTGTACCTGTTGACTGTCTCAGTGAGCTGTCTTTTAGGCCTGGCTCTTATATTGGCCTCTCCCAAGCACCGGCTAAAAGGGTGCTTGACCCTCCCTAATCAGGGGACAGCTGCAATAAATGTTCCATGCACCTTGGAGCCTCTTATAGGACTTTCCTTGTGTAGGACTTTTCCTTATCTGATTACTAGATAGCAGATCTGATATAATGTATTCTTTTTTTTAAAGGGGAACTAGCACAGTATTTTTATTGTTATGAGGTTGGCTGCCTTTCTGGCCCTTTTTAATTGGAGAGCATCCACTTAAGTTTCATATGTAGTCTTCCCACTTGAATACCCTGGGCTCTAGTCCCTTTCCTCTCCTGTGCCAACCCACCAGATCCATCTGAGTTCTGGCACAAAAATTATTTAGTTTTGGCAGTCAGTCCTGTAACATCAGTGAGGTTCTTGAATGAAATCTGAGTCCTGGAACAGTGTTTAGGCAAGTTTTTAAAAAGGTCTTCCACGGATATGTTACTGAGCTGCTATTTGTCTGTTGATGATAGTCAGCCTACCATCTTTTTGTGGCTCCACTAGAAAATGATCTTGCAAGTCTTTAAACCTGTGTGGTGGGTTGACCCCAGCTAGCAGCCAAACACCACACAGCTGCTTGCTCGCTTTCCCCTGCAGTGAGATGGGGGAGAGAATAGGAAGAGCAAAAGCAAGAAAAACTGGGTTGAGATAAAGACAGTTTAAGAAGTGAAGGAAAGAGGAAAAAAACAAGTGATACAGTCACCCACCACCTCCCACCAGCAGACCAATGCCCAGGCACTCTCCGAGCAATGGCTACCTTGGAAGACCAAACCTCCATTTTTTTTTTATTGCTGAGCATGACATTATATGGCATGGAATATCCCTTTGGTCAGTTTGGATCAGCTGTCTCAGCTGTGTCCCCTCCCAGCCTCTTGCCCACCCCCAGCCTAGTCACTGGAGGGGCAAAAATGGGAAAAAGAAAAGGCCTTGATACTGTGCAAGCACTGTTCAGCAATAGCTAAAACATTAGTGTGTTGTTGTGGTGGGTTGATCTTGGCTGACAGACAGATGCCCACCCAGCCACTCTCTCACTCCCCTTCCTCAAAAGGACAGGAGGATAAAAGAGATGGAAAATCTCATGGGTAAAGATAAAGACAGGGAGATCACTTACCAATTACCATTATGGGCAAAACAGACTCGACTCGGGGAAAATTAAATTTATTGCCAATTAAAATAGATTTGGGTAGTGAGAAACAAAGACAAAATTAAAACAACACCTTCTCCCCAACATTTATCCAAGGCTCAATTTCACTCCTCTACCTCCTCCCCCTCAGCATCACAGGAGGGATGGGGAATGGGGGGTTGTGGTCAGTTCATAACAGTTCCTCTCTGCTGCTCCTTCCTCCTCACACTTTTCCTCTACTCCAGCATGGGTTCTCTCCATAGGCTGCAGTCCTTAAGGGAGTATCCACCTGCTCCACCGTGATCTCTCCACAGGCTGAAGGGGAATCTCTGCTCCAGTGCCTGGAGCACCTCCTCCCCCTCCTTCTTCTGTGACCTTGGTGCCTGCAGGATTGTTTCTCATACTTTTTTTCCCTCAGTTCTCTTTGCTGTGTAGTGTTTTGCCCTTTCTTAAATATGTTTCACAGAGGTGCCACCAGCTTCTCTGATGGGCTCAGCGTTGTCCAATGGTGGGTCTGTTTTGGAGCTGGCTGGCACCAGCTGTGTCCAGCACAGGGTGGCTCTGGTCTTTTCTCACAGAGACCACCCCTGCAGCCCCCCCGCTGCCAAAACCTTGCCACATAAACCCAATACGGTTTTCAACACTGTTTTAGTCACAAATCCAAAACACAGCACCATATGGGCTGCTATGAAGAAAATTAACTCCACCTGAGCTAGACCCAGTACAACCTGCCATGGTTCTTCTGTTTGGGTTTTTTTGTTTGTTTGTTTGTTTGTTTGTTTCCAGGCCTTTTCCATCCTGGCAGTGTCTCAAGTTGATTCAGCTTGAGCTTCTCATTCTCCTTCCTTCCAAATTTCCTTCTTGAATTGTATTTATAAAGTAAGCAGTCCTCAACATATAGCACTTAAAAGGCTACAGAGCAGCTTCAGTTGTGCTGCAGACTTTGTATTTGGTCAATCAAGAGGCCTGTTTATCATTCCAATGGATACTAGCAGAATCCACAGGTAGTCACATCTCCAGTTAGTTATGTTTCGGTTTTACTTACAGCAAGAAAGTGATGAAGATGATGACGACGATGACCAAAGTAGTGATAGGGAAGATGGACCTCTAGAAGACCAAATAGAACGCTTGCAGGAGAGAGTAGAATCAGCCCAGAGTGAACAGAAGAATCTCTTCCTTGTTATATTCCAGGTAATGATGGGTGATGTCTTTGCAGCATCATTTGTATCTTAATCATTTTCTTGGGGTGAGTACATGGGAAGGAGTAGATGGGCTTATTCTGGATAAGAATCAAAGAACTGCCTAACTCCCCTAAACAAGAATTGTTTCAGCATCAAGAGCCTGAGAAAATGAGCTCTTTTGATAGCATGCAATTTCCTAAACAAACAAAAGGTATTTTGAATATAAGTAGTTACTTTACTTAGTGTCTCCGAAGTGAAATATTCATTCTGACATTGCCGTTCAAAGCTTCTGTCTGTCAAATGTCCCATGGATTATCTCATCTGAGGCTAGTAACCTATTTTCATCTGAAAAGTTTTGCTGAACCAACATTCTATTTGTGTTCTTCTACAGCGTTTCATTATGTTGTTAACTGAACACTTAGTGCGCTGTGAAACTGGTGGGATTGATGTATTTACACCTTGGTACAAAAGCTGTATAGAGAGGTTGCAGCAAATCTTCCTACAGGTAAGTTTCACTTCTTGGTTTGGAAGGCTTTGGGCAGCTGCTGGAAAGAAAAGCTTACATGATTTGAGAGCTGAGCTTGGTCACTTATTTTTACCAGCTCTATTAGAACAGACATAACTGGCATCACCAGTCTTTTTCAGGGACTAGTGTGAGTTTTGGCTGTGTCTGGTTTTGACCCCATCTTTGCTACAGACTTGCTAAATGACTGGAGGGTGAGCTTCTTGATTTGTTTCTTGCACTGTGAATATAGTACAAAACAATATTGAGATGTGGTTGTAAATGTAGCTGAGTTTTTCTTACCACATGTTATAGTAAGGGTAGAGTCTTGAGAGAACAAGTATACCAAAATAAGTGTCTAACAAGTGGATGAAAATGTTTTAAATTTATGTATCTGATTATAATGAATAGCTATTTAAAAATATAGTTTGGAACTCTTCACTGTATATTAAATCTGGCAACAGATGTAAAAAGCCAGTTAAGTAACTGCCTGAAAGCAACAGCCAGAGTAATAGAAAATTATTTGTGTTTACAGGAACATAAATTGTGTTAGAGGATGGGAAGCTGCATGGGATTAATGGCATAATTCCCCTTATGGGTTAGTCTCTACCCTGACTTAATGCTAAAGCAGATGTCCCGGGTCCTAGCATATCTGTGCAGTTGCCTCTACACACTATTCAGAATCAGGATTAGAACTGAGTAGCTACAGGGAACCCAGTACTTCTCAAAACAGGATTTCAATGTACGCTCCATTCTTGCAGTCGACAGTGATTAATATGTTGTGGAAATTAGATGTGCTTGTTGGTTCTGGTGAAAACATTTGATCTGTTATACAATATGTTTTGACTCTTCTACCTGTTCTTGTGTATGAAAGTGAATGAAAACAACAAAAGTTTATCTTTTTATCTGCAGCATCACCAGATAATTCAGCAGTACATGGTGACCCTGGAGAACCTCCTGTTTACAGCTGAACTGGACCATCACATACTGGCTGTATTTCAGCAATTTTGTGCTCTGCAGGCCTGAGGATTTTCATGTGTTGTTTTATCTGCAAGACTTAAAACCATTTTTCTTTGATGAGAGAAGCTCACCATGGGGAAAGAGGAAACTCTTTAATTCAGAACAGCTTTCATGTGTTCCTATATAAAGCAATATAGTACTCTTAACTAATAGTAACTGGTTTAGCATCATGAGTCTTATTAGCTATGACTGACAGAGGATTAGTGTGTGTTGTGGTTTAACCCCAGCCAGCAACTAAGCACCATGCAGCCGCTCACTCACTTCCCCCCCACCCAGTGGGATGGGGGAGAGAATTGGGGAAAAAAAAGGTAAAACTCATAGGTTGACATAAGAACAGTTTAATAGAACAGAAAGGAAGAAACTAATAATTATAATAATAACAATACTAAAATGACAATAATAATAATAATAAAAGGATTGGAACATACAAAACAAGTGATGCACAATGCAATTGCTCACCACTCGCTGACTGGCTGATGCCCAGTTAGTTCCCAAGCAGTGATCCCCCCCAGGCCAACTCCCCCCAGTTTATATACTAGGCATGATGTCACACGGTATGGAATACCCCTTTGGCCAGTTTGGGTCAGCTGCCCTGGCTGTGTCCTGTGCCAACTTCTTGTGCCCCTCCAGCCTTCTTGCTGGCTGGGCATGAGAAGCTGAAAAATCCTTGACTCTAGACTAAACACTACTGAGCAACAACTGAAAACATCAGTGTGTTATCAACATTCTTCTCATACTAAATCCAAAACATAACACTATACCAGCTACTAGAAAGAGAATTAACTCTATCCCAGCTGAAACCAGGATAGTGTGGAATAATGTATGTACTCTTTTAATTTGTCCTTTAATTTGGTTTGAATCTTTACTTTATGATAGTATTTTTGCTTCTTCCCTCTGTCATTTATATGACAATAACAAATAGGTCAAAAAATTACAGAATTGGTTACCTCTGACTGTTTGTTAAAGTAAATAAATTACAGAAATGTGAAACAGGATTTGTGGATGCAGCAGAAATGCACCTCTTCAGTGAGCATTTTGATAAGATCTTGGTAGTATGGCACAAGAAAAATGACTTAACTCTGGGCATGTGAAACACTGAGCTTTCAAAATAGTCTAGAGCATGTGGGTTTGTCTATCAAACTGACTAGATTATCACAGTTTGAAATAACATGGTTAACAAACAATTGAAATATGTTTTTTTAATGTATTGTCTGGTGTATTATTACAGTAGCTGCAAACAGCCAGTAGAGAAATTTCATGAACAATTTTTGGAGACTGATTCTTTTCCTAGTGTGTCTGAAAAAGCATTAATAGCCCCAACACTGGTCCCAGCTGTTAAATAATTGAGACCAATAGGAGGCAATCTGTCCTGAATGGGGCAGAGTTTCCACTTCAGTATTCCAAAGTACATAAACTTTGGACACCTTGCACACGCATTACAGAGGGGTTTTATCCTGTTATTTTGTTTTAGCTTGTAACTCCTTGGGCAGCTGAGCTTGCACTGGATTGGACCTATGGATCAGCAATGATGCTAAAACCTTTTTTGATGTTGATTGTGGATAAACCAAGTGCCCATCTCCTGTGATTCATTAACAACTGCTCCATGTCAGTTGAATCCGCTTGCTTTTTAGTCTCTAAAATGTGAAGGCAGTGTCTGGCTCCCACACTTTCAAAGAGCATTTTAGAGCTGAATTAGGTGGGGCTTTGCAAGAAACTTAAATTGGGGACATGTACAACCTGGAAATGTAGTAGCCTTATCTTTTGTTTGATAAGTTTGAGTTATGCAAATAACATTATTTACATAAGCACTAAGGTGGTTGGTATCAGGGCAAGCAATAAGAAAGACAGGGTGGAGGCATTATTTTAGGTGCTCATTCTTTGCAGTAATTCTGGTGTATTTACAAGCTGTTTACAGTCTGTCAGATAAGTGTTCATACTCGGTGCTATTCAATACTTGAACTAGAAAATGGTGAGCTTTGAAGGATTTTGTTCTATAATGGTTGTTTTTTCCCACCAAATAAGTACTAAGTAATGCATAATTACTTTCATGCCTACATTAATCAATTGGCCTGATACTCAAGTGCAGAAGGCAAAAATTAATTGTTTGAGCATAGATGTAAAACTTTTGTGTGGTCTGCAGCGATTGGACACATCTTCAGAATCTTGAATCTGCTACTTTTTTTTTTTTTTACCTGTTCTGTGTGATTTGACTAATTCCTCTACTCTAGAGTCAACCTTAATGTGTTTGTAAATTTGTTTTATACAAGGTGTTTGTCAGTCATGCACAGACACTTGCTTCAGTCACTGTCGTGGATGCCCCCACTCTGACTAAATGAACAGTACTTTGGTTCAGGCATCACCGACATGTAGGCCTGACTGAAATCAGCCTTGCTGTGCAAACCTTGAAAATTGTGCTAGGCCATATCTTCTCAGGAACTAAGGAATCTAGGCCACATCTTATCAGGAGCTAACAGTACCAGCTTGAGCTGGGACTAGACAAAACTACAACTGCTACAGCTGCATTCCTGCACATACACCAAATGGGGGGGGTTGACTACGAATCAATCACTTTACACTATAAATATCTGTAGCCCCCTCGAGCCCATTGAGCTCTCCTGTACTGTATGTAGTAAGTAGTAGAGTATTTAATGGCCATCTAATCACTGTCTAAATTATTGTTTAAATCATCATTTAAATCATTGTCAAATCACTGTTTAATTACCATTCAGTTATTGCTTAATCACCATTTGATTACCTTTTAATTTTCATTAATCATCATTTTATCATCATTTAATCATTAATAAACCCCTGTTAGTTAACAATGACTTCTCTCAATAATTCACCTGCGACAAAAATTGGCATAGTCGGGAGGATGGCGGATTCAATCACTGACTATGGAGGCACGGAGTTAACCCTTCACCGAAATTTTCAGATGATTGGGCACATGAAAAGCAGGATAATTGGAATAAGATAAAAGAACAGTTAAACCTCATAAGGAGGAAACTGAAAGAGAAGAGAATAACAATATACAAGATGTTGAAAAAGTATTTAGAAGCAACATGTCAGTATAAGAAATGTAAAGAAAAGGAAATGCGAATGTTACAAGATGAGGTTGAACAAAGAAAGCGACAAGAAATGCTGTTATCTCTGCAAATAGAACAATTGCAGAAAAAACTGGGGAAGGAAGGTAGAGGATAAACTAGAACTCATAATAATTTGGGCCCTCAAGCCCCCAGATCCTCTAAAAATTCGTAAGCTAATCATTTCCCTGGAAGATTGGGACGGAGATATTTGGGAGGATCCTGACCAAGAACTTGGTGATGAGAATGAATCAGATGAATCAGAATTTAAGGTAGTCCCTATTATTAAAACTGAGGTATCTGCCGGACCTCAAGGGGGCAACCAGAGAAATACCATAAAGACCATTCCATGGGACCACCTTCAACTGGCCAATCTGCACGAAAAATATGGGTGGAAGCCTGGCGAAAATGAGACTGAATATCTGTGGCATGTCTCCTTAACTTGAGGAGATCGTATTATGTTAGATCAAGGTGAAGCCAATGGCTTTTGGGGACCAGGAGTGTTCTTGAATGAGGGACCACCCCCTAACACTGAACCACACTCTGTTATGTGTCAAGTAGCATGTTGGGCAGGGGGCGTAGACCCTCGGGATAGAGGGGAGCCCACTGCTATACCAATAAGATCATTAAGCAAACTTTTTACTGACATTACAAAAGCAGCCTGCCTGCAGGCTATGAACAACAGGGGTGCACATGGTGATTACCCTATCTCTGCCCCTGTCGAGCCCCAAGCCATGAGACCACTGATAAGGGGAGCCCCTGCTGTTTTAAAATCATACCTCATTGCAAAAAGAGATGAAATAAGACAAAACATAGAACATAACGATCAGGAGGGTCAGGACGGCCAGTCCCACCTCTGACCCAGCCCAACCTGGGCAGACTTTATGCATGGCATTGTAAATCATAGTCAAGAAATGGGGTGGGATGAACCAACACCAGCAGGGCGATCCCAAGCTGATGCAGACAGCAGACGGATCCAGCAAATAAGACAGACTCCCCAGAACCCCTGACACTTTCCCCGATCTCATAAACCCCCTGATGGGAGCTTAGCAATGGGATAACACAAACAGCCCTCACATTTATGTTCCAATATGCCCCCAAAGAAAACTAGTAAAATTTTTAATTTACAAAGGAGCTCAAATTTCAATAATTTCAAATTTGGATGCCCAAAGAATTAACGTTAAGCTCGACTGACAAAGGGTTAAAATAACTGGATTTACCGGCAAAAGTGAAATATGCTCCATAGCTAAAGTAAACTTGTTATTGCAAGGGGAGAAAAGAATATCAAGACACCAATTAGCAGTAGTTTCAGGGAAGGAAAACATTTTAGGCTTTGATGTATTACAAGGATGAGTTTGGAAATTGCTGGATGGTAGTGTTTGGTCTTTTGGCTGCCCTTGGTTAGCTGAGAGAAAATTAGCAGCTACCCGTGGGCGTCAGTTAACTGGTGTAGTTCGCTTGCTGTGAGCTGCACCCACACTGCCTGACTCAAAAATAACTACTGTCCCTCAGTATCCTATCTCTGCCGCTGCCCGGATGGGTATTGTGGAAGTTATAGCTGACTGACTTAGAAAAAAGACACATTATCTCCTGAACACACTCCCCATACAACTCTCCAGTATGGCCAGTTAAAAACCCAGACGGGAGATGGCGTCTAACCATAGACTATAGAAAGTTAAATGCAAACGCTGCTCCTCTTACAGCCGACATCCTCTTCAAGTTGCCGCTCACCCCTGGATGGCAGTACTGAATGTAAAATATATGTTCTTTATGGTGCTGCTGCAGGAGGAGGATAAAAGAAAATTTGCTTTTACCTGGGATGGGATACAATTTACTTTTAACAGACTTCCTCAGGGCTATAAGCATTCACCCACTATAGCTCAGTGGAGCTAAACATCATATTAGCACTAGATGGATATATCCTAGCTATTAACTGAAAGGGGTAACCAGTCGGGAGTCACCCTGCCGAGACTTGTGTTATTTTCTCTCTTTCCAGGAACGGTACAGGGAATGATATTGGAATGCCTCCCTTGGAGATCGGCTTGATCATCGGAGGAATATTCATCCTTCTCGCAGGAGCAATCATTGCCAACATAAACCAGATCTGGTTTACACCTTGACAAGCCCAATGCACAGGGTGGAGGCCCTCACTTCTTTTATTTGTGTTAATCAATATGTGTCGTGGTTTCAACCCAGCCGGTAACAAAGGACCACGCGGCTGCTCGCTCACTCCTCCCGCCCCCCTCCGGTGGGATAGGGGGAAGACGGAGGAGAGGGAAAAAAAAACAAACCTGGAACCTCGAGGGTTGAGATAAAGGCAGTTTACTGGAACAACACAAAGAAATTGCAACAACAACAACGGTACTAATGAAAAAGTATACAAAAAGAGTGATGCACAGTGCAACTGCTCACCACCCGGGACCCGACGCTCTGCCACTTCCCCCACCGAAAAGCAGAGCCCACCCCCCGGCCCGCTCCCCATTTATATACTGAGCATGATGTCACATGGTATGGAATAGCTCCTTGGCTAGTTCAGGTCAGCTGCCCCGGCTATGCCCCCCACCTCCCAGGTTCCTGTAAAAAAAAATTACCTCTATCCCAGCTGAACCCAGGACATTATCCACCCCTTATTCTATACCATCTACATCATGCCCAGATCTTACATTTTCCAATCGACCACTACCACTTCCGTGTCTTATATATATAAGTATATGGACTTGCGTCCGTCCCCATCGCCCCTCCGCGCACACACACACACGCAAATGGTATTCCTTTAGCCTATGGGCTATCCCTCTAATGTGTCCATTGATTTTATTTAGTCCATGACTTTGGGGCTCCATCTGTTGTAACAGTTCTTCAGGATAAGAGAGATGGTGTGAGATGGTGGGTTGTTGTATGCTGCCTCTGGAACTTGTGGCTAGTACATTTGGTGCAACTCACGCCCTTAGTCTGCAGGTCGAAGATGTTGATCTTGAGGAAATTGCTGGGTGCCAGTTCAAGTTCTATCGCTGTTGTACTTGGCTTAGTTTCAAAGTCCATCCCGCAGTCATTTGGGTAATTCTTACAGTAATACCCTTGATATGGCATATAGACACTATAGATACAATGACATGCATTGGCAGGGTATTTAGCAGTTAGGTATCATACAGCCCAATTCACTGGCTATTCTCTCCCAAAATCAAATCTCCCCGAGGTACACATTGAACTTCCCCATCCTTCTGCATCACCCACCAGGTGTACCCAGGTCCCTGAGCAAAAACAACCCCTTGAATGGGTTTGCCTCTGTTTGAGGGAGGACTAACCCAGACTGTCTTTCCTAACATACTCCTCATGCGCACTACAGGGACTTTATCGCCTTCTACAGTATGTGGAAGTCTTGGTTGGGCGGGGCCAGCCCGATTGGCGGATCCTCTAGTATTAACTAACCAGGTGGCTTTTGTTAAATGTGTATCCCAATGTTTGAAAGTCCCACCCCCCATCGCTCTCAATGTAGTTTTCAGCAGTCCGTTGTATCGTTCGATTTTTCCGGAGGCCGGTGCGTGATAAGGGATGTGATATACCCACTCAATGCCGTGTTCTTTGGCCCAGGTGTCTACGAGGTTGTTTCGGAAGTGAGTCCCGTTGTCCGACTCGATTCTTTCTGGGGTGCCGTGTTGCCATAAAATTTTCTCTTCAAGGCCCAGGATAGTGTTCTGGGCAGTGGCATGGGACACAGGGTATGTTTCCAGCCATCCAGTGGTTGCTTCCACCATTGTAAGCACATGGCACTTGCCTTGGCGTGTTCGTGGGAGTGTGATATAGTCAATCTGCCAGGCCTCCCACTGTTTATATTTCAGCCATCGCCCCCCATGCGACAGGGGTTTTTGCCGCTTGGCTTGCTTAATTGCGGCACATGTTTCACACTCGTGGATGACCTGTGCGATAGTGTCCATGGTCAAGTCCACCCCTCGATCTCGAGCCCATCTATATGTTGCATCTCTCCCCTGATGGCCTGAGGTATCGTGGGCCCACTGAGCCATAAATAGCTCACCCCTACGTTGCCAGTCCAGGTCCACCTGACCCACTTCAATCTTGGCAGCCTGATCCACCTGCTGGTTGTTTTGATGTTCTTCAGTGGCCCAGCTTTTGGGTACGTGAGCATCTACGTGACGTACTTTTACCACTAGCTTCTCTATCCGAACAGCGATGTCTTGCCACAGTGCGGCAGCCCAAATGGGTTTACCTCTGCGTTGCCAGTTGCCCTTCTTCCATTGCTGTAGCCACCCCCATAGGGCATTTGCCACCATCCATGAGTCAGTATAGAGATAGAGCACTGGCCACTTCTCTCTTTCAGCAATGTCTAATGCTAGCTGGATGGCTTTCACCTCTGCAAACTGACTCGATTCACCTTCTCCTTCAGCAGTTTCTGCAACTAGTCGTGTAGGACTCCATACGGCAGCCTTCCACCTCCGATGTTTTCCCACGATGCGACAGGACCCATCAGTGAACAGGGCATATTGCCTCTCTTTTTCTGGCAGTTTATTATACAGCGGGGCCTCTTCAGCCCGTGTCACCTCCTCCTCTGGCAACATTCCAAAGTCTTTGTCTTCTGGCCAGTCCGTGATCACTTCTAAAATTCCTGGGCGACTGGGGTTTCCTATGCGAGCCCGTTGTGTGATCAGTGCAATCCACTTACTCCACGTGGCATCAGTCGCGTGATGTGTAGAGGAAACTTTCCCTTTGAACATCCAGCCCAGCACTGGCAGTCGGGGTGCTAAGAAGAGCTGTGTTTCAGTACCAACCACTTCTGAAGCGGCTCGAACTCCTTCATATGCTGCCAATATCTCTTTTTCAGTTGGAGTATAGCGAGCCTCGGATCCTCGATATCCCCGACTCCAAAACCCCAGGGGTCGGCCTCGGGTCTCTCCAGGTGCTTTCTGCCAAAGGCTCCAGGTAGGGCCATTCTCCCCAGCTGCAGTGTAGAGCACATTTTTAACATCTGGTCCTGTCCGGACTGGCCCAAGAGCTACTGCATGAACAATCTCCCGCTTAATTTGTTCAAAGGCTTGTCGTTGCTCAGGCCCCCATTTAAAATCGTTCTTCTTCCGGGTAACTTGGTAGAGAGGACTTACAATTTGACTGTAATTTGGAATATGCATTCTCCAAAAGCCCACAACACCTAAGAAAGCCTGTGTTTCCTTTTTATTAGTCGGTGAGGACATAGCTGCTATTTTGTTGATCACGTCCGCAGGGATCTGACGACGCCCGTCTTGCCATTTTACTCCTAAGAACTGGATCTCCTGCGCAGGTCCCTTGACCTTACTTTCTTTTATGGCAAAACCAGCCTTCAAAAGGATTTGGATTATTTTCTTCCCTTTCTCAAAAACTTCTTCTGCCGTGCTGCCCCATATGATGATGTCATCAATATATTGCAGGTGCTCTGGAGCTTCACCTTTTTCTAGTCCAGTCTGGATCAGTCCATGGCAAATAGTGGGGCTGTGTTTCCACCCCTGGGGCAGTCGATTCCAGGTGTACTGGACACCCCTCCAAGTGAAAGCAAACTGTGGCCTGCACTCCGCTGCCAAAGGAATGGAGAAAAATGCATTAGCAATGTCAATTGTGGCATACCACTTAGCTGTCTTTGATTCCAGTTCATATTGAAGCTCTAACATATCTGGCACAGCAGCGCTCAGCGGTGGCGTGACTTCATTCAGCCCACGATAATCTACTGTTAGTCTCCAATCCCCATTAGATTTCCGCATGGGCCATATGGGACTATTAAAGGGTGAGTGAGTCTTGCTGATCACTCCTTGGCTCTCCAATTGGCAAATCAGCTTATGGATGGGGATCAGGGAGTCTCGGTTGGTGCGATATTGCCGCCGGTGCACCGTCGTGGTAGCAATTGGCACCTGTTGTTCTTCAACCTTCAGCAACCCCACAACCGAAGGGTCTTGGGAGAGACCAGGCAGGGTAGACAGCTGTTCAATCTCCTCCGTCTCCAATGCAGCTATACCAAAGGCCCAACGGTACCCTTTTGGGTCCTTGAAATACCCCCTTCTGAGATAATCTATACCAAGGATGCACGGGGCCTCTGGGCCAGTTGCAATGGGGTGTTTATGCCACTCATTCCCGGTTAGACTCATTTCGGCTTCCAATACGGTTAGCTCTTGGGATCCCCCTGTCACACCAGAGATACAGATGGGTTCTGCCCCTTTATAACTTGATGGCATTAGGGTACATTGTGCACCAGTGTCTACTAGAGCCTTATATTCCTGTGGGTCTGACGTGCCAGGCCATCGAATCCACACTGTCCAGTAGACCCGGTTGTCCCTCTCCTCCACCTGGCTGGAGGCAGGGCCCCTCTAATCCTGGTTAGAATATCTGTTACCCACTTTTTGCACATGTGAATCAGAAGTCCCTTCAAGAGGATCAGAAATGAGATCGGCCCATCTACTGCGCCCGGGGGACTGCTCACGGGAAACTGGAGCAGCAGTTTTCCAAGAAGAATCTTCTTTTCTGGTTGCTTTTTCTCGCAACTCCCGTACCCGTGAATCCAAGACTGAGGTAGGTTTTCCATCCCACTTCCTCATGTCCTCTCCATGGTCACGCAGGTAAAACCACAGATTAGCCCGTCGTGTGTACTTTCTCTCTCCTCTCTCTTGGGCAGAGGAACGCTTACTCCCAATAACTGCAATGCGGGCCTGTACAGGTGAGGAGGAGGACATATCCACTTTGAATTGCTGGAACTCTCGGGACAATTCCTCTACAGCTGAGACACAGGCCCGTAGGGAGGAAGAGAGACTTCCTTCATATTGCTGGAGTTGGACAGCCAATTCATCCACCGTTTGTCCATAGCCTTCTTTCCAGGACATTACTGCCAATGAGTTGGCATAGGTTGGTGGTGCACTTCGTAGAAACTTCCGCCACATCGGTTGTGTGCATTGGACTTCATCTGGATCTGTGGGTGACTGCGCATTTTCTGGATCATTATAAATCACCTCCAGCACGGCTAATTCCCTCAGGTACTGGATACCTCTCTCCATGGTGGTCCACTTGCCTTGGTGACATGTAACTTCATCCCTGAAGGGGTATCTTTCCTTTACACCTAACAGAAGTCGCCTCCAGAGGCTGAGGACTTGTGTTTTTCTCCCAATCGCCTTGTCGATACCCCCTTCTCTAGACAGAGATCCCAACTGCTTGGCTTCCTTACCCTCTAATTCCACACTACTAGCCCCATTATCCCAGCATCGGAGCAGCCAGGTAACAATGTGCTCACCTGGGTGGCGGCTAAAATCTTTTCGCATGTCACGCAACTCACTCAGGGATAGAGATCGGGTAATTATTTCAGGTTCTGCCTCTTCCTCCTGTTCTCGCGATGACCCTGGTTCACTTTCATCTCTCACTGAGCGAACTGATTTCTTTGTGTGTTTCTTTTTCTGTACAGGGGCGACTGATACTGGCACAGGTTGGTTCTCTGGTTTAGTGGCAGTATCTGTCACCGGGGTAGGGTTAGCCACGGTACCTGTTGTCGTGGTAGGGGCAGCCACGGTGCTTGTCGTCGGGGTAGGGGCAGCCACGGTGTCTGTTGTCAGGGTTTGGGTAGCCACGGTGCATGTTGTTGGGGTTGGGGTAGCCACGTTGCATGTTGTCTTGTTTTCCATCTTTTCCCCCTTTTCCCCCTGGGGGTGCTGCATAATATCAAGCAGGGTTTGGTAGATACTGGCCAGGGCCCAGCACAGTGTAGTGAGTTGTGTGTCTCTGGGATAGCCACAGCATTTTCCTTTCAAAAATTCTATCACTTCATGAGGGTTCTGCAGTTGTTTGGGAGTGAACTTCCAAGTCACTGGAGGTGAGAAGTTCTCTAGATACCTGCCCACATCCTCCCACATGCCGTGCCACCCATAAATATCCAGCTTTGGGACAGATCTCTGGGTGGTACTCTTAAAGAGCCTCTTTGTAGCCCTAGACAAGACCTGAAACATAGTCAGGAGGCATAGCACTAACAGCACACAGGCTTGCGCATCCCAAGGATATTCAAAATTCTCGAAAACTGTTGTAATTAGTTGGAAAGAGAAAAAGGAGGGGAACGGATGGGGGGAAGTATCCCCCCCCTAACTTCCCCATGGGTTGGGTGTAATTACCAATAAAATCCGACAGAAGGTGCCCAAAGTCTGGAAATGATATCACTGCCTCATACAGATACCAGCTTAACCTCATGACCAGTGATGTAATCATTTCACAAGTCGACATTGCCCAGTACAGCAAAATGATAATCCCAATCACTCTCCCAGAGATGAGATACGCAACTACAGGCAATACATAAAACATATAAGAACTTACAAAACGCCACCATGTAAACAGCTGAATCAACATTGTGACTAACATCTATTTATCTAGTATAAGAAATGCGTATGACAAATTTGTTTCAACACGCTCTGGCCAGATCTGTCGTTATCTCAACCCTTCGTGCCCCACGTTGGGCGCCAAAAAGGACTGTCGTGGTTTCAGCCCAGCCGGTAACAAAGGACCACGCGGCCGCTCGCTCACTCCTCCCGCCCCCCTCCGGTGGGATGGGGGGAAGACGGAGGAGAGGGAAAAAAAAACAAACCTGGAACCTCGAGGGTTGAGATAAAGGCAGTACAACGGTACTAATGAAAAAGTATACAAAAAGAGTGATGCACAGTGCAACTGCTCACCACCCGGGACCCGACGCTCTGCCACTTCCCCCACCGAAAAGAAGAGCCCACCCCCCGGCCCGCTCCCCCTTTATATACTGAGCATGATGTCACATGGTATGGAATAGCTCCTTGGCTAGTTCAGGTCAGCTGCCCCGGCTATGCCCCCCACCTCCCAGGTTCCTGTAAAAAAAAATTAACTCTATGCCAGCTGATCCCAGGACAATATGGTAACTGTAGTACATTCTGTACCTGTGGTGGGTTGACCTTGGCTGGATGCCAGGTGCCCACCAAGCCACTCTATCACTTCCCTCCTCAGCAGGATGGGGGGGGGGGGGGAAATAAGATGGAAAAAACCCTCGTGGGTCCAGATAAAGGCACTTTAATAAAGCAAAATCAAAGGCTGTGCACGGAAGCAAAGGAAAACAAAAGATTTATTCTCTACTTCCCATCAGCAGGCGATGTCCAGCCACTTCCCAGGAAGTAGGGCTTTAGTACCTGTAGCAGTTGCTCCAGAAGACAAATATTGTAATAACAAATGCCCCTCCTCCTCCTCCTTTCTCTTAGCTTTTATTGCCGACCAATTATTTTTCCCTTTCTTTTCTGTCCTATTAAACTGTCTTTATCTCAACCCATGAGTTTTACTTTTTTTTCCCCGATTCTCTCCCCCATCCCACTGGGTGTGAGGAGTGAGCGAATAGCTGTGTGGTGCTTAGTTGCTGTCTGGGGTTAAACCACGACAGTGTGTTTAGTTCAGCCTTTAGCAACCTATTCATCCACTCCATTAAGCCATTAGCCCATGGGTTGTAAGGGTGATGGAATGCCCATCTTCGTGTTTATCTGCCCAAGCATGAACATGATGGTTCTTGAAGTGCAATGTGTCTGATTCAGTTGTTATGGGTTGTACGTGGGCTGGCTGGGATGGAGTTCATTTTCTTCATAGCAGCCTGTATGGTGCTGTGCTTTGCATTTGTGGATAAAACAGTACTGATAACACACCAATGTTTTGGCTATTGATGAACAGTGCTTGCATGGTGTTAAAGCTTTCTCACCAACTCCACCCACTCCTAAAGATGAGTAAGCTGGAGGTGGGCAAGAGGCTGGGAGGGGACACAGCCAGGACAGCTGACCCAAGCTCACCAAAGGGATATTCCACACATAAGACATTACACTCAGTAATAATAAGGTCCCAAATACTGATACTGTTGAATACTTTTTAAGAGAAGGGTTAGGGGCCTGTTGATGACTTGCATTCCAGCCCCAGGTGGAATGTTTGTGCAGCAAGGAACACAGAGAACACGCTAGCTGACTAAAACCAGAGACATGGTGTTGTGGTTTAACCCCAGCCAGCAACTAAGCACCATGCAGCCGCTCACTCATTCCCCCCACCCAGTGGGATGGGGGAGAGAATTGGGAAAAAAAAGGTAAAACTCATAGGTTGATGTAGGGTTCAATTATATGGAACTTAGTTACTGGGCCTGAAAGTAGCTCGTGGTCACAAGAGTGTTCCAGACGCCTTTAGAAGGCCTTGAACAGAATAAACAAGAAGATAGAAAAAGAAAGATCCCAGTTAGAAAAACACAGGTGCACATTCCACGATAAAGGGAACTTGGCACAAACAACCTCAATTCAGGGGCTTATCTTGGCCAATTGGACTGAGACAAGTTTCGCATGCTCTAGCTAACATAGCCAATTATGTCCTGTGTTTATGCGCGTGTACAGAGTGAGTATAACTAACTGTATCTTATGTTTATACGCGTGGACAGTATCGATATAACCAATCACATTTAATGTTTGTGCGCATGGACACCAAATGCTTGCACGCAGCAGCCAATCAGAGCTTCTGGGCAACTTAGAGAATTGTATAAGAATGATCAGCTAGGCTCAATAAACTGGCAACTTTAATCATCATATTGGTGTTCTATCGTCCGGGCCCCGCATGGAATAACCCTAAACCCTACAGGTTGACATAAGAACAGTTTAATAGAACAGAAAGGAAGAAACTAATAATTATAATAATAACAATACTAAAATGACAATAATAATAATAATAATAATAATAATAATAAAAGGATTGGAATATACAAAACAAGTGATGCACAATGCAATTGCTCACCACTCGCTGACTGGCTGATGCCCAGTTAGTTCCCAAGCAGCGATCCCCCCCCAGGCCAACTCCCCCCAGTTTATATACTAGGCATGATGTCACATGGTATGGAATACCCCTTTGGCCAGTTTGGGTCAGCTGCCCTGGCTGTGTCCTGTGCCAACTTCTTGTGCCCCTCCAGCCTTCTTGCTGGCTGGGCATGAGAAGCTGAAAAATCCTTGACTTTAGACTAAACACTACTGAGCAACAACTGAAAACATCAGTGTGTTATCAACATTCTTCTCATACTAAATCCAAAACATAACACTATACCAGCTACTAGAAAGAGAATTAACTCTATCCCAGCTGAAACCAGGACACATGGGCATGCCAAAAACTTAAAGTTCTTAGGAGGCTCTGGAGGTTGTGTTTGGAGGAGGGAGAAGGTAAAGATAAAACAAATTGCAAGACATTTTCAGGAATACCTTAGGTACCAACACAGAAGGAGACTGCTAAGAAAATTACATTCTGGGCAAGACTCTGGTATTTACCAGAAGGAATAGAAAGATCCCAGCATTCTTTGAGGGATGAAATTAAGAGGGTCATATCTTGTGCAACAGATTTGCGTGTAGGTCTGCCCAGGAGTATGTCATCAATATACTGGTGGTGAGAAACATCAGGAGTGGGAGAAATTTCAGCTAAGGCTGAGGCTAACAGGCCATGAACAATGGTAGGAGTATGGCGATAGTCTTGAGGTAAACCAGTAAAGGTGTACTGAATGCCATTCCAAGTAAAAGCAAAGCAAGCTTGGTTGTCTGAGCAGATAGGGTACTGGAAGAACATCCAAAACCGCCATGTGTAGATAAGAAGCAACGTGAAATGTGTTGAGTACTTCAGCAGCTGTTGGGACTGCTGCATGAAGTGGAGAGGAGGCAGAGTTTATGCCTGAGTAGTCAATGGTCAGGCACCAAGACACATTGGGTTTGCACACTAGCCATATGGGGCTGTTAAAAGGGGAGTTGGTGAGAATGACTACTCCCTGTTCTTCCAATTCTGTGAGAAGGGAGGTGATGGGTTTTGGGGCTCGTGGGTTCACAGGGTATTGTTGTAAATTAAGAACATGGGTCATCGGAGGTAGGGGAGGTGCTTTTTACAGTACGCAAACTAGCAGGAGGTTAGGTTCAGAGGTACCAAGAGACCATACCTTCCCTTTAGCATCACGGAAGATTTGGCCTCTGAGTAGATAGAGGGAGAAAAGGCACTAATTAGTGTATCCTATTTAACTTCACATTATCTTGAGTTCTTTTCTACGTGGCCAGCCAGCAAGCCAAGCAGAATAATCATCAGGTACATAGATCAGAGCCAATCTTCACATACAGCCTTTTGCCTCTGTAGAAGGAAAATGGAGGGAGAAAGAAAGTGAAACTGCTGATGGGTAATAGAAGATTTAGAAGTTGGAATCGCTGTGGTGCAAGTAACAAGGAAAATACAAATCTAAGAAACCAAGGCCCATTAGTTCTGCTGTCTGAAGGACACCATCTATTGGAGTCAGCCTTCTGCGTGTAATGGCAGTTACAGATGGTTTTGCAGGTTTCAGCTCAAACTCGCCTGTTGACTACTGAGAGAATTTTGAACCTGAGTTTGGAGTCACTTTTGGCCCAGGCTATTTGATCTCACTAAATTATGAACTCTAGCCCCTATGTTCTGGAGCATCTGCATTCCTCAGTGAGGATATGGGCAACAGTGCTTGGAAGGTATACCTTAGAAAATACTGAGTTCTGCTCATGACAGAAATCCTAGCAGTTATCCTTTCTTTTCTAGGTTCTTTGGGAAATCATGTGCTTTTATATTAATAGACTAACAACGTGAGTGTTTGGAGTGCAGGGACATGTGTGATAGGGGAGATGAGGCAAGAAAACTGAGGCCCTGGATCAGCCTCACAGGTGTTGCGAGTAGAGCTCAGTATTTTCTAAGACATACCTTCTTCTACTTAAGAGCATATTGAAATGCTGTTTGCATTCTGGCAGCCAGAAGAACTCAAGCTGAGGTGCTCTGCTCTCCCTCTCCTTTTTCACATATTTAAAGATGGTATAAGCACTCAGAAAAGTCCCTTGGTTGGCGCATTTAAAGGACTATGCAGTTCTGGTTCTCCTGCAAAAGAGAGAAAAGTACAGAGCTCCTGATCCGATCTGGCCCAGAATTTATGCCTCACTGAATGAGTATAATGACACTTCTGAGTTTACAAGTTGCTGCTTGAACACAGATCTGTAGATAATCCATTGATAGCTATACAATCCAGTAAAACTGATGAGTCTGGGAATGCCAACTGGAAACATCTCTGACTACAACGGAATATTGTAATGTGTGTATAGGTGGGCTAGGGATTTGTGACTACCAGCACTATTGAAATCCTAAACTATTTCCTAGTGCTTTTCCTCTCTAAGGAAGAAAGAGGCAGTAGTCCACAATTAGTCTGTGATGATTCTAGTTATCAATGCTCATGATAAAAATCTTGCTATTTCAGAATATGTGCCAAGGAAAAATTTCCAATCTAATGCTATAGCAACTGCTTACTGCATTACTTTCTTTGAAAGCAGATTTGTACAGTTTCACTTCAGTATTATCATAAGTGGCAATTAAAATGAGTTTGTGTCCTGGTTTCTGCTGGGATAGAGTTAATTTTCTTCTTAGTAGCTGGTACAGTGTGTCTTGGATTTAGTGTGAGAATAATGTTGATAACGCACTGATGTTTTAGTTGTTGCTAAGTAGCGCTTATCCTAGGCTAAGGATTTTTCAGTTTCCCATGCTCTGCCAGCAAGCAGGTGTACAAGAAGCTGGGAGGGAGCATAGCCAGGACAGCTGACCCGAACTAGCCAAAGGGATATTCCATACCATAGAACATCATGCTCAGTATATAAACTGGGGGGAGTTGGCTGGGAGGGGCGGATCGCTGCACGGGCATCGGTCAGCGGGTGGTGAGCAATTGCACTGTGCGTCACTTGTCTTTTCTTGGGCCTTATTTATTTATTTTTATTTTATTTTATTATATTCCTTTTCATTGCTATTATTATTAATTGTTATTGTTGTTATATTATTTTACTTCAGTTATTAAACTGTTCTTATCTCAACCCACGAGTTTTACTTTTTTTCCCAATTCTCCTCCCCATCCCACTGGGAGGGTGGAGGAGTGAGTGAGCGGCTGCGTGGTGCCTAGTTGCTGGCTGGGCTTAAACCACGACAGTTTGAAAGCAGATGCTTAAAGAATAGAATGGTGTGAGCAATGTGAATTGTTAAACACAAACCAGGATCCAAGGAGGTTGCCTGTAATTTCTAATGGCACCTATGGTTGGGATGCTAACGAGTATCACTAAGAAGAGATTTTTTTTTTTTTCCTCAAAACCAGTCTGAATTCCAGGGGCAAACTTCTCTTCCATTCATCTTTGGAGATTGGTTGTTTTTTTTCTAGTTATTTAAAACTCGTATCACTTAGTCTAATCTTTAGGTTCATGCCCCTGGATTTCTTCAGCCCTGATTCTTATCTCACCTGCAACAGTACAGACTAGGAGCAAGTCAATGGATGGATGAATTAATTAAAGAAATTTGATTCATTGTACTGGGTCTGGCTGGGATGGAGTTAATTTTCTTCATAGCACCCTGTATGGTGCTGTGTTTTGCATTTGTGACTAAAACAGTATTGATAACACAGGGATGTTTTAGTTATTGCTCAACAGTGCTTACACAGCGTCAAGGCCTTTTCTTTTTCCCACTCTGCCCCCCCAACAAGTACTCGGAGGTGCGTAAGAAGTCTGGAGGGGACACAGCCAGGACAGCTGACCCCAACTGACCAAAGGGATGTTCCATACCATATGACATCATGCTCAGCAATAAAAGCTCAGGAGAAAGAAGAAGGAAGGGGGTGATGTTTGTGGCTATGGCATTTGTCTTCCCAAGTAATTGTTAGGCATGCTGAGGCCCTGCTTTCCTGGAAATGGCTGGACATATCTGCCTGCTGATGGGAAGTAGTGAATGAATTCCTTATTTTGTTTTGCTTGCGTGCACAGCTTTGCTTCACTTAGTAAACTGTATTTATGTCAGTCCCACAAGTTTTTCTCCCTTTCGCCCTTCCAATTCTCTCCCCCATCCCACTGTGGGGGAGTGAGAAAGCAACTGCTTGGACAGACCCCAATATGCCGGACAGACCCACCTCTTAGGGAAGCCTGCTGACCCCCTGGGGCCCGGGTTAAGGGCATCACTAGGAAGCTTCCTAGCCTGGTACGGCCTTTGGACTAATACCCATTACTGGTCTTCCATGTGGGTGGTGATGAAGCTGCAACGCGTAGTCCAAGGGCAATCAAAAGAGTCTTCAGGGCCTTGGGATGGCTGGCAAGGGAATCTGGAGCACAGGTTATTTTTTCCTCTATCCTTCCAGTTGTGGGCAGACATATTGGAAGAAACAGACACACCCAGTCTATTAATACATGGCCCCGTGGCTGGTGTCACCACCACAATTTTGGGTTTTTTGATAATGGGATGGCCTACATGGCACCAGGCCTGCTGGCGTCAGATGGGATTCACCTTTCTCAAAGGAGGAAGAGGGGCTTTGCTCACAAGCTAGCGGGGCTGATTGACAGAGCTTTAAACTAGACTTGAAGGGGGAAGGGGATAATATCAGGCTCGCCCGTGACAAGCCAAGGGACGACACGCCAAGGTTAGAGGGACGGGGTGCTAGCGAGGGCCCTTAGCCTGTTGCTCTAAGACGTGCTGGGTACACTGGAGCACACTTGAAGTCTTATGGAGATGAGCCAGGGGCTCCTGAGGTAATAGGAGCCATCAGGGAAACACCGGTGAAATACCTCAAAGGAATTAAGGGGTGTTCTTCTAAAAAGGTGACACGTCCGACAGCCCAGCTGAAGTGCCTCTACGCCAATGAACACAGCATGGGCAACAAACAGCAGGAGTTGGATGCCAGCGTGCTGCTAGAAAGCTATGACCTAGTTGCCATTACTGAAACTTGATGGGATGAATCCCATGACTGGAGTGCGGCTATAGATGGCTACAGGCTGTTCAGAAGGGACAGGCGAGGAAGGAGGGGCGGAGGGGTTGCCCTCTACATCAAGAAATGGATAGAGTGCGAAGACCTGTCTCTGAAGAATAGCCACAAGCAGGTTGAAAGCTTATGGGTAAGAATTAGAGACCGAGGCAACAAAGGGAACCTTGTGGTTGGTGTTTACTACAGGCCGCCCGATCAAGGGGAGCCTATTGACAAAGCCTTCTTACTCCAGCTCCAGGAGGCATCTCGCTTGCAGGCTCTCATCCAGCTGGGGGACTTCAACCACCCCGACATCTGCTAAAAAGTAGCACGTTGAGCTGTAGGCAATCCAGGAGACTCCTGGAGTGCATCGAGGATAACTACTTAAGCCAGGTAATAGACAGCCCTACCAGAGGGGGTGCGATACTGGACCTGTTGGTCACCAACGCAAGTGAGCTAATGAGAGATGTCAAGATTGGAGGCAGCCTGGGCTGCAGTGATCATGCACTGGTGGAGTTCGCAGTCCTGAAGGATATGGGACAGGTGAAGAGTAAAGTCAGGACCCTGAATTTTAGGAAAGCAAACTTCCAGCTGTTCAAGGAGTTAGTCGAGAGGACCCCCTGGGAAACTGCCCTCAGGGACAAGAGAGCAGAACAGAGCTGGCAGATAGATCTTTAAGGATGCTTTCCATAGAGCGCAAGAGCTCTCGATCCCCAGGTGTAAGAAATCAGGAAAGGAAGGCAAGGGACTGGCATGGATGAGTCAAGACCTGCTGGTCAAACTGAAGGGCAAGAAGGAAATGCACAGGCAGTGGAAGCAGGGACAGGTATCCTGGGAAGAGTATAGGGACGTTGCCCGCTTGTGTAGGGATGGGGTCAGAAAGGCCAAGGCGCAGCTGGAGCCAAACTTGGCAAGGGATGCAAAGAAGAATAAGAAGGGCTTCTATAGGTATGTCAGCCAGAAAAGGAAGGTCAAAGAAAGTGTACCCCTCCAATGAACACGACTGGCAAACTGGTAACAACGGACGAGTGTCGCAGTAGAGACGGACACGACAAGTATTAGATTGTGCAAAATGGCTACTTTATTGTTCTAACACACCTTTTTATTACCTTCTTCAGAGTATGTGTTCATATATGATTGGTTTAGTTAGTAACTAACAGTTCATGACTGGTGAGTCGTCAGTATGGTTCCTCTTATCATTGTCTACATAGTTCTTCTCGGGACTTTCTAGACTCTCAAGGATACATTACAAGCTGCTCAAGGTCACGCTGCTCTTGCATCGTCAGGCATTCTGCAGACCCGTTGCATTCCCCGACAGACGAGGAAAAGGCCGAGGGTACTCAACAACTTTTTTTGCCTCAGCCTTCACTGGCAACCTCTCTTCCCACACCTCTTGAGTGGATAGACCTCAAGGCAGGGACTGGGGGAGCAAAGTCTCTCCCACTTTAAGATAAGATCAGGTTCGTGACCACCTGAGGAACCTGAACATACATCAAAACATCAATTGATATGGGGATTTCCACATTGGATGGGACATCAAGCATATTGTATGTGTTCAATATAGACATCAAACGTGTTAACCGATTCATCATTCTCCAGGCTATGACATACAATACTGCTGACAAAGCCAAACTGATCAAAACCAATATCAAGAGAACCACGTTGGGGTGACACAACGTATTCAGGATGCCTGTAGCAGTAGGCGACCATCTGAAAAGTGTGTCCCACCATCTATGTTCTGCATCCTTTTGCACTCTTTCTAAAACTCGGTGTATTTCTTTCACATCATGATGAACAGTTATTAAGGTTTTCTGTCCGTTTTCCCTAATTTTTTCCAAAATCTCAACCAAATCCTTGTGTTGTAATAACTGTTTTACCAAAGTGAGATTCATTCCGATGGGTATAGGCAACAATTCATGAATCAACATATAGTTAGATTGCAAAAGTTGGTGAGATGTGACCGGGGCCAAATAGGAAAAGTCACATCCGACAATCTTAGTAAAATTGCAAACACAGAAATTTGAATGATTTTTAGTCTCTACAACTACCTCATCTACAGATAGAGAGTCACAAACAGTCCTCAAACATACACAGCCTTTGCCGATATATACGAGTACTGTTTCAGGGTTTTCATTAGGATGAATCTCAAAATGGCAGATATTTTGTTCAGTATCTAAACAAATATCTTGTGCCTCAATTGCATTGCCTTCACAAACAAATCCTTGTTGTTCTCGTACAATGCAAGATTCCAAATTAACAGTTTGCCATTTTTCATCCACCTTTCGGGCCCATACTCTATGCTCAGAAGGATAGAGTATAGTTCCGTTGTGGTTCAACCCTAATGCAATAATGGGATAAATTTGGTATATGGTAGCATTATATATAGTAAGCACAGAAATTGTAGCTAGGTTTGTAACAGGATCATAAGTAAAGTTCACCAGGTTCCACCAGGATTGGCGTTCCTTCTCGAAATCAGTGGCACTGTCCCAAATTATTTTCTGAATTTCAGTGGGGAGGATACCTTCTTCACCTTCTCTTATAATTGAGGTGGCTACTGACTGCGTCCATATTTGAGCCTGGATACAACTGAGAGCCAAAGAGAGGTTATTTTGGATCACCCCAAGTGCGTCAGTAATCAATTCATGGTCCCTTACATTTACCTTTTCCCATTTTGGTAATATATTTGACAACAGCCACTGGTTAGTCCCCAAAGCCAATAAAGAAGATTGCAAAGGCTGTTGAAATTTAGCCAAATCACTAATTGAGGTAGCCAACTTGTTCATTATTACTTCCGAATCGATGCTATTTAAAACTCCCAATCCTGTTCCCAAAACACCAGTTAGATCTCTCCGCGTTCTTCTCATGGGAAGAGTTCGTTTTTGCAGCCAGGTTGTCCATCCCTTGTAAGAAGTCTTTAGGAAAGGTGAGCAAGCTGGCTGAATGTCTGAAACATTGTTCTGCATCGACAATTCAACTTGCTTGAGAGACCATGCCGGGTTAAACAACATTTGTTGTAGGCCCGTATTTCTGATCACATATGGTCCAATTTCAAAGGTTTTTGGGCTAAGCACGACAATTGGTTGGGTAGTAGGCATTACAACGTCTATTTTAAATCCTCTCCAGTATTTAGTGTTATTTTTACCACACATAACTTTATAAGAGTATTGTACAGCAGTCAAATTTAGCCAACAGTCTAGGTTTTGATTTTTACACAACAAAATAGGGCCATGTGGTCCAATTCCATAACTGTCTGTGGATTCAATGTGAGATTCAGTGATCAGTCTGCATCTTATTGTAATGTTATTTCCTTGTACCACTGTAAAAGAGGGTATAACTTCATCTTTGTCAGTTAGCGTGAAGAGGGTATCTATGCCATTGTGCGTGACTACTGCAACAAGCATCACTAGAGGCCTAGTTACAGCATTCATTTTGAATTTAAATGTTAGGCCTGATAGCCCTCCTGTCGGTGGATTAGATTGCCAATCGCACACCACATAGACTGACTTGGTCAAAGTGAAATTATACCAACAATCTCCTTGTTCCTTAATACAGGATTTAGTGATTTCAACAGTAGTGGTACTTGGGTCTAGGGGGTAGTTACCGACATTCTTTTGACGGCAACACGTAATGAGACAATCCTGTTTGCTACATCCCCATTCTGTAGTAGGACAGAATTTCGCAGTGATGTTGGAACTAGGGTCCAATAGATTTCCAGAGATGGTAACTGAAGAGGCTTTCTCATGAAGACATCCTTCCACCTTTCTGCATCCCACTTGGATTTTTTCTCCAATCCTTCCAGTCAGGACACGGACCCAGTCTTTTTTGTCCCATTCCCCCCACTCAAGTGGGTGGTATACTTCAGACTCATGCATTACTACAGTGGCTAAGTTTGGGAGACGGTCTTTGGGATACTGTCCCATACTCCAAGTATACTGGACAATAGCTTGGGACCATGGCCATTCTGTATTCTTTTGGCTACAGATTAGTGGTGAGATACAAAAAAGTACTACCAATCCAATTAAGTGATTCATAATTCATGCTGTTCTTGGCGTCCCTCGGAGTTCTTCTGTAAAACAAAAAGAAACAAAACTTGCCTCTCTGAGGCAAAAGAGATTAGTACTATACAGAAAAATTAAAATGATGGAATTATCCAGCGAGTATTTATCCGATGCTCTTTCCCTAGGGCATCGGATGCTACCCATGAGTATACATTCAGTGGGGTTTTTAGTACCAGTGGCACACTTCCTACGGTGGGAAGTTTTACCAGGACAGGTTGTCCAGGGAAATGTGTTGGATTCTTAGAATCATCTGGTCCCTTTAATGAGGGAACTAGAGAGGGAGCCTTCGGGCAAAAGGCAGTAATTTTGGGGCATCCATTTACCCCCCATCTGTCGTTTACACCTTTGACAGCTTCCCATAGGCGGGCATCCCAATTTCCCTCCTGTGGTTTCAAGAGTCGTTTTAAGAGACCATTTGTTCTTTCTACAATTCCATTGGCCTGTGGATAGTATGGAGTGTGGAAGACCCATTTAATCCCTTCTCTTCGTGCCCAATCCTGTACAATTTTGGCTGTGAAGTGGGAGCCATTGTCAGATTGTATTTCTTGTGGTTTTGGAAAAATTCCAAACCATTCACGCAGTGCTTTCACAGTCTTTTCTCTCGTAGCTCTGTTAAAAGCTTCGGCTTGGACTAGCCCTGATGTTATTTCCACTCCTACCAGCACAAAGCGTTTTCCTCCTGATTTCTTAAAGGGGCCTATATAATCTACCTGCCAAGCATCCCACAAGCCTTTACCCTCTCTTAAATGCAGAGGGTTATCCTCTAAGGGGTGTCTTTCGAGCCGTGTACGGCACTGTTCACAGGCTGATATGCAGGTTTTACACATTTCCCTAGCGACAGGCCAACCTCAGGCAAGGGCTTCACGATACAGATCTTTAGCTCCCATATGTTTACATTTTATATGCAACCATTCTAGCAAACGATCCCAAACTTCTGTGATCTGGTCCTTTTGTACAGGAGCTAGTCTTGCTAATTCATCAGCTTTGTTGTTCCATTCTCCTGCCAAGCCCCCATCTACTTGATGAGAAGCTACCCATCCCACAGCAAAGTTCCCTTGGCTAGCAATGCTCAGGATTTCTTGCCACTTGTCCTTTTGCCACACTGAAATTCTGTTAACCTCCCATCCATTTTGCTCCCAAAAAGGGAGCCATTCAGTACATCCTTTAAACACTGCATAGGAATCGGTATATATGTGGACAGGGGAAGCGGTTTGTGCTTCATGCTTGAAAACCCTCCATGCTGCAATTAATTCTCCTACCTGGGCACTCCCTTCTCCCTCTGTTATTATCTGTTCATTAGTAGTAGTGTGGAGGGCTACTGCCCGGTATTTCCACACTTTTCCTTCTCACTTTGCAGAAGCGTCGGTAAACCAAGCATTCACTAACTGATCATGGGAGAAAGGAGGGGCTACCCGAATAACTGAGATAGATAGGTTTGTCTTGGCTGCCATCCAGGCTTTCTGTTTCTTGGATAGCTAAGTTTTTTAAAGCTCCTTCAGTCACTGAGAAAAGGTTACAATAGTGTTCAATCTGGGCATACCACTTTCATACCGAGGCTCTCTGGGCCACTCCGTCAGGAGGGGGGGTCCCGTTAGTGACTGCTTTTATAACTTTGAACGGGCCTCTTAGCACGATTGGTTGCTGACGTGTAATTTTCTCCACTTCTATGAGAGCCATGCTAACCACAAACAAACCTTTCTCCCATGCAGTATATCTCTTCTCAGCATCCTTAAAGCCGCGGGAGTAAAATCCTACAGGGCGGGTTGGACCCTCAGGACCACGTTGCCAAATGTGTACTGACAATCCTGTTGTGGCAAACCCCCATTCTACTTGAAAAGGGTCTGTAGGGTGGATAGGGCCAAGAGCCTGATGAGCTGTTGCTTCAAAAATTAACAATTGCATTGCTTCTTCCTGAGAAGCAGTCCATTCCCATTTGGCCCCTTTTCTCAGTATATCGTAAAGAGGTCTGGCAATGATAGAAAAGTCTGGGATATGTTTTCTCCAAAATACCAATAACCCTAAAGCATGCTGCAAATCCTTTTTTGATTCAGGCATTTTAATCTGATCTAGAGAAGTGAGGGTGTCTGGTGGGACACATGTCATTCCCCCTTTCCACCAAATTCCCAAAAACTTTAGTTTTTGTGAGGGTTTTTGGATCTTTTCTGGGGGAATTTGCAAACCTAAGTTCTCCAAATGAGAGATTATGTTCTGTTGGGTTGCCCCCACCTCCTTTTCTTTATCTCCACCCACGAGAATATCATCAATATACTGATAGACAGCTATGCCATCGGCTTTTGGTATTTTCTCCAGTTCTTGGGCCAAAGCGTGGTGAGCTAGTGTAAGGGAGTGTTTGTATCCCTGAGGCAGCCGGGTAAAGGTAAATTGTTGTCCCTCCCAAGTAAAAGCAAAACAATCTCTGTCTTCTTGTCACAAAGGTATCATGAAAAACATATATTTAACATCTATGGTTGCCATGATCGGATGAGCTTTCTCCTGAATTGTTATTACCAGTTCAGCCATATTAGGGACTGCGGCAGTTAGAGGCCCTGTGTTAGCATTCAGCCTTCGAAAATCTACTGTGAGCCTCCACTTCCCATTAGTTTTTTCACCGGCCATACCGGCGAGTTAAAAGGAGAATGGGTATTTATCACCACTCCTTGTTCCCGCATCTCCTGCATGACTGGTTTGATACCTTCCTTTGCTCCCGGGGGGAGGGGATATTGTTTAACACTAGTTACTTTGCTAAATGGCAGAGGGGGTGCAGTTTGAAGTAGCCTGATGTTCAGCTGCGGTGTCCCAAAAGTCCACAACAATCCTTCTGAATCCTCCCACCCCCTTCCTTTAAGGGCATCTATTCCTAACAGGTTAGTCGGAATGTTCCCAACCACCATGTCAATAGTGATTGTGCCTTCCTCTCCCGGCAGCATCAGCTTTACCGGAACAACGTTCATAACTTCTGTTGACCCTAAAGCATTCAAGACACAAGCGTTTCGCTTAGAGGGAATCACCCCACACCTCTGTGCATCTTCCTCAGTCAGGGCAGAGATCTGTGCACCGGTGTCAATTAAAAAGGTTACGGGTGCACGCTTAGCACCTACAATAGCTGTAATCAATAAATCTCCTCTGTTAGTTTTAGTGAGCTGTCGGATGTAAATCCATCCTCCGTTCCCCCGCCCACTGCTAAGGAACGGAGGTTCTAGTTTCCCTGCTGACTTTTCCCGTCGCCCGTGCTCTCCGCGGGGGGGGGCTGTGGGCATGACAGGAGAGATTTCTCTATTTGACCCTAAGTGCTGTGGGTGTTGTTTCGGACCATACCACTTTGATATCAGTTTACTCAGTTTATTAAGGGGTAAACCATCCATCACATCTCTGGGAACTCCCTTTTTAATTCCCAAAGCCCACCATTGTTGTCGAGTCAGGGGCTGTCTTCCTCCTCCCCCAGTTTTAGAGTAGGAGTAGTCAGCAACAACGGTGGGGTCAGTGGGAGGGGTTACAGTTTTACTAACAGATAGGGGTAGATCTTTAGCTCCTACTTGACGGATTCCTTTAGGTTTCTCCTCCAAAGTTCTCACAGGACCGTATTTTCTGCTATAATCTATCAATTCCTGTGCTATATCTCCCCATGTCCACATCCTTTTATGTTTTGAGTGGGAAGGACTCGAGCTATGATTGAAAGGTGAATCTGTGCTAACATTAGTTTCATCTCTTTTGCCTTTAATAAAGCTCTCCAACTTTTCTACAGGGTCTAAAGACGCTATGGTCCTTTGGAGAACAATCCCGGTAGATTTGAGTGATTCTGGGAGTCCCCTTATCAAAGGAGTCATGATTTCAGGATTCACCGGCAACATCATTGGGGATTCACATCCGGGAACTAACTTCCTTTCATGTATCATTTGCAGGCAGGCTGCTTTGTGCACACTTTCTAGCAATTGATCAACTGTGCCTGTGATTGCTAGGGGATCTCCCCTGTCTAAGGGGTTCAGCCCTCCGGCCCAATAGGCAGCCCGCTGGGTTAAGGACCATGGGGCATGTCTATCCCCTGTTGTTAAAAAGACACCGTGGCCCCAGTAACCACTAGCTTCCCTTTCATTTAACTGAATTTGGTCCCCTCCAGTTAAAGATACACGCCACACATACTCTGCTTCGGATTCTTTGGGAAGGCGCCCATATTCTCTTTTCATTTTGGCCAATTCAGTGGGAGTGTATGGTATCTCTTTAGTTGTAATATGTGGGTCATTATCCTCATCATTTATGTAAGTATATTCTGCTTTAATCAAGGGCCTCACTTGGGGGTTTTCCCTGAAGCGTTTCCTTGCTTCCTCTAGTTCCTTTTGGGGGTATACCTGACTTATTTGCCAAATACCTATCTTTTCCATCTTCATTTCTATCTCATTCAATGATTCAGCAGACTTTGAAAGTTCTTTTTTCAAGGCATCTTTTAGACAGCGATTTTCTTCCTCCTTTTCCTCTGCTTGCTGTTTCTACAAGCAAATTACTCTCTCTTTCTCTGCTAACTGCTCTTCCAGGTTGGAGGTTGTTTTCTGCAAAAGTTGTACCAAATTTTCAAGGGATTCTATGATTTGTTTTTCCTGGCTACGCCGCTTATAGCGGTCTTCAATTGCTGCAACCAGGCTGGCTCCAAGAACTGCACAGATTATCACTTTGCCTTTGCCTGACCGTGATCTAGCCTCATTATGTATAGAAATTCCTCGGTCTGTTACACTCTGTAAATTTGCCCAATTGTCTCGAGCCCACTCTTCCCCAGGTGGGGAGGGTCGAGCTCCATACTTTGCCAAGGGTGCATAAAATGAGTCAAGATTTTTTACTGATGGAGAGTTTTGATAACCATTCTTTTCAGTCATTTTTGTTGCGAAGGGCCAAACTCACTTCGGGGAGGTCAAACTTAGTTACACAACACACGCAACAACTGCTGCGTCGCCCTCCTCTTCCCCAAGTGGCTGAAGAGACCAAAATCTCACTTCGGGGAGTCAAAACTTAGTTGCTCACAAGTGCAGACTTTCTCTGCTGTCCCTTCAACTTCCCCTGATAGTCAACCTCATCTAATGAGGACAGTTCCCCCTTTTGCACTAAGAGATCCTTGCACTCGATCCTGATAGACAGAGCCCTCAATTCGAGTTTGGGGTGAAATACACTGAGGTGTGTGCAGTGTGCAGGAATCCCGAATTGCCCCCCTTGCTTTCTGGACACCTCTCACCCTTTCAGGTGTAGGGCCAGGTGCGGCTGGAATGAAACATTCTTCCCCTGTTACAAACCACACAAAACCTGCACCCCTCTGTCTCTCAGGATCCTGTCCGTGATGCCAGTTTAATGTCACGGTCCACTCAGTGGACTCGTGATGGTTTGTTTGCTACGATCTCGAAAGTGCAAAATTAAGGTGACCAACACCAAAGAGGATAGCAGTAATCACACAGTAAAACTTTATTGCATTGCCTGTGAGGAGGCACGCGATAGTTAGAGATGGGTGAAAGAAAGGAGAAAAGTAAAGTTTAGAGAGAGGAGAAAGAGAGGTTATAGCTACCACTGCTGATCTCAAGACGTCCTAATGGTCCCGGGTCCAGCTGATGCTGCGTCGTCGAAAGCAGGGCTCCATCATGCGTAACGGTTACTTGGGAAGTCAAAATGCCATAACTCCCTATGTCCCCCCTTCCTTCTTCTTCCCCCAGGTTTTATATGCTGAGCATGACGTCACATGGTATGGAATATCCCTTTGGTCAGTTGGGGTCAGTTGTCCCGGCTGTGTCCCCTCCCAACTTCTTGTGCACCCCCAGCCTACTCACTGGCAGGGCAGCATGAGAAGCAGAAAAGGCCTTGACTCTGTGTAAGCACTGCTCAGCAGTAATGAAAACATCTCGGCGTTATCAACACTGTTTTCAGCACAAATCCAAAACATAGCCCCATACTAGCTACTGTGAAGAAAATTAACTCTATCCCAGCCAAAACCAGCACACAAGGGAAGAGCTATGGATGCCATCTACCTGGACTTCTGTAAGGCCTTTGACACGGTCCCCCACAACATTCTTGCCTCTAAATTGGAGAGATATGGGTTTGATGGATGGACCATTCAGTGGATAAGGAGTTGGCTGGATGGTGGCATCCAGAGAGGAGTGGTCAACAGCTCAATGTCCGGATGGAGATTGGTGACAAGTGGTGTCCCTCAGGGGTCCGTATTGGGACCAGTCCTGTTTAATATCTTCACCAACGACATAGCTAGTGGGATTGAGTGCACTCTCAGCAAGTTTGCAGATGACACCAAGCTGAGTGGTGCAGTTGACACGCCTGAGGGATAGGATGCCATCCAGAGGGACCTCGACAGGCTTGAGAAGTGGGCCCGTGCGATCCTCATGAAGCGCAACAAAGCAAAGTGCAAGGTCCCGCCCCTGGGTCAGGGCGACCCCCGGTATCAATACAGGCTGGGGGATGAAGGGATTGAGAGCAGTCCTGCGGAGGACTTGGGGGTACTGGTGGACGAAAAGCAGGACATGAGCCTGCAATGTGCACTCACAGCCCAGAAAGCCAACTGCATCCTGGGCTGAATCAAAAGAAGCATGGCCAGCAGGTCGAGGGAGGTGATTCTGCCCCTCTACTCTGCTCTGGTGAGACCCCACCTGGAGTACTGCATCCAGCTCTGGGGTCCTCAGCACAGGAAAGACACGGACCTGTTGGAGCGGGTCCAGAGGAGGGCCACAAAAATGATTAGAGGGATGGAACACCTCTCCTGTGAAGAAAGGCTGAGTGAGTTGGGGTTGTTCAGCCTGGAGAAGAGAAGGTTCTGGGGAGACCTTATTGCGGCCTTTCAGTACTTAAAGGGGGCATATAAGAAAGATGGGGACAAACTTTTTAGTAGGGCCTGTTGCAATAAGACAAGGGGCAATGGTTTTAAACTAAAAGAGGGTAGATTTAGACTAGATATAAGGAAGAAATTTTTTTACGATGAGGGCAGTGAAACACTGGAACACGTTGCTCAGAGAGGCCGTAGATGCCCCATCCCTGGAAACCAAGGTCAGGTTGGACGGGGCTGTGAGCAACCTGATCTAGTTGAAGATGTCCCTGCTCATTGCAGGGGGGGTTGGACTAGATGACCTTTAAAGGTCCCTTCCAACCCAATTTTTTCTATGATCCTATGATTCTAAGTTTTGACTGCCACAGGTGGCCTGCCCTGCTGCCTCTCTGCATCCCTGTGGGAATGTCACATAGCTGATATCAGACAGATAAAATCCTGCCAGAAGTGTCCTTAGTACCCCTGCTGAAGTGGCAAGTACAATACATAAGTATGGGAGCCAGGTCTTAAGAATATTCTGAACTTCATGCTGCTCCTGAGACCGACTAGCTCTTTATAGAGGCACTGCGCACAAATGAGGGGGCAGGCAGACATCACTGAATGGCAGGAGTTTATCGAGTACTCAGCTCCCTTGTTAGTTCCTGTGAATCCAGCATTGCCCACCCTATCCCAAGCCCGTGCTTGTTTGAGAGTATAGCCAGAGCTGGGTCAGTGCCAGGTACCTCCTGGGGGATGAGGATGACCATCACCAAAAGGCTGAAGTGAGTCAAGACCTCCCTTCACACTGTTGGGAAACCCCTCTATTTGGAAAGGAGTTTGATATTTAATATACCCTCAGTGATGGAGTGCTGCAGTGACCATGACAGATGCAGCAATACTTGAGGAAATTTAGAAGAGTGACTGACAAAGTGTTGTCTTCTCAAAATCTGCAGAGCAGCACAAAACCAACTAGAATAGTTGTTGCGGAGGATCCACAGGGGACATCACACACAGACCAATGTGATCAAGTGAAGTCCATTTACTACAACTTTTAGCACAGTTATATATCTTATGCGCTTGTGCACGCGCCTTATACAATACTCTAATTGGTACAATACCCCGGTTCACGCGACACTATCTTATCCTCTATTGGCTGTGCAAGCTTCTTCACGAGGTGTCCAGCAGTTACTTATCTCATTCTTCGGCATCCAGGAGTTGTTTGTCAGGCTCTTCTTATCTTCCTTTTTCCCAGCGTACAAGGACACAGCGTCCTTGTCTGCTCCAGCACTTTGTAAACTTATGCTTCGTTCCCACCTAACGGCTGGATTGCTCACATGCCTTCGCCCAGCCAAGAAATCCTCAACAAATAGTGAAGATTGTACAGAAACAGGTGCTAACATTGAATGACTAAAGTAAGAAAAAGGGAACACTAATATCACTTCAAAAAAATACCTTCCCAGAAAAGTCACAGCCTCTAGTAATTGACACCCCAAGGACTACTTAAGTCAAAAGTAGTATATTTAATAGCCCTTGCTGGATTTTTCCTTCCGTGAAATTTGTCCAGTCGCTTTTTGGATCCATGGAAGTTTTCATCCTTCCCCACTTCCTGTGGCAAGAAGTTACATAACTTAATGAAATTACCATCTGAGAGGCTCAGATAAGACAATAGAGTGTTAGATATCTTCTAATTCTTTATTTGAAGAGGCAATGAACAATCATTCCCTACATGCTTTTTTTCCTGTCACCAATGATTTTGTTGACATCCATATCTGGTTCCTCTTCAGTCTTTTTGCAAAGTGAAGAGTTCTAGTGTACTTGTTCCTTCTTCCAAGCCATTCCTTCTCATCAATCACCTGTTTTGCCATACTATGAAACATTTCCAGTGCTATATCTACACATCTTTTAAATACCTCCAGGGATGGTGACTCAACCACTTCCCTGGTGTCGTGGTTTAACCCCAGCCAGCAACTAAGCACCACGCAGCCGCTTAAATAGTTGTTTAACCTTAAACAAGAGCTGAACCGCATTCAGAAGTATGCTACTCTGATTTGATTGGTAATAAATTAAATTAATTTCCCTGAGTGGAGTCTGTTTTGCCTGTGACAGTAATCACTGAGTGATCTCCTGGTCCTTATCTCGACCCACGAGCCCGTTGTCCCAAAGCTTGTGGGGTCATTCACCCAGTGCAAGCCAATAACACACAGAGTCGAGGTATTAGCTGTTTACTTCCGGTTCTGCGCAGAAAGGGGTGCTAGGCGGTATCCCCACAAAGGTAGCACACCCAGCACTAAAACAGTCATTCATTTATACATTGTAAATTATCATAATTATCATATTCATTGTTTATCAACCTTTTACTGGTGCCCCTAATTCCATATCTTAAAGCCGATTGGTGTATAGTGTCCTCATCTTTATTTAAAGGTGCAGCATCTTTTAATTTTACTGCGCAAGCTCAGTAGGTGGGGGTCTTCAGGTGGAGGCGGGTATCCTAACTTCTAGAGGTGTCGTTTTCATATTATAATTAGTTAAATTCACCTAAAGGGCACGTTTTTAACCGATTCATGGGGTATAGCCAAGCTTCTTGGGCAACCAGCCCACTAACGTTTCTGGTTCCTAGTTTTAGGTCGATTTGTTCCTTCTATTCCATTGTCTTGTCAAGAGTTGCTTACCCAAGTGATTTACATCGATTACTTATCTTTTGTTCCCTAAGTCTGTAAAAAATTACGACCATAAAGATTTCGATATCAAGCCTTTTGTTATATTTTCTCTCCCCTGTCCAGTTGAGGAGGGGGAGTGATAGAGCAGCTTTGGTGGGCACCTGGTGTCCAGCCAGGGTCAACCCACGAGGCTAACACAGGTCTAGATTAGATCTAGGCATTCATGTTTAGAATGTTGTTATCTTCTTCAGCATTTTCGAGAGATTCATCACTGTTGCTTTCTGGTGGACCTGATATAGTCAATTTCCAGTGTACAGAGTAGTGATTCCATTGGGAAATATCAGTGCATGACAAATAATTAGAATAAGGTTTATATTTTTCAAGTACCCAGTTTTGTCCAACTGAGTGTATTTGTCATTCTTCTCTTTTTTTGTATTTTCAACTGGAAATTCTCATGAAATGGCAGACAAAAGTTCCTTGTAAAGTACTACCTCTTGTTCTGCATGCAACAATTTTATCTGCTCTTCTAATCTATGTTTCACGGGCAATAATGACTAAAGAATCACATTTATAGCTCTGTCTGGACTACAGTGATAAAGATCTCTGATTGTGAAGATATTTCTTGCAAGGCAGCTGCTATCCTTCACTGTGGAATCTGTCATATACTCTTCTGCCACTACTCCAACGTATGATTAATAAACTTTGGTGCCTGGCCGTAAATCCTACATTATAGACATACACCTCTCATTATCTCTCTTTCCTTTTTATCTTTGTCTATTAATCTTACAATCTACTTATAACATACCACTTCCTTTTCATTAGTTTTAAGAAAAATCTCTTCATGTACTTCTTTTCTCTGTTTCCTTCTCTATACCACCTGTCTGTCTGATTAATGGTCAGGATAAGAATATACTTGATTTGGTTTTGGAACTTGCTCCCCTTTTCCAGTCAGGCCTTTATGTACCTTTGTTGGAGATATGCAAGAAATGAAACAAAGGATGCTACTTAACACCTGCGTGGAGTTAACGAGGCGTGACCCTGAGAGAAGGGAGTACCCAGATAAGCACAAGGGAAACTCTACTACTGATAAAATCAAAGAGCTACTTGAACTTTGAGTGAACTATCCTAATTAACATAGCAAAAACCCTGCCCTCGGGTAGGGAAAGCCCCCTACCAACAGAAGCCCCTTCCTCACAGAACATGCGCAGTAAAAAAGGAGGACGCTGTGACTTTAAGTGGAGATGAGGCTCGCAAGAACCAATAGGAGCAAGGGTGATGGAGCGAAACTGTAAAAGTACTGATAACTGTTGCGCGAGATGTATAAATGTCCTCTGTGTGTTAACCGAGGTGTGCTAGCTTTGTGGAGTCACCCCCTAGCACCCATCTCTGCGCAGACATGAAATAAACAAATATCTCGGCTCTGTGTGTTATCGACTCTTCGCACACCAGGTGAAGAACCCTGTTTTGGGACAACAATATAAAAAGTGATAATATTCTTGAAGTTAGTTAGTTAGTTAGCTACTTAGTTATTGAAGCTAAGTTAGTTAAGGACACACTTTTTCTTGACACTACTCCAGAACTGGGCACTTGTGATATAAATCAGAAGTAAGGCAATAGTGTTGACAGAACCTCATTGTTTCACCTCCTTGATGACCGGATATACTGCACTGTGTGGATTCGATGGCCTGGCACATCAGACCCACAGAAGTATAAGGCTTTGGTAGACACTGGTGCACAGTGTACACTGATGCCATCAGGATACAGGGGCACGGAACCCATCTGGATCTCTGGAGTGACAGGGGGATGCCAAGAATTGACTATACTGGAGGCTGAAGTGAGCTTGACAGGGGACAAGTGGGAAAAGCACCCCATTGTGACTGGCCCAGAGGCCCCTTGTATCCTTGGCATTGACTACCTCAAGAGAGGGTACTTCAAGGACCCAAAGGGGTACCGATGGGCTTTTGGTGTAGCCACTGTAAATGCAGAGAAGATCAAACAGCTATCTACTCTGCCTGGCCTCTCGGAAGATCCCTTCATTGTGGGATTGTTGCAAGTTGAAGAACAGCAGGTGCCAATCGCTACCAGGACGGTGCACCGTCGGCAATATCGGACAAACCGAGACTCCCTGGCTCCCATCCATGAGCTGATTCATCACCTAGAGAGCCAAGGAGTCATCAGCAAGACTCATTCACCTTTTAATAGTCCTATATGGCCAGTGCAAAAGTCTGATGGAGGGTGGAGGTTAACAGTAGATTATCGCGGCCTGAATGAAGTGACACCGCCACTGAGTGCTGCTGTACCAGACATGTTAGAGCTCCAATATGAACTGACATCAAAGGCAGCCACGTGGTATGCTACAATTGATATTGCCAATGCATTTTTCTCCATTCCTTTGGCAGCAGAGTGCAGGCCACAGTTTGCTTTCACATGGAGAGGCGTCCAATACGCCTGGAATCGACTGCCCCAGGGGTGGAAGCACAGTCCTACCATTTGTCACGGATTAATCCAAACAGCACTGGAACAAGGCGAAGCCCCTGAACATTTACAATACATAGATGACATCATCGTGTGGGGCAATGAGGCAGAAGAAGTGTTTGAGAAGGGGAAAAGAATAATTCAGATTCTTCTGAAAGCTGGTTTCGCAATAAAGAAAAGCAAGGTCAAGGGACCTGCACAGGAGATTCAGTTCTTGGGAATAAAATGGCAGGATGGACGCCGTCATGTCCCTATGGATGTGGTTAACAAGATAGCATCTATGTCTCCACCAGCTAACAAGAAAGAAACACAAGCTTTCCTAGGCCTTGTGGGGTTCTGGAGAATGCATATTCCAGGTTACAGTCAGCTTGTGAGCCCTCTCTATCGAGTAACGTGGAAAAAGAACTATTTTGAATGGGGCCCTGAACAACAACAAGCCTTTGAGCATATCAGACAAGAAATAGCTCGTGCAGTAGCTCTTGGGCCTGTCCGGACAGGACCAGATGTGCAAAATATACTCTACACTGCAGCTGGGGATCATGGTCTCACCTGGAGCCTGTGGCAGAAAACACCAGGAGAAACCCGAGGTCGACCATTAGGGTTTTGGAGCCGGGGGTACCGAGGATCAGAAGCCCACTACACCCCGACTGAAAAAGAGATACTAGCAGCATATGAGGGGGTTCGAGCCGCTTCAGAAGTTGTTGGTACAGAAGCATATCTCCTCTTGGCACCACGATTGCCCGTGCTACACTGGATGTTCAAAGGAAACATCCCCTCTACACATCATGCAACCAGCGCTACATGGAGTAAGTGGATAGCATTGATCACGCAACGGGCTCGACTGGGGAAATCTAACCGCCCAGGAATTCTGGAAGAGATCATGGACTGGCCAGAAGGCAGAGATTTTGGAGCATCACCTGAGGAGGTGGCTCGTGCCCAAGAGGCACCACCATATAATGAGTTACCAGAAGACGAAAGGTGTTATGCTTTGTTTACTGATGGATCCTGTCGTGTGGTAGGGAACCATCGGAAGTGGAAAGCTGCTGTGTGGAGTCCCACACGCCAAGTCGTTGAGGCCACTGAAGGAGAAGGCGAGTCAAGTCAGTTTGCAGAAGTGAAAGCCATCCAACTAGCCCTAGACATTGCTGAACGAGAAAAATGGCCGGTACTCTACCTCTATACCGACTCCTGGATGGTGGCTAATGCCCTATGGGGGTGGCTACAGCAGTGGAAGAAGACCAATTGGCAACGCAGGGGTAAACCCATCTGGGCAGCAGCATTGTGGCAGGACATTGCTGCCCGTGTAGAACACATAACTCTAAGGGTACGTCATGTAGATGCTCACGTGCCCAAAAGCCGTGCCACTGAAGAACATCGAAATAATGAACAGGTAGACAAGGCTGCCAAAATAGAAATAGCTCAGGTGGACCTGGACTGGGAGCGTAAAGGTGAGCTATTTGTAGCTCGATGGGCCCATGAGACATCGGGACATCTAGGGAGAGATGCAACATATAGGTGGGCTCGTGATCGAGGGGTGGACCTGACCATGGAGGCCATTACACAGGTCACTCATGAATGTGAAACATGTGCTGCAATCAAGCGAGCCACCAGAGTAAAGTCTCCCTGGAACAGAGGGCGGTGGCTGGGTTTTCGATATGGCGAGGCCTGGCAAATTGACTACATTGGACCACTGCCGCGAACACGCCAAGGCAAGCGCTACATACTCACCATGGTGGAAGCAACTACTGGTTGGCTAGAAACATATCCTGTAAACCATGCCACTGCCCGAAACACCATCTTAGGCCTCGAAAGGCAAATTTTATGGCGACACGGTACCCCAGAAAGAATTGAATCAGACAATGGGACTCATTTCCGAAATAACCTCATAAGCTCCTGGGCAAAGAAACATGGCATTGAGTGGGTGTACCACATACCCTATCACCCGCAAGCATCTGGGAAAATTGAGAGATATAATGGACTGTTGAAGACTATGTTGAGAGCGCTAGGCAATGGGACATGGAAGCATTGGGATACAAATTTAGCAGAAGCCACTTGGCTAGTTAACGCCAGAGGATCTGCTAACCGTCCTGGTCCTGCCCAAACAAAACCCCTACATACTGTGGGAGGAGATAAGGTCCCCGTAGTGCACATGGGGAAGTGGCTGGGGAAGGCAGTGTGGATTGCACCTCCCATGGGAAAAGGCAAACCCATTCGTGGGATTGTCTTTGCTCAGGGACCTGGGTGTACTTGGTGGGTAATGCGGAAGGATGGGGAGACCCAGTGTGTGCCTCAAGGACATTTAACCTTGGGGGAAAAATAATCTGTGATGTGAGTTGTATGTTGTAGGAAGTAATGTAGCAGGAATGACCTGAACTGCAGAGGAGTGAACTTCGCAAGGAACCAGACAAGTGCATCGGTGACCCAAACCAAGCTGGTGTTGGGGCCCAACGATCGAACATACTGCTTCTCCTGTCCTGACCACTCATCTTGATGGATGGGGCTCAAGTCATAACCTGTATGTGAACATCAGGAAGAGTGGAAGAAGCCCATGGAATATCTATCTCTTAAAGGACAGGGGATAGTAATTAATAAGAATGTATAAATCCGTACGTTGGGTATAAAAGTGGTTTAAGTATGTAGTTTCAGTTGTAAGTGTTGGTGAGAAAGGATTTCAGTAATGAGAATTAAATACAATAGTATGGTTAGAAGATATCTGTATTAAGTTATGTGGAACCTGAGCAGGACGCAAATGGTATGGAATAAGGGGTGGAGATTGTATTGGGTCTGGCTGAGATGGAGTTAATACTCCCCATAGCAGCCCTCATAGCACTGTGCTCTGCATCAGTAGCTAGAAAGGTGTTGATAGCACACCAGTGTTTTGGCTACAGCTGAGCAATGCTGGCACAGCATCAAGGCTGTCTCTCCAACATTTTTGCCCCCCCCAATGGCAGGCTGGGGCAGGGCAAAATCTTGGGAGGGGACATAACCAGGACAGCTGACCTAAACTAACCAAACAGATATTCCATACCATATGACGTCAGCTCAGATATAAAAGCTAAGTAAAGGGAGACGGAAGGGGGGGCATTTTTGTCTTCCGGAGCAACCACTACGCGTACTGAAGCCCTGCTTCCCGAGAAGTGGCCAGACATCGCCTGCTGATGGGAAGTAGAGAATAACATCATTTGTTTTTTCTTTGCTTTCGCGCGCGCAACCTTTGCTATCACTTTATTAAACTGTCCTTATCTTGACCCACGAGCCTTTTGTTATATTTTCTCCCCCCCATCCAGCTGAGGAGGGGGAGTGATAGAGCGGCTTTGGTGGGCACCTGGCATCCAACCAGGGTCAACCCACTACAGTTAGTTAGCTACTTAGTTATTGAAGCTAAGTTAGTTAAGGACACACTTTTTCTTGACACTACTCCAGAACTGGGCACTTGTGATATAAATCAGAAGTAAGGCAATAGTGTTGACAGAACCTCATTGTTTCACCTCCTTGCTTCAGTGGATTCAATGCAGGGACCCTCCATTCTTGTTCCTATGGTTTCAAGAACAGATTGTCCTTCTGACATCAAATTCCTCCCTTTGAGACTTATGGATATGTTTCACATTTCCCAGATGTCTCACCTTTAGATTCTTTTTTTTCTTTTTTTTTCTTTTTTTTTTTAAAAAAAGGGATCATCTTTTAATTTAGTCACCATTATCTGCTGAGGTTTTTTGATTTTCATTGTTTGTTTACACAAGTTTGTACATAGAGGCAAACACTGGATCATATAACTGCCTAATATTAGGACTGTTATTATGATGATTATCACGAAGAGTTGTTTTAGCCAATTTAGATTGGGTAACTAAGAAGTTAATCACAAAAAAATTATACCTTCTCTCTCGTGGAATTGGGATGTTACATTTTTTAATTTCTGAACTTTTTTTTTTATTAATTGGGAGTCATTTGTTAAATTGAAGCAACACATTCCCTTAAATTTCTCGTATTTGTGATTATGCTTTAAAAGCAAACATTCAATTGCTGCCCTTATTTTCCAGGGTTGCTTCTCTTATTTGAGCCATTTCTGGACAAGCATAGTTGACTCCATAACGTGGAAAAGAACAAAAAGTATATAACCCTTCATTTTACAACACGATTACGCGACAATATAGTCTTTAACGGTCCTGCTGAGACGACTCTCCACCCATCCTTAGCTTCTGGCAGAGGGGCTGGCTTGACCTGCGTGCAGTGGATCCAAGAGCTGATTCTCTCCACCTTCACTGCTGTATAGATAGTCAACAGGACAACGTAAGGTCCTTTCCACTTTTCTTTCAACGGTTCATCTTTTTAAGTACGAATATAAACTGAGTCTCCAGGTTGAAAGTTATGTATTGGTGAATCCAGGGGCAAAGGAGCTCGCTGATTGAGGTACCTGTGCAAAGACAATAAAACGTGCGAGAGAGACAACCAACAATCTCTTAACATTTCCTCCCCTTTAATATGCGTTTGATCATTCTGAATTCCTATGCTATTGACTGGGTACGGTTTCCTATATAGTATTTTAAAAGGACTCACCCCTTCCCTAACTCGGGGAGTGATTCTAACTCTCATCAAAGCTATTGCTAAGACATCTACCCATTTGAATTGAGTTTCCTGGCATGCTTTTGAAATTTGCCTTTTAAGGGTTTGGTTCATCTTTTCCACTTGACTGAGGTCTCCAATCTAGGAATTATTTCTTTTAATAGTGCTTTAATGAACTCTAGCTTGATTGGTGTGGCAAGGGAAAGCCTTGGGCCAACCTGAAAAGGTATCAACTAAAACGAGTAGATACCTGTACTGTCTACACTTTGGTAACTCAGAGAAATCTATTTGCCAGTGTTCTCCAGGAGTTATTACCCTCTTCACTTCACCAGTGGGTGGTCTTCTTTGTATTTTGGGATAACTGACACAGCAAATTTGACATCTTCTTACTATTATACCCACAATTGTCTGCATTTTTGGTCCTATGGCGTATCTTTTAACACTACTTATCATGGCATCTGCTCCCATATGAGTTTCTTCATGTAATCTTTTAAGGAGCGCTTCCATCATTTTGGCTGTGATGAGAACCTGTAGATCCGAAGTCATCCACCATCCTTCAGCACTTTTTGAGCATTTTAACCTTTTTGCCAGTTGATTTTCCTTCTCAGAATATTGGGGGGGGGGGGGGGTGTATGTTAATTCTTTTATTGGGTACCAAAGCTCCAATTACTTGATCACGCAGTGCCGCTCTTTTGGCTGCCAAATTGGCCTTTCTGTTTCCCTGGATTATTTCTCCCTGTCCTCTTTGGTGGGCTCTGCAATGAATTATGGCTACCTCTTTTGGTTTTGAAACTGCATGTAACAATTTCAAGATTTCTTGTCCATTTCAATATTTCTTCTGGTCCCTTTATAGCATCATAGAATGGTTTAGCTATTAATCCAAAGTTTGGGATCCAAATACCACAAAATCCAGTCATTCTCAAACCCCACCACCCCTTAATTGTTTTTTAGTTTTTGGTACTGCAATCCTGCATATAGCCTCTTTTCTTTCTATTCCAAGTTCTCTTTGTCCTTTTGATACTTCAAAGCCCAGATATTGAACTTTTTATTTTGCTATCTGAGCCTTTTTCTTGGAAACTCTGTATCCTGTCAATCCCAAATAGTTTAACAAGCTGATTGTTGCCTTCAAACAACTTTTTTCAGCGTCGGCTCCCATTAGTATGTCATCAGCATATTGTAACAAGGTCACATATAGTCATTGTTACCTCACTATTGTTCCAATTCTTTCACCAATATGTTACCAAACAGGGTAGGGCTGTCTTTTAAATCCTTGTGGGAGTACAGTCCAACACAGCTGCACTTTTCTCCCTGTTGTGGGGCTCTCCCATTTGAAGGTGAAAATCGTTTGGCTTGGTTTGTCCACCGGGATACAAAAGAAGGCATCTTTTAGATCCAAGACGGTAAAATAAGTGTTTGATTTATCGGTCTCAAATCCTGTACCAGTCCATATTCCTGAGAATGAGGCTTCTTTACAGGTGAAATAGGAGTTTTAAATTTGGATTGACATTCTCTGAGCAATCCATACTGCATAAAAACATTTATCAAAGGCTCTAATCCTTTGTGTGCTTCCAGCCTAATAGGGTACTGATTTACCCTTACCAGACCTGCCCCTGGTTTGAGCTTCATTTTGATTGGGATCACATTCCTGGCTTTACCTGGCATCTTTGAGGCCCATACCAGAAGAATTACTGCATTCAATACCATGTCCAGAACGTTGTCTCCAGGTTCTTCCGAGATTTCATTCATCAGTAAATAGAGTTGAGCTCTCCATGCCGTTTCTCAAGGAATGTGCAGCTGTACAGAATTCTCGGAGAAGGTTATTTGAGGATTAAGTTTGCATAACAAATCTCATCCCAAGAGTGGAAGGGGGCATTCAGGCATATATAGAAACTCATTAATTAATTTAGTGTCTCCAATTATACAGTCCATAGGTTGTAAAAATGGCCGCAAGGTTCTTTTTCCCGTTGCCCCAACAACCGGTACCACAGCCTTACTAAGAGGTCCCTTACAACTTGTTACCACTGAATGAGTAGCTCCACTATCTATTAAAAAATCAATTGGTTTATTCCCCAGCTTTGTTGAAACTAGGGGATTTGCTGGAGATGTTTCAATGTTCTCTCTGGTCCTCTTCATTTGGTTCTCTTCATTCATTATCTGAGTTCTTTAATACTATCACAGTAACATCCTTGTCTGGCTCCTTTTTCTCCTTGTTGGGGCATTCATTCCTCCAATGCCCTTCTTGCCTGCAAATAGCACATTGATTTAGACCTAAGGGAGGACCCCTTCGTGCCCCCAGCTTTTTGCTTTTATCTCCACGGCCTCGGCCTCCTCCCCCTGTTCCTTTTTCCCCTTTTTCTATCGACTATTGCTGCCGCTAATAAAGAGGCTTGTAATTTCATTTTCGCTTGTTCTTTCTTTTCTTTTTTATTTTCTCTCTTATTATACACTTTATAGGCAATTTCAATTAATTGTGAAATAGACATTCCTTCTGCCCCATCCACCTTTTGCAACTTTTTTCTTATGTCTGGGGAGGACTGACCCATAAACAGCATATTAAGCAGCCTTCGATTGGCTTCTTCCTCCGGATTTAAATCCGTCCACTTCTTAGCTACCTTACACAGCCTTTCATAAAAGGCTGAGGGGTTTTCACCAGACTCTTGTCTCACTTCATAGCGTTTGGACAAATTTTTAGGTTTAGGGACCCCATGTTGTATTCCATATAATATCAACTGTTGATACTGCTTAATTTTAGTTTTTCCAAATCCAGTATTTGGGTCCCATCCCGGATCTTCCCTTAAAGGTAAGTATTGATTAGGATCCTCCTGCCTATTTCTTTTTTCTCCTTCCTCTTTTGCCTTATTAGCACCATTCTTTTTTCCTCTGCAGTAAAAAAAGGTGTTCAATAAAGCTTGCATGTCTCCCCAATTAGGGTTATGAGTTAACATAATAGTTTCTAAAAGTTAATACATCCCTTCGGGGTTTTCTCGATATGAACCAACAGACTGTTTCCAATTTAACAGATCGGAGGTAGTAAATGGAACATGTACAAAACCTGGTAAACCCTCCACCCCCACCGCTTGTCTTAAAGGCGCTTGTATTACTGGCTGAGTTTGTCCTCGTGTTCAGCTTGAAATAGGACTAAATTTTTAATTCCCCATTTCTCCTTCTTTTCCACTCATTCCTTTATTATCCTTATGCTTTTCCTTGTCAGTTTCTGTATTATGAGGAGGTGGGGGAGGTGGAAGCAACACTTGTACATCTTCTTGTTTATTCTCCCCACAACATATAACTCCTTACTTTTTTCTTTTCCATCAATATATCTCCCCCAATTTACACTTCTTCTGAATATCTGGGTTTCTATACAAAGTCATGAAGGCATTAACATATGGAATGTCATCCTGTAGCCATATGTTTGAGTTAATGCCTAGGCTGTGGTGATACTGCTTAATTTAGGGTTAAACATGATGCATTGTCCTTTAAGGAGGACCATTACTCAATAGTTTCACTATGCAGGCCTGATTACTTAGTAAGGTACGATACAAAGGACTATGCCCTTGAAGAAGAACTAAAAGACTGATAAAAAGGGAACATCCTGTCCCAGAAGGTGCCGAAGGCCAGATGATTGCCAAAGAAACATGAAGTCAGAAAAACTGTGGTAACTAGGGGAAAGGTAAAGGCCTCAGGGGGAGATCACGACCACCGACTCAATCAAGACTGGAAAGACTTACCCCCACACACCTGCAAGGAGCATGCTTGCTAATTTACATAGCAAGCGAGGCTAATTTAAATATAACTGACCAATAGTAGATGAGATGGTGACTACTAACCAATGAATGTAAATTTAGGTGGGTTTTTACTAATCATGTAACAGAATAAATACATTGTAGTTCTTTGGTGTGGTGTGCCAGCTTTGTGGAATTATCACCTAGCACCCATCTTTGTGCAAACATGAAATAAATAAATATCTGGGCTCTGTGTGTAAGACTGTCTTATTGCACACCAGGTATCGAACCCCGCTTATGGGACAACAATCCCATTGTCGTGGTTTAACCCCAGCCAGCAACTAAGCACCATGCAGCCGCTCACTCACTCCCCCCCCACACAGTGGGATGGGGGGAGAGAATCAGAAGGAAAAAGGTAAAACTCGTGGGTTGAGATAAGAACAGTTTAATAGAACAGAAAGGAAGAAATTAATAATGATAATAATAAAAACAATAATAAAATTACACTAATAATAATAAAAGGATTGGAACATACAAAACAAGTGATGCACAATGCAATTGCTCACCACTTGCCGACCGATGCCCAGTTAGTCCCCGAGCAGTGATTCCCCCCCCAAGGCCAACTCCCCCAGTTTATATACTAGGCGTCCTTGACTTAGTCTAAACGCTACTTAGCAACAGCTGAAAACATCAGTGTGTTATCAACATTCTTCTCATGCTGAATCCAAAACATAACACTATACCAGCTACTAGAAAGAAAATTAACTCTATCCCAGCCGAAACCAGGACACCCATTTTCCCAATCGGTGACAAAACAACATCAGTTGCAATATTGTATTAAATCATAAAGATCCGTTTTCTGGCCACTGTTCCCCATCATCCAATTTATAATTTGGCCACCATTGATTACAATATCTTTTCATTTTATCTTTAGTCATTGTGTTGTCCCAAAAGTGGGACTGTTTACCCGGTGTGCGAAACGCCAATATACACACAGAGCAGAGGTATTTTATTCCAATTCATGTTTGAGCAAAGATGGGGGCTAGGGGGTAATCCACAAAGCTAGCACACCTCATGCCTAAACGGGCAAGCAATTTATACAGTTTAGTTTTACATATTTAGTTTCCAAAGTTCTTCCCCAAAACTATTATCGGTAGTTGCTTATCTACCACAGTTTCTATTGGGCTAAAGTTTTCCCCGCTTCGAATTAAAGGTACAGTGTTCTTTTATTCTACAGTGCATGCTCAAGGGGGGGTTAAGTCTTTTTGGTCTTGAATTGAGTCGGTGGTCGTAATCTCCCCCTGTCACCTTTACCTTTCCCCCAGTTACCGAAGATCTTTGCTGACTTCATGCCCAATAGCAATTATTCAACTTTCGGGCGCCTCCTGGGGTAGGATGTTCCCTTCTTATCAGTCTTTTAGTTCTTCTTCAGGGGCACAGTTGTTAGCAAGGCATGCCTTGTTTATACAGAGGGTATCCTGTTTCAAAAGACCTTTGTGGCCTTTTTAAGGTGGCTTAAGTAGATGTGGCGGGTTGACCCTGGCTGGAGGCCAGGTGCCCACCAAAGCCGCTCTATCACTCCCCCTCCTCACCTGGACAGGGGAGACAAAATATAACAAAGGGCTCGTGGGTCGAGATAAGGACAGGGAGAGATCACTCAACCAATTACCATCACGGGCAAAACAGACTCCACTTAGGGAGAATTAACTTAATTTATTGCCAATCAAATCAGAGTAGGGTAATGAGAAATAAAACCAAATCTTAAAACACCTTCCCCCCACCCCTCCCTTCTTCCCGGGCACAGCTTCACTCCCGGTTTTCTCTACCTCCTCCCCCCAAGTGGCACAGGGGGGTAGGGAATGGGGGTTACGATCAGTTCATCACACGGTCTCTCTGCCGCTTCATCTGCTTCAGGGGGAGGACTCCTCACACTCTTCCCCTGCTCCAGCGTGGGGTCCCTCCCACGGGAGACAGTCCTCCACGAACTTCTCCAACGTGGGTCCTTCCCATGGGCTGCAGTTCTTCACGAACTGCTCCAGCATGGGTCCCTTCCACAGGGTGCAGTCCTTCAGTAGCACACTGCTCCAGCGTGGGTCCCCCACGGGGTCACAAGTCCTGCCAGAAAGCCTGCTCCGTGGGCTTCTCTCTCCAGAGGTCCGCAGGTCCTGCCAGGAGCCTGCTCCAGCGCAGGCTTCCCACAGGGTCACAGCCTCCTTCGGGCACCCACCTGCTCCGGCGTGGGGTCCTCCATGGGCTGCAGGGAGACAGCCTGCCTCACCATGGTCTTCACCACGGGCTGCAGGGGAATCTCTGCTCCGGCACCTGGAACACCTCCTCTCCCTCCTTCTTCACTGACCTTGGTGTCTGCAGGGTTGTTTTGATAGCATATTTCCATACATTCTGCATGGCATGTCTAAATATTTTGATGGTTTTAATATTTTGTACCAGCCGTGGAAACTGGTTTGCTGCTAGGTGACTGTAAAAGTGAGATTCGGTAAATAATTATTAGAAATCTTATACTAACACTATGATTGAAACAATAGACAAAAGTATAGCCAAGCAATTAACTAGTAGAGGCAGTTACTCCTAAGTTTGGCAGTTCTTGGCTCTTATGACTAGATGTTCCTGTACGCCAGATGAGAACAATGTTGAAACTGACCACATATTATTGAAACTGCGTTAAGCTTCAAGATCAAAGGACAAGGACAAGAACAAAGACTTCAAGGACAGCCAACAAGAACTTCAAATGGATCGGTGGTCGTAAAAGCAGCCCTTCGACTCAAATGGATCCTTCATTGCGCATGATCGGATGTAGGCAGTACTATGATAATCAGTTACAATCATTTTTATGTATATGTATACTAATCTGATTAATATGCAATTAGTTATTCTATATAACCTGTTTGTGCTAAAGCTGTGGTATGCACGCTAGGTGGAATTATCCCCTGTGCATCCAGCGCTGCAATAAAGAATGCCTGCTTTCTAAAACTCCAGAACGAGTCTTAGAGAGTTTCTTCGACCAGCTTTTCGGTATCATTAGTAATGGGATAAAGTAAACTTTTCCACACACTCCCAACTGGATTTTAAGAATGTGATTGTCTTTTGTCTTTATGCTCCATTACAAGGCTGATTCTGTATTTTGGGGCAGAAAAAAAGCCCTCGACAAAGTTTTAGACATCAATGATATAGATTTTAATGACTTTTTTGTAATGCTGAAAGGCAGGATCCCACCATAATTAGGGGTCTAGATTCCCAAAATAAATAGTGCAGAGAGAATTCCCCTCATGCAGGCAGAACAGGGTGGATATGAGGCAGACTGGGGAGAGCAAGGCAGTGCTGTTATCAATTAATATGTATAATATGATTGGAATAACCAGGGAGCTGCTAAAGTCCTGTGTACAGCCCCCATCAGTTAATACTTAAAATAGGGAAACAATAACTAGACATGATTTAGGGTTTAGGAACTAAGTACTAGACAATGGGGCTTTATGTTTATGTCAGAAAAGGTAATGGATTGTGGTCCGATCAACAAACCTCGAAGAACCGCTTGGAACTGCCAAGATTAGGGAAGAAGTAGGCAAAAGGTAATTCCTACAGGGGGAGATCGCGACCACCGACTCATTGACCGCCTACTCAAATGATACCACCTACTCAAAAGAGGACAGAGGAGGAAGAAGACAGAGTCTGCGCACTAATTTACATGAGGGGCAAAGAAGAAAGAACCAATCATTAAGGAAAATAACAATGAATATGTATTAGTTAAGTGTATAAATGTGAGAATTTTTGAGACAAAGGTGTGCTGTCTTGAGACAGGCACCCACTCATGCGCATCAATGAAATTAATTTGAAAATGCCTCGACTCTGTGTGTTATTGGCTCGCACACCGGGTAAACGAACCCCGTTTGAGGGACAACAGTGCTGCTGCTCAATATGTTTAGGATTTGAGGCTGTGAAAAATATCGGATATGGTTCTAAAGATACCAACAATTACAGTAGTCTTTAAGGCTATTCTAACTTGCATTGTGGATCACATGCTTCTCTAAAAAAGATAGATGGGTTAGTCAAATTGGCTTAAAAGCACATAAATAATTGAGCTTGTAAGTTTTTAACTAAAAGTACTGTGAAGCAATTAGAGTTTGAAACCATGAATACAAACCTCCAGGTGTAGCTTACGTATCTCTGATGCAAGTTAAAATAATCACTAAGGACAAGACTGTGCCATCAATATTCCCAGAGAGTAGTTGTTTATTCTCTGAGTAGTTCCTTTGAAACCGAGCATGTTTGAACTGAGCAGTATCTCTTTTAAATAGCTACCAGTGACCGACCTGATAGCAGGTAAGAACCCTCTGAAAAATTATGGAGAATATTTCCATATTTTTCTCATGTCTGTGTTACAGCTAAAATAAGGCTTTGAGAGAGGTGTATTTTACTATTGCCAGAATAATATTTCAGTGTTAGCTATCCAAGTCACCGCATTTCACATGGTCCAATTCTAAGACTTTAAAAAAAGCAATTTGCTGCTTTCCACGGACCATCATCAATAACATGTTCCAGCGTACTTATACAGGTACAGTGGGGACAGAATTTTTTAGCTTTAGTTAAAAGAAATAGAGCATAGTTTAAGGAGACTGGTGTTTTACATAGTATATTTCGTTTTCCAGGAGTGATAACGTCTTACGTGAAATGTTTCTCATCAAAATACTGAATGGCTTGCTCCAGATGTACACTTTAGATGTTCTGAGACTGATTCTTCTCTTACTTACATTGGAGTAAAAGAAATCTACTAAGGGTCTGCTCTGAGGGAAAATCAGCCCCTTGGTATTTTGTACTTACTGTGTGCATGCAGTCTCTTACACCAGTTCAGTAGTCAGAGCAAGATATAATGTCAATATGTTCTGCTACTTTGACTAACCTCCATAGTTGCAGTCTGTCTTGCATTAGAAGCAAACTAGAAACACATTGTGTCTCAGTATGTTGCTGGATGCAAAAAGCTTTCCAGCAACTCCCTCTTGTGTGAAGACCTGCATGTCACTGGGCCAAAGTTGTCAGTTTGCCTGTCTATCTTGCTTCTTTCTTATGTCCATTTTAGAAAACAAGATCTACACACCTGATAACCTAGCTGCTGTTAAGGAAATGAGTCCCAATTTTCTGAAAATAATGGGCAAAAATAAAAGGTAGCCCTTGAGTAGACTGGATAGACAGTCTGCTACCATCTAGTTTGGGCAGGTTTTCAGGACTGCATTTGCATTTTATGTATATATTAGTATTACATGGACAAGTTAGTAATACTGTGATGGGTTTATTTATGCATACCTGTAGCAAGTTATTGTGTAATTTGCCCATACAGTGGTTTCATCTGCATATAAAATTGCTATATTATATTTGCAAATTAGGTATGTATTCACGTACACATGTGGAATAATTTTATACACAAAATTTTGATAATTTAGTCTATAAATTCTTTCAAGCGATCATTTATCTTATTCATTTATCCACTCAATTTGCATAAGTCTTACTTCTGAGTAAGAACTATTCAGCCTCCAAACTACTTTGTTCTTATCTACAGTAAAAAATACATTTGCTGGCATTTGTACAGCCCTATCTATAAACTAAGTTGTATGATCTGGTAATGTCAAAACACTCACACCTTCTCTTCATTACATTTTCTATTCCTGATAGAGCTGTTACTGAAAAAGCCGGTTGAAGAAACTCTCTAAGACTCGATTTTGGAGTTTTAGAAAGCAGGCATTCTTTGTTGCAGCGCTGGGTGCACGGGGGATCGCTCCACCTATGGTGCACACCGTTACCTACAGCAAGCAAAATTTATATTATTCCAGTCATACATATTCATATTATCATTTACATAGTGTCCACCCTTTGGTCACGCGCAGTGTGGGTCATCTCTTTCTCCTAGTTAACTGGCCTTGGCAATTTTTAATTACAAAAACTCAGCAGAACTCAAAGCTTATCATCAAGGCCCAAGGCTTCTTGTCTGTTGATGCACATCAGGCCCGAGGCCTCCTGTCTGTTGGCGCCTCCAACACATACCATTGACAAGGCTCAAGGTTTTCTTATCTAATTAGTACATACCAAAATTTTGAAGTTTTCAAGCAAGCAAAAGTTTGTTAGTACAGCGATACAGTAAAATTTTCCTTCTCCTGCCTTTGTTCAAGGCATCAGAGCAAAGCCCTCCATAGCTGAGAGAGTCCCTGTAGCAGTTTAGCTATGGCAGCATAACCTAATCAACCAAACCTTTCCACAGCTTTTTGCATAGTTTTTTGGTTGGCATTGAGTTCTGTGTTGCTGTAGGTTAATTAACAATGGTTAAACTACCTAGTTCAAAGCTAGCCTATTTTTCCCTACTGCATGATAATCATAGTCCTGTAAACATATGCAAAGATATCCAGGGAAGAAAAACAGGGAGAATTTAATGCCGCTGGGGATTTGGGAGTTTGGAGGGTTTTTTTAATTTTCTTTTGTAAGAAATTAATTTCTTGGCATAAGATGTATTGTCAAAGGCAAGGAAGGAAGGGTAAAAATGATAGCTGAGGTGAATGTTGAAGTAAGATAAAATTATTTTCTGTGCTGTGTCAGAGTGAAGGCCATCAGGAAAAATTGAAGACATCTTAGTATTGTTTTAATTTAAATCAAAGATCAATAGAAAAATCTAAGCTAAATACTTTTTATTAAAATATTTTCTGGTATTTGCTTTAGTGCAGACAATATAATTTAGCAGTAGTATGCTAAAGAAGAAGAATTAGAGAAAATAATTGAAACAGTCTGTTTTCATTGATCAAGATGAAAGAAAGGAAAATTAAATTACATAAATAAGAACAGGAGCTTTGTCTAACAAAACCATTACAATATATAAATATCATATGTTTTATTTTTAGTTACTAACTGAAGAAGACATAGCATTTTTATATACATATAGGGCTTATGAAAAAGGTATTCTTCTACAGACAGTCTTCTGAGCATACTTGTAAAAACTAAAGGATTATATAATTGCTAAAATTGATATATCTTTTACTGAGTAACTTTAGAAGCTTCAGTTCTGCTTTCAATGAATTTGATTATTTTGACTACTATTTAATTAACTAACCAACCCAAACAATGTCAAGTGCTGTACAGTCACAGAGGCAAACAGGATCCCTGTCCTGCAGAACATGCAGTTTTACAAAGATACAAATTGAACAGTTCAGGCAAAATATGGTGCGTCTGGATCCAGATCTTGCCTGGTGACCTGAGTGGTAATATTTAATTTAGTAGGAGTAAAGTCTATTGGTACTGAGAACAGAGGTGTATTCTTCACAGAGTACATGGTAGTTTAGAGCCTCATAGAGGACATTGATGAAAGTCATTCTGCTATGCTCAGGCATTATCATTGGATCTCTGGCTAGTGGAATAATGTCTATACAATATAATGCTACAATGTCAAAAGCTGTGAGTAGAATTTTTGGTTTTGTGGATTTGTGTGGTTGATAGGTCTGCTATTTTAATGTAATGTAATTTTTTAATTATTCTTCTGCATGACTATACATTTGTGTAGGTGTAATAAAATGTAATGAAATGTGTAATATACAGAAGATAGTTCAAATATGTGCATTAATTCATAACACACAGCTGTCACCTACACAAAAATTATATTAAAAAAAAAGAATATTTAAAAAAGCTAAAAATCCACATGCACATTCCATTTTTTTCTCTTTACTGTCAAAAGTTTTATATGGATTTGTTCAGGCATACTAAGGGTCTGGAAAATTTGAATTGGATTGTGATGCATTTACAGGTAAGCAACATAAAATCTATTAAGAATTGCATTTATTATTAGAATGTTAGTGCACTTTGGTAAGTTACCCATTGTCCTGGTTTCAGCTGGGATAGAGTTAACTGTCTTCCTAGTAGCTGGTACAGTGCTATGTTTTGAGTTCAGTATGCGAATGAAGAACGTTGATAACACACTGATGTTTTCAGTTGTTGCTCAGTAGTGTTTAGACTATAGTCAAGGATTTTTCAGCTTCTCATGCCCAGCCAGCGAGAAAGCTGGAGGGGCGCAAGAAGTTGGCACAGGACACAGCCAGGGCAGCTGACCCAAAGTGGCCAACAGTGTATTCCATACCATGTGACGTCCCATCTAGTATAGGAACTGGGAAGTGGGGGCAGGGAATCGCGGCTCGGGGACTACCTGGGTGTCGGTCGGCGGGTGGTGAGCAATTGCACTTGCACTGCGCATCATTTGTACATTCCAATCCTTTTATTACTACTGTTGTCATTTTATTAGTGTTATCATTATTGGTTTCTTCTTTTCTGTTCTGTTAAACCGTTCTTATCTCAACCCACGAGTTTTTACTTCTTTTTCCTGATTTTCTCCCCCATCCCACTGGGTGGGGGGGGGGGGTGAGTGAGCACGGCTGTGTGGTGCTTAGTTGCTGGCTGGGGTTAAACCACGACACCCATGTACAAAGCAAGCTACAAAGAAATATAGAGCCCAGCGGTAGTGACAACATGGTGTTATAAAAGAGGACTCTTTTTAGACATTGGGATGAAATATTTCTCATAGTGTTCAAGCTGCAGCTTTGATGGCTTGATGTGCCACAGGAAGGATTCCTACCTCTTGCCACTGCCATCTTCCTCTAAAGAAATATGTAGCCTGATACTATTAGAGAACAAATAATGTTTCTATAATATTCATGAAGAACAAGATACCAAATCCACCACAGCATCGGGAAGAGAATTTCTTTTATTGCCCTTTCATTTGTACTCTAAACTCTTTGGAGCAAGTATCATCTTTTTGCTCTATGTTTACACAATACCGTCCATGGATTTAGTCCATAACTTGGAACTCCCAGATGCTCTAATAATGCAAGTAACAGTGTTACTGATTTGTTATTGATTTGTTATTAGCTAGAATTAATCATATTCAATTTTATTCAATTTTAATAGGAATATAGAGTTGTAGGAAATATTTTAGCAAAAATTATATATCTATTGTATCTTACACATTTAATCAACAACCAACAGCTGTTATGAGATCCTTTGTGTAGCCCTGTACCAGGACCAGAGGAATTGCTTAAAATCATTTAGTAGGAACATTTAGAACTTAGATAACGAGCTTAAGATTTAAGATAATTTAGATATAATGTTTATCTGTAGGAGTATATTATAACCTAGAAGAATGCATAAGATGTCAAAATTTTAAAATTAATGGGAATGGAGAAAAGTTAGGTGAAGCAACTTGTAGTTATCTGCCAAGAAACAGTTAGTTACCTGCCAAGGACCAAACTGCGCAGAATCACCTAGAGAAGGTCAAGAAGCGGACAAGTGAGGAAGACTATGAAAGACCACCAGAGGACTCTAGAAGACCACCAGAGACCTTCAATGCGCATGCGTAAAGGACATTTGCATATGCTAATGACTTCCCAGAAATCTAATGAATATGCATGATATTTCCCGGAAATCTAATGAATATGTATGAGTAAGCACAATATAAGGTGTGTGATTTTTGGTGTTCAGGTGTGCATGGTTCGTGAGAAGACTCACCCGCGCACCCGGCCGTCAATAAAGAAGTGTCTGCTTATCTACACTAAATTGGTGTTGATAAGTTCTTTATTCCGAGTTTTTCGGTAACAACAGTATTATGAAGGAATATCCACAATAATAATTCTCTCATTTGCCTTTTAAAAAGGGAGAAAAATATCCTGTGTAATGGACTAGCCGTTGACAGAAATTATCTTAATCAAAATCATCTGATGTGAACAATCATTCCTAATGTAAAATTCTAGTCATAGTTTCCATTGCTTTTAAGATGAAAATCTAGAGACCTGTAGTCCACAGAATAGACTGCTCATCCCTGTGATAAGGCTAACTATGCCACAATATGTTTCAGGCATCTGGAAAAAACAAACAGAACAGTAACAGTACTGTTTTACTCTGAAACAAGATATTCCTTTCTTTTTAAAGTCAATACCTTTTGAAACAATACCTCTTGAGATAACTTCAGTAAAAATCTGCACGGGTATACTGAAACGGGGAGCCAAAGGAACCTTAGTAGATATAGTAGATATATGGATGTAGATAGGAACTGTTTAATAATTATCTAGCTTATAGTGAAGTTAAAGAAATTTCAATAGAGGTAGACATGGCCCAAGGGGATGAGAAGTGATGCTTAATGTTTGCATTGTTGAGGCTGGCTGGGGCAGGACATAGTCCCTGATAAGAAGCAGCAGTTGACCCCAAGAACCAGCCAAGACCAGCCTTGTGACTTCTTGGAACTAATTTTAATATGAAGGGGGGATAGGTAATGCCTATGTATAGGCGTATTGCGAAACTCTATGTATATGTAACATTTGACTGTATAAATTTGAAGTGAACTGCCGAGTCAGGCGCGCACGACTTTGGTGGGACTATCCCCCGTGCTGCCCAGCGCTGAATGAACATACCTACTTTACAGTCTCACTGATTGTGGAGTCTGTTTTCCGCACGTCAGTTTGGCGAGCCAGCCAGGAGACTCTCTGCTCGGCTGCGGGACCGACTGCGGAGCGGACGCTCCTAGGCGCGCCCCGAGCACTTTCCTCGGAGGAGCCTCCGCTGCCAGCCGCTCACCGCGGGAGCAGACAACGACCTCCTGAAGCCGCGGACCAAACGGTATGTTCTACAAGGGGAGCCTGTAAAAGTACAGGCCGGGGCAGCTGGTAAATCGCGCAGAGACGTCTGGCGTGCAGCGTAGTCCCCGTAGGGGAGGAAGGTACCCTGTATGGTAACAAGGGGGGATTTGCTGACCGATAGAGCGGCCGCTAGCGATCTTGGGGGTAGATCGAGCAAATCCGGGGTGACTGCTGCATCCCAGTATCGGGAGCCAGGACGGACCTGTCGATGACTGGTATATAAGAGGCAGGAGAAGGGTAAGCGCACCCCCTCGCAATTGCGCTTGGTTTATGGGGTAAGTGGACCCCCTCGCAATTGCGCTTGGTTTATTTTTGCAGCTGCTGAAGGTTGTCAACTGGAGCGATGCTTGTATGATGTGAATGTTTGGAAATTTATGTTAAAGATTTTGTGTGAGAATGTGAAAATGTTATGTTGAGATTTATATGTGTATATATGTTTGTTAATGTGTAGATATCTAAAACTGTGGATTGAATGTTTGAGTAAAAGAGACACAGCTCAGCTGCGGAGCGTGTGTGGAGTTCTGCTCCGCAGTTTCGTAACTCCACAAGGGGTACGGCCGGAGACAAACGAAGTGTGACTCACTGGTGATTTGAAACTTGAATTTATATGTTAAAGTTGTAATTGTAGGTTTGAGTTTGATTATCTTAATCATTTTGTGGTGTTGGTATAAGAAAGCCCCTGTATGGTGCATCGGATAAATGTGGGTATTTGAGTGGTGTCTTTTACATCCAGGAACTGAGTGTATGCCCTCGTATGTCCTGGAATGTGTGTGGTGTAAACAGAGGTTGCAAATAGATTGTGGAGGGGATATTAAATGCCCTGAGTGTGGGGTTTGGACTCCTTGGGATAAGAAGGAACGAGCTACGTACACAGTTGGAATTGTTTGTGGTTGGAGAGATAGCCGAAATAATAGTGAAATTGGTGTGTGGAAAGGAAAATTTAATCCCGGAATTCGGGACATGTGAGAGAAAAACTGGGAGAATTCTATAAAGAGGTGTAAGAAACAATTTGCATGGAATCTTATTAAAAGGAGAAGTTATAAAATGGGAAACAATCAAGGGGGAATATTGAGGAAGAGTCCTCTGGGTTGTGTTATTACCCACTGGAAAGATATTGTTGGGACCGGAGGTACGGAAAATAAAAAGAACCTTATTAAGTATTGCAATCAATGGTGGCCGTTATATAAGTTAGAAGGTGATGCTAAGTGGCCACTTAATGGGTCAACAGATTATAATACTCTATTACAACTAATGCTGTTTTTAAGGAGAGAAAGAAAATGGGATGAAGTTTCATATGCAGACATGTTTTTCACCCTCCGAAACCATCCAGAGTGGCAAAGGGACTGTGGAATAGTACCCCCACAGGACCCCATGGTGCTCGCAGTTGAGCGAGAAAACAAGGAGCTTAGAGATAAACTGAGGCGGTGTTGTTCGGCATGTAGTATTGGACAAAGATGTACAAAGACAAATAAAATTCATCAGGTAGCAGAACAAGATCTAACTGATTTGTTTAAGCCTCCCCCTCGACCACAGGAACAGGATGCAGACTCGGATAGAACTCCGACCCCCCCGGACAGCCCTGTATCTTCCCGTACTAGGAAGAAAACTACCTCAACAGCTTTACAAGCACCTCTCCGAGAGGTGGTGAGGCCGGATGGTGGGACAATGTTAATCAAAGTACCCTTTTCTACTGCTGACCTAGGGGAATGGAAAAAGGTTGCAAAAGATTATAGGAGTGATCCAGTAAGTGTAACTCAACATTTCCAATTTATTGTAAAACAGCATAACCCTGATTGGAAGGATATACAGCTATTATTAGAATATATGACCGAAACGGAGAAACAGCTGATTTTAAAAACAGCAGGGAACCTAGCTGAAGATCATTATAAGATCACAGGAGGGGACGTTAAAGAATATTTCCCTCTCCAAGACCCAAAGTGGGATGTTAATAGATCTGCACATATGGAAAGATTGCAGGGGTATCAGGATTGGATTACAAAAGGAATGGAGAGGGCAATCCCCAAAACTATAAATTGGTCAGCTTTATATGCAGTCAAACAGAGTCCTTCCGAGTCTCCATCTGAATTCCTGGATCGACTGAGGGATGCAATGCGCCGCAGCACACCGCTGGATCCTGGGTTAGAGGTAGGAATACAACAATTGGTCTCCCTGTTTTTGGGTCAATCTACAGGGGATATAAGGCGCAAACTTCAAAAATTACGCCCTACAGAGGGTAGGAATTTAGAAATATTATTAGATGAAGCATGGAGAGTATTTAGTAACAGAGAAGAAGGATATAGGCAGGGGCAAAGGAAATTAATGGCTGTTATCCAGGAAGAAAGAGGAAGAGGGCCTAGACGAGGCTTGCCCCGACTGGGCAAGGATCAATGTGCTTTGTGCAAGAAATTTGGTCATTGGAAAAAGGAATGCCCAAAGAACAAGAAGGAGGATCAGAGGGCTCAAACAGGAAGAACGGTAGCCCATGTGAAGGGAGACTGACGGGAACCTGGGGAATCTACCCTAGCGGATCCACTGGTTATAATTAAGCTAGGGAAAACACAACAAGAAATAGAATTCTTGGTAGATACGGGGGCAACATACTCGGTTCTGAACCAAGCTTTGATGCCCCTGGGAGATTATTATGTCATGGTGAAAGGAGCAACTGGCCAAAGTGAAAAGGCATATTTTTGTAAACCTTTAGAATATAAATTAGGAAAACAGTGGGGCATTCATAAATTTTTATATATGCCCAACTCCCCAAAGCCACTTCTGGGAAGGGACTTGTTGGAACAATTGGAAGCAAAAATTGTATTCGAAAAGGGAGAAATTACTCTGGAGGTAAAAGATCAACAATATATTCAAATATTGAGCCTAACCTTAACCAGTCTCCCCCTAGAAGGAAACATTAACGAGGACATCTTAAACCAAGTGTACCCGGGGGTATGGGCTACCGATGCACCTGGAAGAGTGAAAAGTGCCCCCCCTGTTGAAGTTAGGATCAAGGAAAACCGAAAGCCGGTAAGAATTCAACAATATCCCCTAAAGAAGGAAGACAGAGAAGGAATCCGGCCGGTGATAGAAAATTTTTTGCAGTTGGGATTACTAAAAGAGTGTGAGTCTGAATTCAATACCCCTATATTACCTGTTCGGAACCCCGATGGGTCATATCGGGTGGTCCAAGACTTACGGGCGGTGAATAAGATAACTGAAGATCTTTACCCGGTAGTGGCGAACCCATATACTCTGTTGACTGTATTAACACCTGAATTGACTTGGTTTACTGTTTTAGATTTGAAGGATGCTTTCTTTTGCCTCCCTCTCCATGAAGCCAGCCAAAAATTATTTGCATTTGAATGGGAAAACCCCAAGAGTGGTCGAAAGACCCAGCTCACTTGGACGGTGTTGCCACAAGGATTTAAGAATAGTCCTACCATTTTTGGCAATCAGCTTGCAAAAGACTTAGAATCCTGGGAAACCCCATCTGAGGAGGGAAAGCTGTTGCAGTATGTGGATGATATCCTGATTGCCACCAAGACAGAGACAGATTGTATAACATGGACGGTGAGTCTGTTGAATTTCCTGGGACTTCAAGGGTACCGGGTATCCAAGAAGAAGGCACAGGTAATACAATGCAAAGTGAATTATTTGGGCTATGAAATTAGTGCAGGACAAAGAACTTTGGGACAAGCCCGTAAAGAGGCAATATGCCAAACTCAGAGACCTCAGACAGTGAAAGAGTTACGAACTTTTCTGGGGATGACAGGGTGGTGCCGATTGTGGATCTATAATTATGGATTGCTTGTTAAACCACTGTATGCGCTAACAGCCACTGAGCAGAAACACCTTGAGTGGAACAAGGAGACCGAACGAGCCTTTGAGCTACTGAAAAAGGCTTTGATGTCGGCCCCGGCCTTGGGACTCCCAGATGTGAGTAACCCGTTTCTTCTTTACTCCCACGAGAAGCAGGGCATTGCCCTGGGAATATTCGCACAAAACCTGGGCCCATATCGACGGGCTGTTGCCTACCTCTCTAAGCAGTTAGACACGACTGCAAAAGGTTGGCCTGGATGCCTGCGGGCGGTTGCAGCTGTGATACTAAACATACAGGAAGCCCGAAAGTTTACTCTGGGCCAGAAAATGACTGTTTTAGTGTCTCATACAGTATCAACAGTACTGGAAGCAAAGGGTGGACATTGGCTCTCTCCACAAAGATTCCTGAGATATCGAGCTATATTGGTAGAGCAGGATGATGTGGAGATTGTAGTCACTAACATTGTCAACCCAGCTTCTTTTCTCAGCGGGAACACAGGAGAACCGGTACATCACGACTGTTTGGAGACCATCGAAGCAACATACGCAAGTCGCCCAGACCTGAAAGACAGCCCCATGGAAAACGGGGAAACTTGGTTCACAGATGGAAGCAGTTACGTCCTAAATGGTAATCGGCATGCGGGATACGCCATCACCACCAGCCAAGAGGTAATAGAATCAGGGGCTTTGCCCATAAACACCTCTGCACAGAAGGCAGAAATAATTGCTCTAACCCGCGCCCTGGAATTGGCCCAGGGCAAAGTTGTGAACATTTATACGGACTCAAAGTATGCCTTTGGAGTTGTACACGCACATGGAGCAATTTGGAAGGAGAGAGGACTATTGACTTCCCAGGGGAAAAATATCAAACACGCAGAAGAAATTCTGAAGTTACTGGAAGCTGTCCAGCTCCCTAAGAAAGTAGCGATTATGCATATTAAGGCACACCAGAAAGTGAGCTCAGATCTGGAAAAAGGGAATGAACTGGCGGACAGAGAGGCAAAACAAGTGGCCAGAACAAAGGTAAAAATAGAAGGAGCTTTAATTCCTGATAGACAAATCTCCCTAAAAGGTAAGCCAGAATATACCAGGGAAGATCAGAAGCTTATTACAGATTTAGAAGGGTCATATAATGAAGAAGGGTGGGCTCATACCCCACAGGGAAAACTAATCATTCCCTTTTGCTTATTGTGACATTTGATACAGGAGGAGCATAGGAAAAGACATTGGGGGACAGAGGCTCTGTATAAACATTTAATAAGGGAAATTGTGGCTAGAAATCTATATACCACAGTGAGACAAGTGACTCAACAATGCGATCTTTGCCTTCAGACTAATCCTAAGAATACCCCCAAACTAGAAATGAGTCAGATTGGGAAAGGCAATGGGCCTAGACAGCAATGGCAAATTGACTTCACAGAACTTCCAAGAAAAGGGGGGGGTATCGATATTTACTAGTATTAACTGATACCTTTTCAGGTTGGCCAGAAGCATTCCCAACAAGAACGGCTAAAGCTCGGGAAGTAACTAAAATATTAGTGCAAGAAATAATACCACGTTTCGGGGTTCCAGCAACCATGTCCTCTGACAGAGGACCACATTTTGTCTCAAGAATAGTACAACAAATTAGCCACCATTTGGGTATAGATTGGCAACTTCATACTCCATATCACCCCCAGTCGAGTGGTCAAGTGGAAAAAATGAACCACTTAATCAAACAGCAAATTGTAAAATTGGGACAAGAAGCAAATCTAACGTGGCCTCAGTCTCTCCCTTTAGCCCTTTTGCGTATACGAACAAGACCAAGGGCAAGGGAAGGACTGAGCCCCTTTGAAATGTTATATGGACAACCCTATGAAATACAGAAAGGGGTGTCTGTGCAAGCTGGGGATGAAATTGTGACCTCTTACATGATAGCATTAAGTAAACAGCTCAATAAAATCAGGAAGCATGTGGCTGGGACTCGAGGGAGAGGTTTAGATGGACCTGTACATAATATACAACCTGGGGATTATGTATATGTAAAGTCTCTTACAGGAAAAAACCCTGGAACCACAGTGGGAAGGACCATTCCAAGTACTACTCACCTCCTTTACTGCAATCAGAATCAAGGAACAGAACGCTTGGATTCATCACACCAGAGTGAAAAAGACACCCAAAACTCCATGGAAAGTCACCACAAAACCCAATGGGCACTTAGTTTTTACACGGTAATATGGGCAACCTTGGGGACAAGGAGCGTAACATGGGATGGGAACATGTTTGTTCTGGATATGTTCACGTTTTCAGCTTTTCCCTCACAAAGTACACTAAAATACCCCCTGAGCAGCAAGGAGACCTGTGCACTATAACTAATGAACACTGCTGCACTTATGTTAACCAAAAGAGACAAATAGAAACAGATCTCTCTCAAATTTGGAAAAAAACCCCCAACTTTTACATTTAATGTCACAAGATGACACTTCATGGGGATTCACTGAGATATGGGAAAAATTAACCTCCTGGTTGCCAAATTGGACATGGTTGAAACAATTGTTTGTCACTGTAATAATGATCATTCTCTTGTCTGTAGTCCTTGGCATAGTGGTTCAATGTGGCGTTTGGTGCTGTAAGAGTACAGGGGACTCTTACAGTGAATGGAAAAAGAATGAGTTGCGACGAAAACTTGAGTCCAACAAATATTTTGAGAGAATAAGGAAACAATGCATTAAAATACTAGAGTTAGATATAGTAAAAGAATTTACTGTTTTCTAGAAAAGGGGGGACTGAGACGGGGAACCAAAGGAACCTTAGCTGATATAGTAGATATATGAATGTGGATAAGAATTGTTTAATAATTATCTAGCTTATAATGAAGTTAAAGAAATTTCAATAGAGGTAGACATGGCCCAAGGGCATGAGAAGTGATGTTTAACATTTGCATTGTTGAGGCTGGCTGGGGCAGGAGATAGTCCCTGATAAGAAGCAGCAGTGGCTCCAAGAACCAGCCAAGACCGACCTCGTGATTTGGATAAATGCCAAGGAGCAACTGAGTCTGCGCAGGAACAGAAGGTTAAGAGTTCACCGTGAAGAAGACATACAGCCTTCATCTTCACAACCACCAGACGACCACCATAAGGAGGCACTGCGCAAGCGCAGTTGAGAGGAGACTATGGAAATGACTTCCTAGGGCTAATTTTAATATGAAGCGGGGATAGGTCATGCCTATGTATAGGCGTATTGCGAAACTCCATGTGTATGTAACACTTGACTGTATAAATTTAAAGTGAACTGCCAAATCAGGCGCGCACGACTTTGGTGGGACTACCCCCCGTGCTGCCCAGCTCTGAATGAACATACCTACTTTACAGTCTCACTGATTGTGGAGTCTGTTTTCCGCACGTCAATACACATTCAAGAACATAGACTTTTTCAACATTTTCCTCTATTATGTTTTCTGTAAATCACTGGAGATTAAAACTTCTTCCCTATCTCACTCTCTCTTTTCCTTTATAAAAGAATTTTAATATTCTTTAGAAATTAGAAATTGCTCTTCCACACGCATAGGCTCGTGCCAGTTTGGGAAATCACAGCACTGATGCGAAGCAACGACTAATGACTCCTGTCTGCTCTTTAAAAACGCTTATCAAGTAGTTTCACTTAATTGTACTTCGTAACTTTCCTGTGCACCCAAAGTGAATGAGGTTTGCTGCTCTCTGACAGATCAGCCACAGACCCGTACAATTTCACCCCAAGTCTTGATGCCTTTTGTTTTCACTTTATACTGCTTTGGCATAGAATCGTAGAATCATAGAATAGTTTGGGTTGGAAGGGACCTTTAAAGGTCATTGTGAGAGACTGAAAGAGTTAACGTCTCAAACATTGTGGTGGGGCAAGTTCAGCTTAGCGTAGAGGCAAACTCTGCCTAGCAAGGAGCCACAGGTGAAAAGAAGCCGATCAGCACCGGGCATCAGCAACAGGAGGGGGAGGGCGTGCCGGAGGGTGCACAGCTCCCTGTTCTGATAATGCTGTTTTGGATATGCTGAGCAGGGCAGTTCACCGCACATGGGGAAAGATCACGGCTGCAGGGAAGGGGAAGCTACTCCCCAAACGACCCCCAAGCCCAAAGGTTCACAAACTGCTCATGACACCTAATTAGCCTAATGAGTTTGAGTGCCCGCCCAAAGGAGGGCCAAAGATGATAAAAGGATGAGACGGGGAACCAAAGGAACCTTAGTAGATATAGTAGATATATGGATGTAGATAGGAATTGTTTAATAATTATCTAGCTTATAATGAAGTTAAAGAAATTTCAATAGAGGTAGACATGGCCCAAGGGCATGAGAAGTGATGTTTAACATTTGCATTGTTGAGGCTGGCTGGGGCAGGACATAGTCCCTGATAAGAAGCAGCAGTCGACCCCAAGAATCAGCCAAGACCGGCCTTGTGATTTGGATAAATGCCAAGGAGCAACTGAGTCTGCGCAAGGACAGAAGGTTAAGAGTTCACCGTGAAGAAGACATACAGCCTTCATCTTCACAACCACCAGACGACCACCATAAGGAGGCACTGCGCAAGCGCAGTTGAGAGGAGACTATGGAAATGACTTCCTGGAGCTAATTTTAATATGAAGCGGGGATAGGTCATGCCTATGTATAGGCGTATTGCGAAACTCCATGTGTATGTAACAGTTGACTGTATAAATTTAAAGTGAACTGCCAAGTCAGGTGCACATGACTTTGGTGGGACTACCCCCCGTGCTGCCCAGCGCTGAATGAACATACCTACTTTACAGTCTCACTGATTGTGGAGTCTGTTTTCCGCACGTCAAGGACACAAACTGAAGCCCCACGTGTGCAAGCCCACTGGAACTGGACCCCTCGGCTAACTGAACCAACGCTAGATCCAGGACCGGTGATATCTTTCTCTCTTCCTTTTTCTCCTCCTGTCTCGTTCTCTGTTTCTTTTTCCTTTTCTCTCCTTATTCCCTGAATTGATGCCTCTCAAATTCAGTTTGCTTCTGTTCTCCTTATTCCCTGAATTGATGTACGTGGTTACCACGGGTTACACGGTTTACTGAGGTAGTTCCATGCCAATTCCTGTTGTGAGAAACCACACCACCTACTGTTATGCCTCCCACATTCAGTTTGCTTCTGTCATGGATAAAATCTTTAACTGATCGTTTGGTGTCGTTTCACCTTAATTTAGCCCGAGGGAATTTCGAATTAAACGCGACTCCCTGGTCTGTCCAGCCCGGGTCGTGACAGTCATTTAGTCCAACCTCCCCTGCAATGAGCAGGGACATCTTCAACTAGACCAGGTTGCTCACGACCCGGGCTGGACAGACCAGGGAGTCGCGTTTAATTTGAAATTCCCTCGGGCTAAATTAAGGTGAAATGACACCAAACGATCAGTTAAAGATTTTATTCATGACAGAAGCAAACTGAACTGGGGAGGTGTGGTAGCAGGTGGCAGGGTTTCTCACAACAGGAATTTACAGAAGTAGTCTTATGCCATCTGTAGTCATTGATTCAGGGAATAAGGAGTTCCCTCCCGTTGAGTCACGAGGTTCAGAGCAGACTCCCTTGCTTTCCAGACTCCTCCTCAGAGAAGGGCCTAGGGGCAGCTGGATCCACTCTTAGTCTCAGACTTGGTCAACGGTTTATATCTTGAAACGGATGAGGTGTAGGGATTGTGGAAAAGGAAAGAGAGAAGACGACAGAGAGAGAAAAAGGAAGAGAGAAAGATTTCACCGGTCCTGGGTCCAGCGTTGGTTCAGTCAGCTGAGGGGTCCAGTCCCGGTGGGCTTGCGCACCCGGGGCTTCAGTTGGTGTCCTTTTATCATCCTTGCCCCTCCTTCAGGCGGGCACCCAAACTCCTCAGGTTAATGAGCACTTTGTGAGCCTTTGGGCTTGGGGGTCGTTTGGGGAGTAACTTCTCCTTCCCTGCAGACATGGCCATTGTTTGATCTTTGTATCAGAACAGGGAGCTGGGCACCCTCCAGCACGCCCTCCCCCTCCTGTTGCTGATGTCTGAGCTGATGGGCTTTTCACCTTGGTTCCTTGCTGTGCAGGGTTTGTCTTTAAGCAGAACTCGCCCCACCACAATGTTTGAGACATTAACTTTTTCAGTCTCTCACACCAGGTTGCTCAAAGTCCCGTCCAACCTGACCTTGAATGTTTCCAGGGATGGGGCATCTACCACCTCTCTGAGCAACCTGTTCCAGTGTTTCACCGCCCTCATCATAAAAAATTTCTTCTTTATATCTAGTCTAAATCTACCCTCTTTTAGTTTAAAACCATTATCCCTTGTCCTATCGCAACAGGCTCTACTAAAAAGTTTGTCCCCATCTTTCTTATAAGCCCCCTTTAAGTATTGAAAGGCCGCTATAAGGTCTCCCCGGAACCTTCTCTTCTCCAGGCTGAACAACCCCAACTGACTCAGCCTTTCTTCACAGGAGAGGTGTTCCATCCCTCTGACCATTTTCATGTCCCTCATCTGGACCTGCTCCAACAGGTCCATGTCTTTCCTGTGCTCAGGGCTCCAGAGCAGGACGCAGTACTCCAGGTGGGGTCTCACCAGAGCGGAGTTGTCGTGGTTTAAGCCCAGCCAGCAACTAGGTACCATGTAGCCGTTCGCTCACTCCTCCACCCTCCCAGTGGGATGGGGAGGAGAATCGGGGAAAAAAAAGTAGAACTCGTGGGTTGAGATAAGAACAATTTAATAACTGAAGTAAAATAAAATGTAATGCTAACAACAACAATAATAGTAATAGTAATGAAAAAGAATAAAATAAAAATAAAATAAACCCCAAGAAAAGACATGTGATGCACAATGCAATTGCTCACTACCCGCTGACCGATGCCTGTGTGGCGATCTGCCCCTCCCAGCCAACTCCCCCCAGTTTATATACTGAGCATGACGTTCTATGGTATGGAATATCCCTTGGGCTGGTTCGGGTCAGCTGTCCTGGCTATGCTCCCTCCCAGCTTCTTGTACACCTGCTTGCTGGCAGAGCATGGGAAACTGAAAAATCCTCAACTTATCCTAAGTGCCACTTAACAACTCAAACATCAGTGCGTTATCAACATTATTCTCACACTAAATCCAAGACACACTGTGCCAGCTACTAGGAAGACAATTAACTCTATCCCAGCTGAAACCAGCACAATATCCACCCCTTAATCTATACCATTTACATCATGCTCAGGTCCCACACTCCCCAATAAATTTCCAATTAATCACCACCACTTTTCCTGTCTTTTTAATATATACACACAGATATCATTCCCTCAGTCTATGGGCCATCTCTATCAAATGTCTGTTGAGTTCATTTAGTCCATGACTTTGGGCTCCATCTGTCATACCAGTCTTTCTGGGCCGGAGGGATGATGCAAAGTCCGCTCAGTCGGCAGAACAGGATCGGGCTTCAGTGCGGTGCGGCGGGCGGGTGAAATTGGGCCCACCAGGAGGATGGGGTGTAGTGTTGGATTGTTGCATGCTGAAGTCCATTCTGGTTCCATCACTACTGCGCTTCGCTCAGTTTTATCAAAGTTCATTCTTCCTTAATCTAAGTGATTCTTACTGTAATACCATTGATATAGCATATAACAATTATAGTAATGATAACATACAGTGGCAGGGTTATATAGCAATTAACATCATACAATTGAATTCATTGGCTATTCTCACCTAAAATCAAATCCCCTTGAGGCACACATCGGACTTCCCCATCCTTCTGCATCACCCACCAAGTGCACCCAGGTCCTTGAGCAAAAGCAATCCCACGAATGGGTTAGCCTTTGCCTGAGGCAGGAGTAACCCAGACTGTCTTCCCTAGCATATTTTTCATGTGCACTACAGGAACTTTGTCGCCTTCTACAGTGCATAAAAGTTCTGATTGGGCAGGACCAGCCTGATTGGCAGATCCTCTGGTGTTGACTAACCAGGTGGCTTTTGCTAAATGTGTATCCCAATGTTTGAAGGTCCCACCCCCCATTGCTCTCAATGTAGTCTTTAATAGTCCATTGTATCGTTCCATTTTCCCCCGAGGCTGGTGCATGATAGGGGATGTGATATACCCACTCAGTGCCATGCTCTTTGGCCCAGGTGTCTATGAGGTTGTTTCGGAAATGAGTCCCATTGTCTGACTCAATTCTTTCTGGGGGGCCGCGTCACCATAAGACTTGCTTTTGAAGGCCCAAGATAGTGTTCCGGGCGGCGGCATGGGGCACGGGATATGTTTCCAGCCACCCGGTGGTTGCTTCCACCATTGTAAGCACATGGCGCTTGCCTTGGCGGTTTGTGGGAGCGTGATATAGTCAATCTGCCAGGCCTCCCCATATTTATATTTCAGCCATTGCCCTAAATACCACAGGGGTTTTAACCGCTTGGCTTGCTTAATTGCAGCACATGTTTCACATTCATGGATAACCTGTGCGATAGTGTCCATGGTCAGCTCCACCTCTCCATCACGAGCCCATCTATATGTTGCATCTAGGACCGAGGTGGGTTTTCCATCCCACTTCATCATATCCTCTCCGTGTTCACGCAGGTAAGACCACAGCGTACCCTATGGTGTGTACCTTCTATCTCCTCTCTCTTGAGCAGAGGGACGCTTATTCCTAATGTTGTCCCACAAGTGGGGTCGTTTACCCGGTGTGCGAAACACCAATATACACACAGAGCAGAGGTATTTTATTCCAATTCATGTTTGCGCAAAGATGGGGGCTAGGTGGTAATCCACAAAGCTAGCACCCCCCCTCATGCCTAAATGGGCAAGCAATTTATACAGTTCAGTTATACATATTCAATTTCCAAAGTTCTTCCCCAAAACTATTACTGGTAGTTGCTTATCTAGCACAGTTTCTATTGGGTTAAAGTTTCCCTGCTTTGAATTAAAGGTACAGTGTTCTTTTATTCTACAGCGCATGCTCAAGGAGAGTGGGGGGGTAAGTCTTTTGGTCTTGAATTGAGTCGGTGGTCGTGATCTCCCCCTGCCGCCTTTACCTTTCCTCCAGTTATCAAAGATTTTTTGCTGACTTCATGGCTATTAGCAATTTTTCAACTTCTCGGTGCCTCCTGGGGTAGGATGTTCCCTTCCTATCAGTCTTTTATTTCTTCTTCAGGGGCACAGTCGTTAGCAAGGCATGCCTTGTGTATACAAAGGGTATCTTATTTCACAAGACCTTTGTGGTCTTCTTAAGTACATCACTAATAGCTGAGATATTGGTCCGTACAGGTGGGAGGCAGAACTTATCCTCAAATCACTGGAACTCTCGAGACAATTTCTCAGCTAGTATGTCTGGCAGGTTCTCCATAGCTAGGATGAGGGAGTGTGGAATGATTGCTGGAGGTGATTTATCGATATGACACCCCCCCTCAAGGGAGGGTGAACCTCCAGGGTGGAATACAGTGGACACGTGAAGAATCGGTTCCATGGTAGTTCCCTAAGCAACATAACATAACCTGCAACTTTAGATGTTAGCAACACCAGGGGAGCTTGGTGTGCTGACTCTGAAAAGTAACAGGGAGGGTGGAGCAGAGTGGAGACGCCGCGGCCAGGCTCTGTGATTGCAGGGATAGGGAACTGGAACGATAGGAACAAGAACAGTTGGTCCCTGCATTGAATCCACTGAAACAAGGAGGTAAAATAATGGGGGTTCTGTCGACCTAATGCCCTACTACTGATTTATATCACACGTGCCCAGTTCTGGGGTACTGACATGTAACACCATGTCCTTTGGGTGAGCTTTGCTCATTATAATATCATTATAATACCAAAACACACCTCCATCCCAAAAGCTACCCACCTCCAAGGTGCAACCACCCCCCACGGAGCATGCGCTCTGAATTTTTTCTAGCATATACCTTTAAAAGCAAAGCGAGAGAACTTTATACCAATCAAAGTAAAGGTATGTATGACTAGAGTCACTCAAGCTCCACCTAAAAGGAAAAATAGTATAAAAAAGACCCAAAAAGAGGAAGACTATTAGGGAAGATACCATCATAGACAAGTCGGGAGGACATCGCTGACTTCTGGGACCAGTCGACGGGCTGAACCTCTCTTCCCCCCCATAGGGATGCCTATTGGTTGAGATTCGAACACTCGGCTGTACTGAGTGCTTCCCCGGGAAACTTAGAAATCTCTCTACATAGAGTCGCTTTCTTTTTTGATTTCGCGCACTGTATTCAATATTTGCACGTGCTTTGCAGACAGTGTATTTGTCACCAGCAATCCAAAAGAACCTGTACTGTTGCTTTAATAGACTGCGGTGCTCATTAATCTAGTTGTGATAGTTCGTTAACGCAACCAAACTCCCTAAGGCTGGTAATTCTCATGCGTTGAACGCGGCTAAGCCAAGAGTGCAGTGTGCTATAAGTACATCTGTCATCGTGACAGTTACGCAATGAGACTTATAGCGCTGAATTGGACATTGCTCAGAAACTAAACCTAGCCGCCCCCAGCCCCTCTGACATCTGAGGATAAGCTGGAACGCAAGGGGGTTTATTTTCTGCCAAATTCCTTTACCTTTTAACGCAACAGAAAAGAAGAGAGACTTTCTTCGTATTGCCGGAGTTGGCCAGCCAGTTCATCCACTGTTGGTCCCTCTTCATCTTTCTAGTCCACTACTGCCAGTGAGTTGGCATACAACGATGGTGCGCTCCGTGTAAACTTCCGCCACATGGGTCGTGTGCAGTGGACTTCTGTCGCGGATGGAGTGACGCACTTCACTCATAAGACAGTAGCAACAATATGTTTATTGATATGAAACAGCGATTTAACAAAGTTTGATAGTAAATGCGACAGTGGTTTAACAAGATTCAATGGCAAGGTTCACTTGATATTTACTGCATAGAGGACAGGGTCAGACAAAACTGTCAGGGAGACCCTCCCGTTGAGTCATGAGGTTCAGAACTCCTTCTCAGAGAGGAGTCTAGGTGTGGCTGGATCCAGACTTAGTCCCAGACTTGGTCAACGGTTTATGTCTAAAAGATTATATGTGCGCAATCAATCCTTTATGTCACTTAGCTAAGATTTCAAAGTTTAGCATGCTATTAATCACTTACCGAGAATCTGTTGCAGCAAAGGAATCTCTCAACCTCGAGGAGTAACCTTGAGAGGCATCCCTACTCAAGGAGAGATCCTGGCGTGCAGCCTGCTGCCATGCAGGAGAGCTCAACGGGCCCTGGGCTGTCCGCTATTTATGGGGTAAGATAATTGACTTATAGTCATATTTCCATAGCGACTACAGGTGTTAGTTTCTTCCAAATTTGGCTTGAGTCAGACATTGACCAGCACTGTGGTTAGGTGGGCGCATTGTTCAAATTAGCCCTTGGCTATTGTGTTGTTATCTGTCTCCCCCAAAACCATTTTGAGCCGGATGCAGCCATCACGACCAGACGCATCCAGCATCCATTATGATCGCCACTGGTGGTTATCGCTTGGGCAGGATTACAGGAAATACAGGTCAGGTTGGGGGCGGGGGGAGCACACCACCACAACTTCATCTGGATCTGTGGGTAACTGAGCATTTTCCAGGTCATAATAAACCATCTCCCACGCAGCTAATTCCCTCAGGTACTGGATACCTTTCTCCATTGTATTCCACTTGCTTGGATGACATACAGCATCTTCCTTGAAGTGATACCTTTCCCTCACGCCTGACAGAAGTCGCCTCCAGAGGCTGAGGGCTTGTGTCTCTTTTCCAATCGCTTTGTCAATGCCTCCTTCCCTAGAAAGGGATCCCAGCTGCTTGGCTTCCCTACCCTCTAATTCCAAGCTACTGGCTCCATTATCCCAGCATCGGAGTAGCCAGGTGATAATGTGCTCGCCTGGACGATGGCTGAAATCTTTTTGCATACCTCGCAGCTCACTCGGTGATAGGGATCGGGTGATTACCTCTGGTTCTGCCTCTTCCTCCTGCTCCCGTGATGACCCTGGTTCATCTTCATCCCTCACTACGTGAACTGATTTTTTTATATTTCTTCTTCTGTATGGGGGGTGATTGATACTGGCACTGGTTGGTTCTCTGGTTCAGCTGCAGTGCCTGTCGCAGGGATTAGAGTAACTGCAGTGCCTGTCACAGGGGTTGGAGTGGCCACAGTGCTTGTTGCTGGGGTTTGAGTAGCTATAGTGTCTGCCACCAGAGTCTGAGTAGCTGCAGTACCTGTCGTGGGGGTTGATCTCTGTGTGATCTTCTTAAATAGTTATTTAACCCTAAACAAGACCTGAACCACATTCAGGAACAAGCTGGTTCCTAGAAATAGGACCATGCTGGTTTCAGCATCCCAAGGATATTCAAAATTTGCAAAATTCTCAAACGCTACTGTAATTAGCCTGGAGGAGAAGGGGAAGGTGAAGGTGTCTCTCCCATAGATTGGCTCTCTGAGGAGGAAAGGTAAAAAGTGTAATTATTAATAGTTTCCACTAGTGAGATAGCTCTCGAAGTATAAAGGTGATGACAATGCTGAGTACAAATACCAGATTAGTCCCACAACCGACAATTTTATCATACCATAAAGCAGTGTTACATAGTACATTAAAGCGAAAACCTTAATCCACCTCACTTTATTGGTGATAAGCAGCAGCACAGGGACTACATACAGCAATTGAGATGATACATAACACAAGTCCAAGAACGAGCGCCACAACTCTTAGAGCCCATAAATCAGCATTGTGACCAGCGACTATTAAATTAATTAATGAATGCTTATAACAAATTTTTTTTAACATGCTCTGGTCAGATCTGTCATTATCTCAACCCTTTGTGCCCCACCTTAGGCGCCAAAATGGATTGTCGTGGTTTAAGCCCAGTCAGCAACTAGGCACCATGCAGCCACTCACTCACTCCTCCACCCTCCCAGTGGGATGGGGAGGAGAATCAGGAAAAAAAAGTAAAACTCGTGGGTTGAGATAAGAACGGTTTAATAGAACAGAAAAAGAAGAAACTAATGATGATAATGATAACACTAATAAAATCACAATAGTAATAATGAAAGGACTGGAATGTACAAATGATGCACAGTGCAATTGCTCACCACCCGCCAACCCGGTGCCCAGTTAGTCCCCGAGCGGTGATCCCCCCCCCCTCCCCCCAGTTTATATACTAGATGGGACGTCACATGGTATGGAATACCCCGTTGGCCAGTTTGGGTCAGCTGCCCTGGCTGTGTCCTGTGCCAGCTTCTTGTGCCCCTCCAGCTTTCTCACTGGCTGGGCATGAGAAGCTGAAAAATCCTTGACTATAGTCTAAACACTACTTAGCAACAACTGAAAACATCAGTGTTATCAACATTCTTCGCATACTGAACTCAAAACATAGCACTGTACCAGCTACTAGGAAGACAATTAACTCTATCCCAGCTGAAACCAGGACACCCTTCATCCCCCAGCCTGTATTGATACCGGGGGTTGCTCATGCTGTTTTCCACCAGGAGGTGCTGGTTCATTATGGTCCTGGTAAGAAAGGCACTCGGACTCTCTAAAGTATCATTTCAATTTATATTTATTAGCACTAACACTATAAAGAAGGAGAGGATAGCATAGAAAATCTTATGTCCCTTCAGATGATGGGAAATTCAAATTGTAACTGCTCAGCAGTGGTAATGTCTCATAAATGGGGTTTGTTTAACTGGTGTGCAAGCCAATAACACACAGAGTCGAGGTATTTTCAAATTCATTCATAAATTGTGCTCGGGAGCAGGGCACGGCACAGTATGTTTTTGTTTACTATTGTGATAATCTGTTCATGATTTTGATAGGAATATGGAATCCAAAATTTTAATCATCTTTAACTTAATGACACTAAAAAAATTAAGGGATTGGAAGATAATTTAATTTTGAAATTGATTCAGGGGCTTGGAAAATTAAAAGAGCCATCTCTGGTAAACTTAAGCAAAAGCTTAGAAGCAAATGCGACTTGCTACCTAATACGGAACGAGGCGTATATTCCAGGCAGCGGTTATGAAACAGGTTTATCTTCCTGCTATACATACCAAATAGAAACTGGAGGACCTGGGACAGGAGAGTTTGAGACTTTTGCTGCTTATGATGACCAACCTGAGACATATGGTCAAAAGATAGATATGAACCTTAGTCCATGGTGTTTTGAATGGACAGGACAATTTATAAATACTAGCAATCGGTATGATAAGATTATCATGGATCCCAAGGATGGAGAATATGTCCCTGAATAGAATTATACTCAAGTGTTCAACTGCTCTCATAGGAGTTTTGAAAAACATAACAGGGGTGGAAAAAGCATTGCAAATTGGGTGTCAATGTCGAAATTTAATTGTAGAGAAACAAGATGTAGTCCCAAGAAAAGGGACTATGCGGATATCTCAAACTGGATAAGGAACACTGTTGTGTCCACAATCCCAATGTGACTGAAGATCTTAATAAACAAATTGACCAAATCAGGGAGGTGGAGAAAGGGACCAAAGAATTGCGAGAAAGTGCTGAAAACAATTGGATAAACAAAATTCTACAAAGCATAGGTGGATGGTCCCTTACAGGATGGTTAGCTAGTTTGGTCCAAAGTGTGATTATTATAATAGTAGTGATAATAATCATTGGGATGCTAAATGGATGCATGAAACAAGAAATTGTGCGGACTCTGCTTGTCCGGAATATAATGATGATTAAAGACCTTGGAAGTCTCAAATAAAATATTTAAAACTTCCAAAGGGAGTAATTGTTGCCTCAAGCCTTCAGAAGACTGATTAACAAATAAGGTGGCGGTGATAGCTTAAAGAAAAAAAACCTAAACCATGAGAAGCATGGTATGTTTGCTATTCAAGGATTGTTTAGATTATATGTACTCAAGGTAAAGCTTGTCTAGTTTAAGATTCTGCTTACAATAGAGGATGCTTAAAGGATCACAGACTTGCTAGTTAAGGACATACATCCTCCTTCAGCATTGAGAAACGAAGGGGTGGCAAGAGAAACAAAGACCCTGGTGTCCTCACATGACGTATGACCATAAAAGGACAAAAGGAATAGGGGTATTCTTCCCCAAACGACCACCAAAGACCACCGGAGACCCCCGCACAGGTGTAGAAGACTCTGGGATGATTGCTCAAGAGAACAACATGTCATGCTTGCTCAACATAATGAATATGCAATAGTTAGGCGGAACATATGTATTCGATAGGCATGGTGTTTTAACTGTAGTGTACAAGTATGAACTGAAAAACCTCAGTAGGTGTGCTCGATTTGTGGAAATCTTCCACCTTGCACCCTGCGCAGAATAAAGCAATGTCTCCTCTCTAAACATACTTTATGTGTTTCGGGAGTTACTTTCTGATCAGGTAGCACCATGAGTGGTCACAAGATGGTTATCCATTCTGGAACAGATGGGAGTTTGATGTCCTTCTAGTTGATGCAACCCGTGCCTTTCCTCTTTGAGAGTTCCTAAAAAAATTGAAAAAAACCCCAAACAATTAAGTGTCATTTAAAAAAGCAGAGCTATAACATTTCTTCTACTTTAAGTCAATCCAAGGAATAGCAAGCTCAAGCATCATCTTTGTCACGTACCCTGAGCTGTTGTCTCTTCTAGAAAACATCATTTATGCAGCTGAGATGATAGCAGTCATTATTACAGGGTAACTGTTAGTCTTGAGATTTTGAGCCAGTGCTAAGAACTCCTGCCTCAAAAAAGGTATAAGACAAAACAGATTGCTTCAGCAAAAAGAAAACTGTTGGGGGGAAAAAAATCACAGCATAATCCAACGGCCTAATTCTGGCACCAAAGGAACCATTCAGTGCTCCCACATTATCAAGTCTATCTAAACGCCCACTATTCCAAGCTGAACAGTCTGTCCTCTCCAAAAGCCTGAATTCTCTGTCCAGATAATTATCGACATAATATATTAAAAAATCAAGAGCTGATCCAATTTAAAGAACTCCCCATCCAAGAAGTAACCATTTCTAACACTACTCCAACCTGTAGAAATCCCAAGAAGAAGTTCAGCAAACAAAAATTGAGCACCTTTTGAGCATTATTTTGACTACATAACATAACAACATCTCTCTGAGAGGAAAGCTATATAGCCCTTCAGGACCAGACATTGAATGGAAATTAAACTAGCAGAAGTAGGGGAAATACAAGCATTCTAAATTTCATGGACTGCATCACTGTGGCCGAAAGGCAGTTCTTTGACACTGCACACAGTAAGTAATCACAGAATCATAGAAAAGTTTGGATGGAAAGAGACCTTTAAAGATCATTTAGTTCCAACCCCCCCTGCCATGGGCAGGGACAGCTTTCACTAGGTCAGGTTGCTCAAAGCCCTGTCCAACCTGACCTTGAACACTTCCAGGGATGGGGCATCTACTGCCTCTCTGGGCAACCTGTTTTCCAGTGTCTCACCACCCTCATTGTAAAGAATTTCTTCCTTATGTCCAATCTAAACCTACACTCGTTCAGTTTACAACCATTGCCCCGTGTCACGACCCGGGCTGGACAGACCAGGGAGTTGTGTTGAATTCAGAATTCCCTTGGGCTACATTAAGGTGAAACAACACCAAACGATCAGTTAAACATTTTATTCATGGCAGAAGCAAACTGAACTTGGAAGGCGTTAACAGTAGGTGGCCTGGTTTCTCACAACAGGAATTGGCATGAAACAACCTCAGTAAACCGTGTAACCCGTGGTAACCATATACATCAATTCAGGGAGTAAGGAGATCCCTCCCGTTGAGTCACGAGGTTCGGAGTGAACCCCCTTGCTTTCTAGACTCCTTCTCAGAGAAGAGCCTAGGGGCGGCTGGATCCACTCCTAGTTCCAGACTTGGTCAACGGTTTTATCTCTTAAAGGGATGAGGTGTAGGGATTATGAAAAAGGAGAGAGAAAGAGAGAGCAAGACAGAGAGAGAAAAAGGAAGAGAAAAGAGAAAGATTTCACCAGTCCTGGGTCCAGCATTGGTCCAGTCAGCCTAGGGGTCCAGTTCCAGTGGGCGCATGCACATGGGGCTTCAGTTTGTGTCCTTTTATCTTCCTTGCCCCTCCTTTGGGTGGGCACTCGAACTCATTGGGCTAATTATGTGTCATGCACGGTTTGTGCTTTCAGAACCTTTGGGAAATGGGTCAGTGGGCTTGGGGGTCATTTGGGGAGTAACTTCTCCTTTCCTACAGACATGACCATTGTTTGATCTTTGGCCATGCATGGTGAGCTGCCCTGCTCAGCATATCGGAACAGCGTATCAGAACACGGAGCTGGGCACCCATCCTGGTCCTGTTGCTGATGTCCTGTGCTGATCGGCTTCTTTTTACCTGTAGTTCCTTGCTATGCAGGGTTCGTTGTTATGCAGAGTTCCTTGTTAGGCAGAACTTGCCCCACCACAATATTTGAGACATTAACTCTTTCAGTCTCTCACAGGGACGTAGCCAGGACAGCTGACCCAAACTGGCCAAAGGAATATTCTGTATCATGTGACATCATGCCTAGTATATAAACTAGGGGGAGTTGGCCTGGGGGGCAGATCACTGCTTGGGAACTAACTGGGCATTGGTTGGCAAGTGCTGAGCAATTGCATTGTGCATCACTTGTTTTGTATATTCCAATCCTTTTATATTTTTTATATTTTAATTTTATTATTGTTATTACTATCATTATTATTTTCTTCCTTTTTCTTCTATTAAACTGTTCTTATCTCAACCCATGAATTTTACTTTTTTTCCCCGATTCTCTCCCCCATGCCACTGGGTGGGGGGCTTCATGTCCCAAAGTTGGAGCGACTCAGGTTCATGGATTTCCTTTATCAGAATTAAGGTGAAACAACACCAGGGGAGTTCAAACAACAATCAACATTTATTCAACCTAGCTAACCTTGCCCAAGTACAAGTGAACTTATCAATATGAACCTTGCATCATGTCATTAAGCCGCTGTTTGAAAAGAGAAGGGAGGTGTAGAAAAAGACGCGGAAAAAAGGAACATGAAACTGTGTCAGAAGGAGAGCCCTCCCGTTGAGTCACGAGGCTCAGAGTGGACCCCCTTGCTTTCTGGACTCCTTCTCAAAGAAGAGCCCAGGGGCAGCTAGATCCACTCATAGTCCCAGACTTGGTCAATGGTTTATGTTTGAAAGGATGAGGTGTAGGGACTGTGGAAAAGAGAAAAAAAGAGAGAGAGATAAAGAAAGAAAGAAAGAGAGAAGAAAAGGGTTTCACCAGTTCTGGGTTCAGTGTTGGTCCAGTCAGCCTAGAGATCCACTTCGGGAGGGAGTGCACCGAGTCGTGAGCAACCTGGTCTAGTTGAAGATGTCCCTGCTCATTGCAGGGGAGGTTGGACTAAATGACTGTCACGACCCGGGCTGGACAGACCAGGGAGTCGCGTTTAATTCGAAATTCCCTCGGGCTAAATTAAGGTGAAACGACACCAAACGATCAGTTAAAGATTTTATCCATGACAGAAGCAAACTGAATGTGGGAGGCATAACAGTAGGTGGTGTGGTTTCTCACAACAGGAATTGGCATGGAACTACCTCAGTAAACCGTGTAACCCGTGGTAACCACGTACATCAATTCAGGGAATAAGGAGAACAGAAGCAAACTGAATTTGAGAGGCATCAATTCAGGGAATAAGGAGAGAAAAGGAAAAAGAAACAGAGAACGAGACAGGAGGAGAAAAAGGAAGAGAGAAAGATATCACCGGTCCTGGATCTAGCGTTGGTTCAGTTAGCCGAGGGGTCCAGTTCCAGTGGGCTTGCACACGTGGGGCTTCAGTTTGTGTCCTTGACGTGCGGAAAACAGACTCCACAATCAGTGAGACTGTAAAGTAGGTATGTTCATTCAGCGCTGGGCAGCACGGGGGGTAGTCCCACCAAAGTCATGTGCACCTGACTTGGCAGTTCACTTTAAATTTATACAGTCAACTGTTACATACACATGGAGTTTCGCAATACGCCTATACATAGGCATGACCTATCCCCGCTTCATATTAAAATTAGCTCCAGGAAGTCATTTCCATAGTCTCCTCTCAACTGCGCTTGCGCAGTGCCTCCTTATGGTGGTCGTCTGGTGGTTGTGAAGATGAAGGCTGTATGTCTTCTTCACGGTGAACTCTTAACCTTCTGTCCTTGCGCAGACTCAGTTGCTCCTTGGCATTTATCCAAATCACAAGGCCGGTCTTGGCTGATTCTTGGGGTCGACTGCTGCTTCTTATCAGGGACTATGTCCTGCCCCAGCCAGCCTCAACAATGCAAATGTTAAACATCACTTCTCATGCCCTTGGGCCATGTCTACCTCTATTGAAATTTCTTTAACTTCATTATAAGCTAGATAATTATTAAACAATTCCTATCTACATCCATATATCTACTATATCTACTAAGGTTCCTTTGGTTCCCCGTCTCATCCTTTTATCATCTTTGGCCCTCCTTTGGGCGGGCACTCAAACTCATTAGGCTAATTAGGTGTCATGAGCAGTTTGTGAACCTTTGGGCTTGGGGGTCGTTTGGGGAGTAGCTTCCCCTTCCCTGCAGCCGTGATCTTTCCCCATGTGCGGTGAACTGCCCTGCTCAGCATATCCAAAACAGCATTATCAGAACAGGGAGCTGTGCACCCTCCGGCACGCCCTCCCCCTCCTGTTGCTGATGCCCGGTGCTGATCGGCTTCTTTTCACCTGTGGCTCCTTGCTAGGCAGAGTTTGCCTCTACGCTAAGCTGAACTTGCCCCACCACAATGTTTGAGACGTTAACTCTTTCAGTCTCTCACAATGACCTTTAAAGGTCCCTTCCAACCCAAACTATTCTATGATTCTACGATTCTATGCCAAAGCAGTATAAAGTGAAAACAAAAGGCATCAAGACTTGGGGTGAAATTGTACGGGTCTGTGGCTGATCTGTCAGAGAGCAGCAAACCTCATTCACTTTGGGTGCACAGGAAAGTTACGAAGTACAATTAAGTGAAACTACTTGATAAGCGTTTTTAAAGAGCAGACAGGAGTCATTAGTCGTTGCTTCGCATCAGTGCTGTGATTTCCCAAACTGGCACGAGCCTATGCGTGTGGAAGAGCAATTTCTAATTTCTAAAGAATATTAAAATTCTTTTATAAAGGAAAAGAGAGAGTGAGATAGGGAAGAAGTTTTAATCTCCAGTGATTTACAGAAAACATAATAGAGGAAAATGTTGAAAAAGTCTATGTTCTTGAATGTGTATTGACGTGCGGAAAACAGACTCCACAATCAGTGAGACTGTAAAGTAGGTATGTTCATTCAGAGCTGGGCAGCACGGGGGGTAGTCCCACCAAAGTCGTGCGCGCCTGATTTGGCAGTTCACTTTAAATTTATACAGTCAAGTGTTACATACACATGGAGTTTCGCAATACGCCTATACATAGGCATGACCTATCCCCGCTTCATATTAAAATTAGCCCTAGGAAGTCATTTCCATAGTCTCCTCTCAACTGCGCTTGCGCAGTGCCTCCTTATGGTGGTCGTCTGGTGGTTGTGAAGATGAAGGCTGTATGTCTTCTTCACGGTGAACTCTTAACCTTCTGTTCCTGCGCAGACTCAGTTGCTCCTTGGCATTTATCCAAATCACGAGGTCGGTCTTGGCTGGTTCTTGGAGCCACTGCTGCTTCTTATCAGGGACTATCTCCTGCCCCAGCCAGCCTCAACAATGCAAATGTTAAACATCACTTCTCATGCCCTTGGGCCATGTCTACCTCTATTGAAATTTCTTTAACTTCATTATAAGCTAGATAATTATTAAACAATTCTTATCCACATTCATATATCTACTATATCAGCTAAGGTTCCTTTGGTTCCCCGTCTCAGTCCCCCCTTTTCTAGAAAACAGTAAATTCTTTTACTATATCTAACTCTAGTATTTTAATGCATTGTTTCCTTATTCTCTCAAAATATTTGTTGGACTCAAGTTTTCGTCGCAACTCATTCTTTTTCCATTCACTGTAAGAGTCCCCTGTACTCTTACAGCACCAAACGCCACATTGAACCACTATGCCAAGGACTACAGACAAGAGAATGATCATTATTACAGTGACAAACAATTGTTTCAACCATGTCCAATTTGGCAACCAGGAGGTTAATTTTTCCCATATCTCAGTGAATCCCCATGAAGTGTCATCTTGTGACATTAAATGTAAAAGTTGGGGGTTTTTTTCCAAATTTGAGAGAGATCTGTTTCTATTTGTCTCTTTTGGTTAACATAAGTGCAGCAGTGTTCATTAGTTATAGTGCACAGGTCTCCTTGCTGCTCAGGGGGTATTTTAGTGTACTTTGTGAGGGAAAAGCTGAAAACGTGAACATATCCAGAACAAACATGTTCCCATCCCATGTTACGCTCCTTGTCCCCAAGGTTGCCCATATTACCGTGTAAAAACTAAGTGCCCATTGGGTTTTGTGGTGACTTTCCATGGAGTTTTGGGTGTCTTTTTCACTCTGGTGTGATGAATCCAAGCGTTCTGTTCCTTGATTCTGATTGCAGTAAAGGAGGTGAGTAGTACTTGGAATGGTCCTTCCCACTGTGGTTCCAGGGTTTTTTCCTGTAAGAGACTTTACATATACATAATCCCCAGGTTGTATATTATGTACAGGTCCATCTAAACCTCTCCCTCGAGTCCCAGCCACATGCTTCCTGATTTTATTGAGCTGTTTACTTAATGCTATCATGTAAGAGGTCACAATTTCATCCCCAGCTTGCACAGACACCCCTTTCTGTATTTCATAGGGTTGTCCATATAACATTTCAAAGGGGCTCAGTCCTTCCCTTGCCCTTGGTCTTGTTCGTATACGCAAAAGGGCTAAAGGGAGAGACTGAGGCCACGTTAGATTTGCTTCTTGTCCCAATTTTACAATTTGCTGTTTGATTAAGTGGTTCATTTTTTCCACTTGACCACTCGACTGGGGGTGATATGGAGTATGAAGTTGCCAATCTATACCCAAATGGTGGCTAATTTGTTGTACTATTCTTGAGACAAAATGTGGTCCTCTGTCAGAGGACATGGTTGCTGGAACCCCGAAACGTGGTATTATTTCTTGCACTAATATTTTAGTTACTTCCCGAGCTTTAGCCGTTCTTGTTGGGAATGCTTCTGGCCAACCTGAAAAGGTATCAGTTAATACTAGTAAATATCGATACCCCCCCCTTTTCTTGGAAGTTCTGTGAAGTCAATTTGCCATTGCTGTCTAGGCCCATTGCCTTTCCCAATCTGACTCATTTCTAGTTTGGGGGTATTCTTAGGATTAGTCTGAAGGCAAAGATCGCATTGTTGAGTCACTTGTCTCACTGTGGTATATAGATTTCTAGCCACAATTTCCCTTATTAAATGTTTATACAGAGCCTCTGTCCCCCAATGTCTTTTCCTATGCTCCTCCTGTATCAAATGTCACAATAAGCAAAAGGGAATGATTAGTTTTCCCTGTGGGGTATGAGCCCACCCTTCTTCATTATATGACCCTTCTAAATCTGTAATAAGCTTCTGATCTTCCCTGGTATATTCTGGCTTACCTTTTAGGGAGATTTGTCTATCAGGAATTAAAGCTCCTTCTATTTTTACCTTTGTTCTGGCCACTTGTTTTGCCTCTCTGTCCGCCAGTTCATTCCCTTTTTCCAGATCTGAGCTCACTTTCTGGTGTGCCTTAATATGCATAATCGCTACTTTCTTAGGGAGCTGGACAGCTTCCAGTAACTTCAGAATTTCTTCTGCGTGTTTGATATTTTTCCCCTGGGAAGTCAATAGTCCTCTCTCCTTCCAAATTGCTCCATGTGCGTGTACAACTCCAAAGGCATACTTTGAGTCCGTATAAATGTTCACAACTTTGCCCTGGGCCAATTCCAGGGCGCGGGTTAGAGCAATTATTTCTGCCTTCTGTGCAGAGGTGTTTATGGGCAAAGCCCCTGATTCTATTACCTCTTGGCTGGTGGTGATGGCGTATCCCGCATGCCGATTACCATTTAGGACGTAACTGCTTCCATCTGTGAACCAAGTTTCCCCGTTTTCCATGGGGCTGTCTTTCAGGTCTGGGCGACTTGCGTATGTTGCTTCGATGGTCTCCAAACAGTCGTGATGTACCGGTTCTCCTGTGTTCCCGCTGAGAAAAGAAGCTGGGTTGACAATGTTAGTGACTACAATCTCCACATCATCCTGCTCTACCAATATAGCTCGATATCTCAGGAATCTTTGTGGAGAGAGCCAATGTCCACCCTTTGCTTCCAGTACTGTTGATACTGTATGAGACACTAAAACAGTCATTTTCTGGCCCAGAGTAAACTTTCGGGCTTCCTGTATGTTTAGTATCACAGCTGCAACCGCCCGCAGGCATCCAGGCCAACCTTTTGCAGTCGTGTCTAACTGCTTAGAGAGGTAGGCAACAGCCCGTCGATATGGGCCCAGGTTTTGTGCGAATATTCCCAGGGCAATGCCCTGCTTCTCGTGGGAGTAAAGAAGAAACGGGTTACTCACATCTGGGAGTCCCAAGGCCGGGGCCGACATCAAAGCCTTTTTCAGTAGCTCAAAGGCTCGTTCGGTCTCCTTGTTCCACTCAAGGTGTTTCTGCTCAGTGGCTGTTAGCGCATACAGTGGTTTAACAAGCAATCCATAATTATAGATCCACAATCGGCACCACCCTGTCATCCCCAGAAAAGTTCGTAACTCTTTCACTGTCTGAGGTCTCTGAGTTTGGCATATTGCCTCTTTACGGGCTTGTCCCAAAGTTCTTTGTCCTGCACTAATTTCATAGCCCAAATAATTCACTTTGCATTGTATTACCTGTGCCTTCTTCTTGGATACCCGGTACCCTTGAAGTCCCAGGAAATTCAACAGACTCACCGTCCATGTTATACAATCTGTCTCTGTCTTGGTGGCAATCAGGATATCATCCACATACTGCAACAGCTTTCCCTCCTCAGATGGGGTTTCCCAGGATTCTAAGTCTTTTGCAAGCTGATTGCCAAAAATGGTAGGACTATTCTTAAATCCTTGTGGCAACACCGTCCAAGTGAGCTGGGTCTTTCGACCACTCTTGGGGTTTTCCCATTCAAATGCAAATAATTTTTGGCTGGCTTCATGGAGAGGGAGGCAAAAGAAAGCATCCTTCAAATCTAAAACAGTAAACCAAGTCAATTCAGGTGTTAATACAGTCAACAGAGTATATGGGTTCGCCACTACCGGGTAAAGATCTTCAGTTATCTTATTCACCGCCCGTAAGTCTTGGACCACCCGATATGACCCATCGGGGTTCCGAACAGGTAATATAGGGGTATTGAATTCAGACTCACACTCTTTTAGTAATCCCAACTGCAAAAAATTTTCTATCACCGGCCGGATTCCTTCTCTGTCTTCCTTCTTTAGGGGATATTGTTGAATTCTTACCGGCTTTCGGTTTTCCTTGATCCTAACTTCAACAGGGGGGGCACTTTTCACTCTTCCAGGTGCATCGGTAGCCCATACCCCCGGGTACACTTGGTTTAAGATGTCCTCGTTAATGTTTCCTTCTAGGGGGAGACTGGTTAAGGTTAGGCTCAATATTTGAATATATTGTTGATCTTTTACCTCCAGAGTAATTTCTCCCTTTTCGAATACAATTTTTGCTTCCAATTGTTCCAACAAGTCCCTTCCCAGAAGTGGCTTTGGGGAGTTGGGCATATATAAAAATTTATGAATGCCCCACTGTTTTCCTAATTTATATTCTAAAGGTTTACAAAAATATGCCTTTTCACTTTGGCCAGTTGCTCCTTTCACCATGACATAATAATCTCCCAGGGGCATCAAAGCTTGGTTCAGAACCGAGTATGTTGCCCCCGTATCTACCAAGAATTCTATTTCTTGTTGTGTTTTCCCTAGCTTAATTATAACCAGTGGATCCGCTAGGGTAGATTCCCCAGGTTCCCGTCAGTCTCCCTTCACATGGGCTACCGTTCTTCCTGTTTGAGCCCTCTGATCCTCCTTCTTGTTCTTTGGGCATTCCTTTTTCCAATGACCAAATTTCTTGCACAAAGCACATTGATCCTTGCCCAGTCGGGGCAAGCCTCGTCTAGGCCCTCTTCCTCTTTCTTCCTGGATAACAGCCATTAATTTCCTTTGCCCCTGCCTATATCCTTCTTCTCTGTTACTAAATACTCTCCATGCTTCATCTAATAATATTTCTAAATTCCTACCCTCTGTAGGGCGTAATTTTTGAAGTTTGCGCCTTATATCCCCTGTAGATTGACCCAAAAACAGGGAGACCAATTGTTGTATTCCTACCTCTAACCCAGGATCCAGCGGTGTGCTGCGGCGCATTGCATCCCTCAGTCGATCCAGGAATTCAGATGGAGACTCGGAAGGACTCTGTTTGACTGCATATAAAGCTGACCAATTTATAGTTTTGGGGATTGCCCTCTCCATTCCTTTTGTAATCCAATCCTGATACCCCTGCAATCTTTCCATATGTGCAGATCTATTAACATCCCACTTTGGGTCTTGGAGAGGGAAATATTCTTTAACGTCCCCTCCTGTGATCTTATAATGATCTTCAGCTAGGTTCCCTGCTGTTTTTAAAATCAGCTGTTTCTCCGTTTCGGTCATATATTCTAATAATAGCTGTATATCCTTCCAATCAGGGTTATGCTGTTTTACAATAAATTGGAAATGTTGAGTTACACTTACTGGATCACTCCTATAATCTTTTGCAACCTTTTTCCATTCCCCTAGGTCAGCAGTAGAAAAGGGTACTTTGATTAACATTGTCCCACCATCCGGCCTCACCGCCTCTCGGAGAGGTGCTTGTAAAGCTGTTGAGGTAGTTTTCTTCCTAGTACGGGAAGATACAGGGCTGTCCGGGGGGGTCGGAGTTCTATCCGAGTCTGCATCCTGTTCCTGTGGTCGAGGGGGAGGCTTAAACAAATCAGTTAGATCTTGTTCTGCTACCTGATGAATTTTATTTGTCTTTGTACATCTTTGTCCAATACTACATGCCGAACAACACCGCCTCAGTTTATCTCTAAGCTCCTTGTTTTCTCGCTCAACTGCGAGCACCATGGGGTCCTGTGGGGGTACTATTCCACAGTCCCTTTGCCACTCTGGATGGTTTCGGAGGGTGAAAAACATGTCTGCATATGAAACTTCATCCCATTTTCTTTCTCTCCTTAAAAACAGCATTAGTTGTAATAGAGTATTATAATCTGTTGACCCATTAAGTGGCCACTTAGCATCACCTTCTAACTTATATAACGGCCACCATTGATTGCAATACTTAATAAGGTTCTTTTTATTTTCCGTACCTCCGGTCCCAACAATATCTTTCCAGTGGGTAATAACACAACCCAGAGGACTCTTCCTCAATATTCCCCCTTGATTGTTTCCCATTTTATAACTTCTCCTTTTAATAAGATTCCATGCAAATTGTTTCTTACACCTCTTTATAGAATTCTCCCAGTTTTTCTCTCACATGTCCCGAATTCCGGGATTAAATTTTCCTTTCCACACACCAATTTCACTATTATTTCGGCTATCTCTCCAACCACAAACAATTCCAACTGTGTACGTAGCTCGTTCCTTCTTATCCCAAGGAGTCCAAACCCCACACTCAGGGCATTTAATATCCCCTCCACAATCTATTTGCAACCTCTGTTTACACCACACACATTCCAGGACATACGAGGGCATACACTCAGTTCCTGGATGTAAAAGACACCACTCAAATACCCACATTTATCCGATGCACCATACAGGGGCTTTCTTATACCAACACCACAAAATGATTAAGATAATCAAACTCAAACCTACAATTACAACTTTAACATATAAATTCAAGTTTCAAATCACCAGTGAGTCACACTTCGTTTGTCTCCGGCCGTACCCCTTGTGGAGTTACGAAACTGCGGAGCAGAACTCCACACACGCTCCGCAGCTGAGCTGTGTCTCTTTTACTCAAACATTCAATCCACAGTTTTAGATATCTACACATTAACAAACATATATACACATATAAATCTCAACATAACATTTTCACATTCTCACACAAAATCTTTAACATAAATTTCCAAACATTCACATCATACAAGCATCGCTCCAGTTGACAACCTTCAGCAGCTGCAAAAATAAACCAAGCGCAATTGCGAGGGGGTCCACTTACCCCATAAACCAAGCGCAATTGCGAGGGGGTGCGCTTACCCTTCTCCTGCCTCTTATATACCAGTCATCGACAGGTCCGTCCTGGCTCCCGATACTGGGATGCAGCAGTCACCCCGGATTTGCTCGATCTACCCCCAAGATCGCTAGCGGCCGCTCTATCGGTCAGCAAATCCCCCCTTGTTACCATACAGGGTACCTTCCTCCCCTACGGGGACTACGCTGCACGCCAGACGTCTCTGCGCGATTTACCAGCTGCCCCGGCCTGTACTTTTACAGGCTCCCCTTGTAGAACATACCGTTTGGTCCGCGGCTTCAGGAGGTCGTTGTCTGCTCCCGCGGTGAGCGGCTGGCAGCGGAGGCTCCTCCGAGGAAAGTGCTCGGGGCGCGCCTAGGAGCGTCCGCTCCGCAGTCGGTCCCGCAGCCGAGCAGAGAGTCTCCTGGCTGGCTCGCCAAACTGACGTGCGGAAAACAGACTCCACAATCAGTGAGACTGTAAAGTAGGTATGTTCATTCAGCGCTGGGCAGCACGGGGGATAGTCCCACCAAAGTCGTGCGCGCCTGACTCGGCAGTTCACTTCAAATTTATACAGTCAAATGTTACATATACATAGAGTTTCGCAATACGCCTATACATAGGCATTACCTATCCCCCCTTCATATTAAAATTAGTTCCAAGAAGTCACAAGGCTGGTCTTGGCTGGTTCTTGGGGTCAACTGCTGCTTCTTATCAGGGACTATGTCCTGCCCCAGCCAGCCTCAACAATGCAAACATTAAGCATCACTTCTCATCCCCTTGGGCCATGTCTACCTCTATTGAAATTTCTTTAACTTCACTATAAGCTAGATAATTATTAAACAGTTCCTATCTACATCCATATATCTACTATATCTACTAAGGTTCCTTTGGCTCCCCGTTTCAGTATACCCGTGCAGATTTTTACTGAAGTTATCTCAAGAGGTATTGTTTCAAAAGGTATTGACTTTAAAAAGAAAGGAATATCTTGTTTCAGAGTAAAACAGTACTGTTACTGTTCTGTTTGTTTTTTCCAGATGCCTGAAACATATTGTGGCATAGTTAGCCTTATCACAGGGATGAGCAGTCTATTCTGTGGACTACAGGTCTCTAGATTTTCATCTTAAAAGCAATGGAAACTATGACTAGAATTTTACATTAGGAATGATTGTTCACATCAGATGATTTTGATTAAGATAATTTCTGTCAACGGCTAGTCCATTACACAGGATATTTTTCTCCCTTTTTAAAAGGCAAATGAGAGAATTATTATTGTGGATATTCCTTCATAATACTGTTGTTACCGAAAAACTCGGAATAAAGAACTTATCAACACCAATTTAGTGTAGATAAGCAGACACTTCTTTATTGACGGCCGGGTGCGCGGGTGAGTCTTCTCACGAACCACGCACACCTGAACACCAAAAATCACACACCTTATATTGTGCTTACTCATACATATTCATTAGATTTCCGGGAAATATCATGCATATTCATTAGATTTCTGGGAAGTCATTAGCATATGCAAATGTCCTTTACGCATGCGCATTGAAGGTCTCTGGTGGTCTTCTAGAGTCCTCTGGTGGTCTTTCATAGTCTTCCTCACTTGTCCGCTTCTTGACCTTCTCTAGGTGATTCTGCGCAGTTTGGTCCTTGGCAGGTAACTAACTGTTTCTTGGCAGATAACTACAAGTTGCTTCACCTAACTTTTCTCCATTCCCATTAATTTTAAAATTTTGACATCTTATGCATTCTTCTAGGTTATAATATACTCCTACAGATAAACATTATATCTAAATTATCTTAAATCTTAAGCTCGTTATCTAAGTTCTAAATGTTCCTACTAAATGATTTTAAGCAATTCCTCTGGTCCTGGTACAGGGCTACACAAAGGATCTCATAACAGCTGTTGGTTGTTGATTAAATGTGTAAGATACAATAGATATATAATTTTTGCTAAAATATTTCCTACAACTCTATATTCCTATTAAAATTGAATAAAATTGAATATGATTAATTCTAGCTAATAACAAATCAATAACAAATCAGTAACACTGTTACTTGCATTATTAGAGCATCTGGGAGTTCCAAGTTATGGACTAAATCCATGGACGGTATTGTGTAAACATAGAGCAAAAAGATGATACTTGCTCCAAAGAGTTTAGAGTACAAATGAAAGGGCAATAAAAGAAATTCTCTTCCCGATGCTGTGGTGGATTTGGTATCTTGTTCTTCATGAATATTATAGAAACATTATTTGTTCTCTAATAGTATCAGGCTACATATTTCTTTAGAGGAAGATGGCAGTGGCAAGAGGTAGGAATCCTTCCTGTGGCACATCAAGCCATCAAAGCTGCAGCTTGAACACTATGAGAAATATTTCATCCCAATGTCTAAAAAGAGTCCTCTTTTATAACACCATGTTGTCACTACCGCTGGGCTCTATATTTCTTTGTAGCTTGCTTTGTACATGGGTGTCGTGGTTTAACCCCAGCCAGCAACTAAGCACCACACAGCCGTGCTCACTCACCCCCCCCCCCCACCCAGTGGGATGGGGGAGAAAATCAGGAAAAAGAAGTAAAAACTCGTGGGTTGAGATAAGAACGGTTTAACAGAACAGAAAAGAAGAAACCAATAATGATAACACTAATAAAATGACAACAGTAGTAATAAAAGGATTGGAATGTACAAATGATGCGCAGTGCAAGTGCAATTGCTCACCACCCGCCGACCGACACCCAGCTAGTCCCCGAGCCGCGATTCCCTGCCCCCACTTCCCAGTTCCTATACTAGATGGGACGTCACATGGTATGGAATACACTGTTGGCCACTTTGGGTCAGCTGCCCTGGCTGTGTCCTGTGCCAACTTCTTGCGCCCCTCCAGCTTTCTCGCTGGCTGGGCATGAGAAGCTGAAAAATCCTTGACTATAGTCTAAACACTACTGAGCAACAACTGAAAACATCAGTGTGTTATCAACGTTCTTCATTCGCATACTGAACTCAAAACATAGCACTGTACCAGCTACTAGGAAGACAGTTAACTCTATCCCAGCTGAAACCAGGACAATGGGTAACTTACCAAAGTGCACTAACATTCTAATAATAAATGCAATTCTTAATAGATTTTATGTTGCTTACCTGTAAATGCATCACAATCCAATTCAAATTTTCCAGACCCTTAGTATGCCTGAACAAATCCATATAAAACTTTTGACAGTAAAGAGAAAAAAATGGAATGTGCATGTGGATTTTTAGCTTTTTTAAATATTCTTTTTTTTTAATATAATTTTTGTGTAGGTGACAGCTGTGTGTTATGAATTAATGCACATATTTGAACTATCTTCTGTATATTACACATTTCATTACATTTTATTACACCTACACAAATGTATAGTCATGCAGAAGAATAATTAAAAAATTACATTACATTAAAATAGCAGACCTATCAACCACACAAATCCACAAAACCAAAAATTCTACTCACAGCTTTTGACATTGTAGCATTATATTGTATAGACATTATTCCACTAGCCAGAGATCCAATGATAATGCCTGAGCATAGCAGAATGACTTTCATCAATGTCCTCTATGAGGCTCTAAACTACCATGTACTCTGTGAAGAATACACCTCTGTTCTCAGTACCAATAGACTTTACTCCTACTAAATTAAATATTACCACTCAGGTCACCAGGCAAGATCTGGATCCAGACGCACCATATTTTGCCTGAACTGTTCAATTTGTATCTTTGTAAAACTGCATGTTCTGCAGGACAGGGATCCTGTTTGCCTCTGTGACTGTACAGCACTTGACATTGTTTGGGTTGGTTAGTTAATTAAATAGTAGTCAAAATAATCAAATTCATTGAAAGCAGAACTGAAGCTTCTAAAGTTACTCAGTAAAAGATATATCAATTTTAGCAATTATATAATCCTTTAGTTTTTACAAGTATGCTCAGAAGACTGTCTGTAGAAGAATACCTTTTTCATAAGCCCTATATGTATATAAAAATGCTATGTCTTCTTCAGTTAGTAACTAAAAATAAAACATATGATATTTATATATTGTAATGGTTTTGTTAGACAAAGCTCCTGTTCTTATTTATGTAATTTAATTTTCCTTTCTTTCATCTTGATCAATGAAAACAGACTGTTTCAATTATTTTCTCTAATTCTTCTTCTTTAGCATACTACTGCTAAATTATATTGTCTGCACTAAAGCAAATACCAGAAAATATTTTAATAAAAAGTATTTAGCTTAGATTTTTCTATTGATCTTTGATTTAAATTAAAACAATACTAAGATGTCTTCAATTTTTCCTGATGGCCTTCACTCTGACACAGCACAGAAAATAATTTTATCTTACTTCAACATTCACCTCAGCTATCATTTTTACCCTTCCTTCCTTGCCTTTGACAATACATCTTATGCCAAGAAATTAATTTCTTACAAAAGAAAATTAAAAAAACCCTCCAAACTCCCAAATCCCCAGCGGCATTAAATTCTCCCTGTTTTTTCTTCCCTGGATATCTTTGCATATGTTTACAGGACTATGATTATCATGCAGTAGGGAAAAATAGGCTAGCTTTGAACTAGGTAGTTTAACCATTGTTAATTAACCTACAGCAACACAGAACTCAATGCCAACCAAAAAACTATGCAAAAAGCTGTGGAAAGGTTTGGTTGATTAGGTTATGCTGCCATAGCTAAACTGCTACAGGGACTCTCTCAGCTATGGAGGGCTTTGCTCTGATGCCTTGAACAAAGGCAGGAGAAGGAAAATTTTACTGTATCGCTGTACTAACAAACTTTTGCTTGCTTGAAAACTTCAAAATTTTGGTATGTACTAATTAGATAAGAAAACCTTGAGCCTTGTCAATGGTATGTGTTGGAGGCGCCAACAGACAGGAGGCCTCGGGCCTGATGTGCATCAACAGACAAGAAGCCTTGGGCCTTGATGATAAGCTTTGAGTTCTGCTGAGTTTTTGTAATTAAAAATTGCCAAGGCCAGTTAACTAGGAGAAAGAGATGACCCACACTGCGCGTGACCAAAGGGTGGACACTATGTAAATGATAATATGAATATGTATGACTGGAATAATATAAATTTTGCTTGCTGTAGGTAACGGTGTGCACCATAGGTGGAGCGATCCCCCGTGCACCCAGCGCTGCAACAAAGAATGCCTGCTTTCTAAAACTCCAAAATCGAGTCTTAGAGAGTTTCTTCAACCGGCTTTTTCAGTAACAGCTCTATCAGGAATAGAAAATGTAATGAAGAGAAGGTGTGAGTGTTTTGACATTACCAGATCATACAACTTAGTTTATAGATAGGGCTGTACAAATGCCAGCAAATGTATTTTTTACTGTAGATAAGAACAAAGTAGTTTGGAGGCTGAATAGTTCTTACTCAGAAGTAAGACTTATGCAAATTGAGTGGATAAATGAATAAGATAAATGATCGCTTGAAAGAATTTATAGACTAAATTATCAAAATTTTGTGTATAAAATTATTCCACATGTGTACGTGAATACATACCTAATTTGCAAATATAATATAGCAATTTTATATGCAGATGAAACCACTGTATGGGCAAATTACACAATAACTTGCTACAGGTATGCATAAATAAACCCATCACAGTATTACTAACTTGTCCATGTAATACTAATATATACATAAAATGCAAATGCAGTCCTGAAAACCTGCCCAAACTAGATGGTAGCAGACTGTCTATCCAGTCTACTCAAGGGCTACCTTTTATTTTTGCCCATTATTTTCAGAAAATTGGGACTCATTTCCTTAACAGCAGCTAGGTTATCAGGTGTGTAGATCTTGTTTTCTAAAATGGACATAAGAAAGAAGCAAGATAGACAGGCAAACTGACAACTTTGGCCCAGTGACATGCAGGTCTTCACACAAGAGGGAGTTGCTGGAAAGCTTTTTGCATCCAGCAACATACTGAGACACAACGTGTTTCTAGTTTGCTTCTAATGCAAGACAGACTGCAACTATGGAGGTTAGTCAAAGTAGCAGAACATATTGACATTATATCTTGCTCTGACTACTGAACTGGTGTAAGAGACTGCATGCACACAGTAAGTACAAAATACCAAGGGGCTGATTTTCCCTCAGAGCAGACCCTTAGTAGATTTCTTTTACTCCAATGTAAGTAAGAGAAGAATCAGTCTCAGAACATCTAAAGTGTACATCTGGAGCAAGCCATTCAGTATTTTGATGAGAAACATTTCACGTAAGACGTTATCACTCCTGGAAAACGAAATATACTATGTAAAACACCAGTCTCCTTAAACTATGCTCTATTTCTTTTAACTAAAGCTAAAAAATTCTGTCCCCACTGTACCTGTATAAGTACGCTGGAACATGTTATTGATGATGGTCCGTGGAAAGCAGCAAATTGCTTTTTTTAAAGTCTTAGAATTGGACCATGTGAAATGCGGTGACTTGGATAGCTAACACTGAAATATTATTCTGGCAATAGTAAAATACACCTCTCTCAAAGCCTTATTTTAGCTGTAACACAGACATGAGAAAAATATGGAAATATTCTCCATAATTTTTCAGAGGGTTCTTACCTGCTATCAGGTCGGTCACTGGTAGCTATTTAAAAGAGATACTGCTCAGTTCAAACATGCTCGGTTTCAAAGGAACTACTCAGAGAATAAACAACTACTCTCTGGGAATATTGATGGCACAGTCTTGTCCTTAGTGATTATTTTAACTTGCATCAGAGATACGTAAGCTACACCTGGAGGTTTGTATTCATGGTTTCAAACTCTAATTGCTTCACAGTACTTTTAGTTAAAAACTTACAAGCTCAATTATTTATGTGCTTTTAAGCCAATTTGACTAACCCATCTATCTTTTTTAGAGAAGCATGTGATCCACAATGCAAGTTAGAATAGCCTTAAAGACTACTGTAATTGTTGGTATCTTTAGAACCATATCCGATATTTTTCACAGCCTCAAATCCTAAACATATTGAGCAGCAGCACTGTTGTCCCTCAAACGGGGTTCGTTTACCCGGTGTGCGAGCCAATAACACACAGAGTCGAGGCATTTTCAAATTAATTTCATTGATGCGCATGAGTGGGTGCCTGTCTCAAGACAGCACACCTTTGTCTCAAAAATTCTCACATTTATACACTTAACTAATACATATTCATTGTTATTTTCCTTAATGATTGGTTCTTTCTTCTTTGCCCCTCATGTAAATTAGTGCGCAGACTCTGTCTTCTTCCTCCTCTGTCCTCTTTTGAGTAGGTGGTATCATTTGAGTAGGCGGTCAATGAGTCGGTGGTCGCGATCTCCCCCTGTAGGAATTACCTTTTGCCTACTTCTTCCCTAATCTTGGCAGTTCCAAGCGGTTCTTCGAGGTTTGTTGATCGGACCACAATCCATTACCTTTTCTGACATAAACATAAAGCCCCATTGTCTAGTACTTAGTTCCTAAACCCTAAATCATGTCTAGTTATTGTTTCCCTATTTTAAGTATTAACTGATGGGGGCTGTACACAGGACTTTAGCAGCTCCCTGGTTATTCCAATCATATTATACATATTAATTGATAACAGCACTGCCTTGCTCTCCCCAGTCTGCCTCATATCCACCCTGTTCTGCCTGCATGAGGGGAATTCTCTCTGCACTATTTATTTTGGGAATCTAGACCCCTAATTATGGTGGGATCCTGCCTTTCAGCATTACAAAAAAGTCATTAAAATCTATATCATTGATGTCTAAAACTTTGTCGAGGGCTTTTTTTCTGCCCCAAAATACAGAATCAGCCCTGTAATGGAGCATAAAGACAAAAGACAATCACATTCTTAAAATCCAGTTGGGAGTGTGTGGAAAAGTTTACTTTATCCCATTACTAATGATACCGAAAAGCTGGTCGAAGAAACTCTCTAAGACTCGTTCTGGAGTTTTAGAAAGCAGGCATTCTTTATTGCAGCGCTGGATGCACAGGGGATAATTCCACCTAGCGTGCATACCACAGCTTTAGCACAAACAGGTTATATAGAATAACTAATTGCATATTAATCAGATTAGTATACATATACATAAAAATGATTGTAACTGATTATCATAGTACTGCCTACATCCGATCATGCGCAATGAAGGATCCATTTGAGTCGAAGGGCTGCTTTTACGACCACCGATCCATTTGAAGTTCTTGTTGGCTGTCCTTGAAGTCTTTGTTCTTGTCCTTGTCCTTTGATCTTGAAGCTTAACGCAGTTTCAATAATATGTGGTCAGTTTCAACATTGTTCTCATCTGGCGTACAGGAACATCTAGTCATAAGAGCCAAGAACTGCCAAACTTAGGAGTAACTGCCTCTACTAGTTAATTGCTTGGCTATACTTTTGTCTATTGTTTCAATCATAGTGTTAGTATAAGATTTCTAATAATTATTTACCGAATCTCACTTTTACAGTCACCTAGCAGCAAACCAGTTTCCACGGCTGGTACAAAATATTAAAACCATCAAAATATTTAGACATGCCATGCAGAATGTATGGAAATATGCTATCAAAACAACCCTGCAGACACCAAGGTCAGTGAAGAAGGAGGGAGAGGAGGTGTTCCAGGTGCCGGAGCAGAGATTCCCCTGCAGCCCGTGGTGAAGACCATGGTGAGGCAGGCTGTCTCCCTGCAGCCCATGGAGGACCCCACGCCGGAGCAGGTGGGTGCCCGAAGGAGGCTGTGACCCTGTGGGAAGCCTGCGCTGGAGCAGGCTCCTGGCAGGACCTGCGGACCTCTGGAGAGAGAAGCCCACGGAGCAGGCTTTCTGGCAGGACTTGTGACCCCGTGGGGGACCCACGCTGGAGCAGTGTGCTACTGAAGGACTGCACCCTGTGGAAGGGACCCATGCTGGAGCAGTTCGTGAAGAACTGCAGCCCATGGGAAGGACCCACGTTGGAGAAGTTCGTGGAGGACTGTCTCCCGTGGGAGGGACCCCACGCTGGAGCAGGGGAAGAGTGTGAGGAGTCCTCCCCCTGAAGCAGATGAAGCGGCAGAGAGACCGTGTGATGAACTGATCGTAACCCCCATTCCCTACCCCCCTGTGCCACTTGGGGGGAGGAGGTAGAGAAAACCGGGAGTGAAGCTGTGCCCGGGAAGAAGGGAGGGGTGGGGGGAAGGTGTTTTAAGATTTGGTTTTATTTCTCATTACCCTACTCTGATTTGATTGGCAATAAATTAAGTTAATTCTCCCTAAGTGGAGTCTGTTTTGCCCGTGATGGTAATTGGTTGAGTGATCTCTCCCTGTCCTTATCTCGACCCACGAGCCCTTTGTTATATTTTGTCTCCCCTGTCCAGGTGAGGAGGGGGAGTGATAGAGCGGCTTTGGTGGGCACCTGGCCTCCAGCCAGGGTCAACCCGCCACATCTACTTAAGCCACCTTAAAAAGGCCACAAAGGTCTTTTGAAACAGGATACCCTCTGTATAAACAAGGCATGCCTTGCTAACAACTGTGCCCCTGAAGAAGAACTAAAAGACTGATAAGAAGGGAACATCCTACCCCAGGAGGCGCCCGAAAGTTGAATAATTGCTATTGGGCATGAAGTCAGCAAAGATCTTCGGTAACTGGGGGAAAGGTAAAGGTGACAGGGGGAGATTACGACCACCGACTCAATTCAAGACCAAAAAGACTTAACCCCCCCTTGAGCATGCACTGTAGAATAAAAGAACACTGTACCTTTAATTCGAAGCGGGGAAAACTTTAGCCCAATAGAAACTGTGGTAGATAAGCAACTACCGATAATAGTTTTGGGGAAGAACTTTGGAAACTAAATATGTAAAACTAAACTGTATAAATTGCTTGCCCGTTTAGGCATGAGGTGTGCTAGCTTTGTGGATTACCCCCTAGCCCCCATCTTTGCTCAAACATGAATTGGAATAAAATACCTCTGCTCTGTGTGTATATTGGCGTTTCGCACACCGGGTAAACAGTCCCACTTTTGGGACAACACAATGACTAAAGATAAAATGAAAAGATATTGTAATCAATGGTGGCCAAATTATAAATTGGATGATGGGGAACAGTGGCCAGAAAACGGATCTTTATGATTTAATACAATATTGCAACTGATGTTGTTTTGTCACCGATTGGGAAAATGGGTGTCCTGGTTTCGGCTGGGATAGAGTTAATTTTCTTTCTAGTAGCTGGTATAGTGTTATGTTTTGGATTCAGCATGAGAAGAATGTTGATAACACACTGATGTTTTCAGCTGTTGCTAAGTAGCGTTTAGACTAAGTCAAGGACGCCTAGTATATAAACTGGGGGAGTTGGCCTTGGGGGGGGAATCACTGCTCGGGGACTAACTGGGCATCGGTCGGCAAGTGGTGAGCAATTGCATTGTGCATCACTTGTTTTGTATGTTCCAATCCTTTTATTATTATTAGTGTAATTTTATTATTGTTTTTATTATTATCATTATTAATTTCTTCCTTTCTGTTCTATTAAACTGTTCTTATCTCAACCCACGAGTTTTACCTTTTTCCTTCTGATTCTCTCCCCCCATCCCACTGTGTGGGGGGGGAGTGAGTGAGCGGCTGCATGGTGCTTAGTTGCTGGCTGGGGTTAAACCACGACAATGGGATTGTTGTCCCATAAGCGGGGTTCGATACCTGGTGTGCAATAAGACAGTCTTACACACAGAGCCCAGATATTTATTTATTTCATGTTTGCACAAAGATGGGTGCTAGGTGATAATTCCACAAAGCTGGCACACCACACCAAAGAACTACAATGTATTTATTCTGTTACATGATTAGTAAAAACCCACCTAAATTTACATTCATTGGTTAGTAGTCACCATCTCATCTACTATTGGTCAGTTATATTTAAATTAGCCTCGCTTGCTATGTAAATTAGCAAGCATGCTCCTTGCAGGTGTGTGGGGGTAAGTCTTTCCAGTCTTGATTGAGTCGGTGGTCGTGATCTCCCCCTGAGGCCTTTACCTTTCCCCTAGTTACCACAGTTTTTCTGACTTCATGTTTCTTTGGCAATCATCTGGCCTTCGGCACCTTCTGGGACAGGATGTTCCCTTTTTATCAGTCTTTTAGTTCTTCTTCAAGGGCATAGTCCTTTGTATCGTACCTTACTAAGTAATCAGGCCTGCATAGTGAAACTATTGAGTAATGGTCCTCCTTAAAGGACAATGCATCATGTTTAACCCTAAATTAAGCAGTATCACCACAGCCTAGGCATTAACTCAAACATATGGCTACAGGATGACATTCCATATGTTAATGCCTTCATGACTTTGTATAGAAACCCAGATATTCAGAAGAAGTGTAAATTGGGGGAGATATATTGATGGAAAAGAAAAAAGTAAGGAGTTATATGTTGTGGGGAGAATAAACAAGAAGATGTACAAGTGTTGCTTCCACCTCCCCCACCTCCTCATAATACAGAAACTGACAAGGAAAAGCATAAGGATAATAAAGGAATGAGTGGAAAAGAAGGAGAAATGGGGAATTAAAAATTTAGTCCTATTTCAAGCTGAACACGAGGACAAACTCAGCCAGTAATACAAGCGCCTTTAAGACAAGCGGTGGGGGTGGAGGGTTTACCAGGTTTTGTACATGTTCCATTTACTACCTCCGATCTGTTAAATTGGAAACAGTCTGTTGGTTCATATCGAGAAAACCCCGAAGGGATGTATTAACTTTTAGAAACTATTATGTTAACTCATAACCCTAATTGGGGAGACATGCAAGCTTTATTGAACACCTTTTTTTACTGCAGAGGAAAAAAGAATGGTGCTAATAAGGCAAAAGAGGAAGGAGAAAAAAGAAATAGGCAGGAGGATCCTAATCAATACTTACCTTTAAGGGAAGATCCGGGATGGGACCCAAATACTGGATTTGGAAAAACTAAAATTAAGCAGTATCAACAGTTGATATTATATGGAATACAACATGGGGTCCCTAAACCTAAAAATTTGTCCAAACGCTATGAAGTGAGACAAGAGTCTGGTGAAAACCCCTCAGCCTTTTATGAAAGGCTGTGTAAGGTAGCTAAGAAGTGGACGGATTTAAATCCGGAGGAAGAAGCCAATCGAAGGCTGCTTAATATGCTGTTTATGGGTCAGTCCTCCCCAGACATAAGAAAAAAGTTGCAAAAGGTGGATGGGGCAGAAGGAATGTCTATTTCACAATTAATTGAAATTGCCTATAAAGTGTATAATAAGAGAGAAAATAAAAAAGAAAAGAAAGAACAAGCGAAAATGAAATTACAAGCCTCTTTATTAGCGGCAGCAATAGTCGATAGAAAAAGGGGAAAAAGGAACAGGGGGAGGAGGCCGAGGCCGTGGAGATAAAAGCAAAAAGCTGGGGGCACGAAGGGGTCCTCCCTTAGGTCTAAATCAATGTGCTATTTGCAGGCAAGAAGGGCATTGGAGGAATGAATGCCCCAACAAGGAGAAAAAGGAGCCAGACAAGGATGTTACTGTGATAGTATTAAAGAACTCAGATAATGAATGAAGAGAACCAAATGAAGAGGACCAGAGAGAACATTGAAACATCTCCAGCAAATCCCCTAGTTTCAACAAAGCTGGGGAATAAACCAATTGATTTTTTAATAGATAGTGGAGCTACTCATTCAGTGGTAACAAGTTGTAAGGGACCTCTTAGTAAGGCTGTGGTACCGGTTGTTGGGGCAACGGGAAAAAGAACCTTGCGGCCATTTTTACAACCTATGGACTGTATAATTGGAGACACTAAATTAATTAATGAGTTTCTATATATGCCTGAATGCCCCCTTCCACTCTTGGGATGAGATTTGTTATGCAAACTTAATCCTCAAATAACCTTCTCCGAGAATTCTGTACAGCTGCACATTCCTTGAGAAACGGCATGGAGAGCTCAACTCTATTTACTGATGAATGAAATCTCGGAAGAACCTGGAGACAACGTTCTGGACATGGTATTGAATGCAGTAATTCTTCTGGTATGGGCCTCAAAGATGCCAGGTAAAGCCAGGAATGTGATCCCAATCAAAATGAAGCTCAAACCAGGGGCAGGTCTGGTAAGGGTAAATCAGTACCCTATTAGGCTGGAAGCACACAAAGGATTAGAGCCTTTGATAAATGTTTTTATGCAGTATGGATTGCTCAGAGAATGTCAATCCAAATTTAAAACTCCTATTTCACCTGTAAAGAAGCCTCATTCTCAGGAATATGGACTGGTACAGGATTTGAGACCGATAAATCAAACACTTATTTTACCGTCTTGGATCTAAAAGATGCCTTCTTTTGTATCCCGGTGGACAAACCAAGCCAAACGATTTTCACCTTCAAATGGGAGAGCCCCACAACAGGGAGAAAAGTGCAGCTGTGTTGGACTGTACTCCCACAAGGATTTAAAAGACAGCCCTACCCTGTTTGGTAACATATTGGTGAAAGAATTGGAACAATAGTGAGGTAACAATGACTATATGTGACCTTGTTACAATATGCTGATGACATACTAATGGGAGCCGACGCTGAAAAAAGTTGTTTGAAGGCAACAATCAGCTTGTTAAACTATTTGGGATTGACAGGATACAGAGTTTCCAAGAAAAAGGCTCAGATAGCAAAATAAAAAGTTCAATATCTGGGCTTTGAAGTATCAAAAGGACAAAGAGAACTTGGAATAGAAAGAAAAGAGGCTATATGCAGGATTGCAGTACCAAAAACTAAAAAACAATTAAGGGGTGGTGGGGTTTGAGAATGACTGGATTTTGTGGTATTTGGATCCCAAACTTTGGATTAATAGCTAAACCATTCTATGATGCTATAAAGGGACCAGAAGAAATATTGAAATGGACAAGAAATCTTGAAATTGTTACATGCAGTTTCAAAACCAAAAGAGGTAGCCATAATTCATTGCAGAGCCCACCAAAGAGGACAGGGAGAAATAATCCAGGGAAACAGAAAGGCCAATTTGGCAGCCAAAAGAGCGGCACTGCGTGATCAAGTAATTGGAGCTTTGGTACCCAATAAAAGAATTAACATACACCCCCCCCCCCCCCCAATATTCTGAGAAGGAAAATCAACTGGCAAAAAGGTTAAAATGCTCAAAAAGTGCTGAAGGATGGTGGATGACTTCGGATCTACAGGTTCTCATCACAGCCAAAATGATGGAAGCGCTCCTTAAAAGATTACATGAAGAAACTCATATGGGAGCAGATGCCATGATAAGTAGTGTTAAAAGATACGCCATAGGACCAAAAATGCAGACAATTGTGGGTATAATAGTAAGAAGATGTCAAATTTGCTGTGTCAGTTATCCCAAAATACAAAGAAGACCACCCACTGGTGAAGTGAAGAGGGTAATAACTCCTGGAGAACACTGGCAAATAGATTTCTCTGAGTTACCAAAGTGTAGACAGTACAGGTATCTACTCGTTTTAGTTGATACCTTTTCAGGTTGGCCCAAGGCTTTCCCTTGCCACACCAATCAAGCTAGAGTTCATTAAAGCACTATTAAAAGAAATAATTCCTAGATTGGAGACCTCAGTCAAGTGGAAAAGATGAACCAAACCCTTAAAAGGCAAATTTCAAAAGCATGCCAGGAAACTCAATTCAAATGGGTAGATGTCTTAGCAATAGCTTTGATGAGAGTTAGAATCACTCCCCGAGTTAGGGAAGGGGTGAGTCCTTTTAAAATACTATATAGGAAACCGTACCCAGTCAATAGCATAGGAATTCAGAATGATCAAACGCATATTAAAGGGGAGGAAATGTTAAGAGATTGTTGGTTGTCTCTCTCGCACGTTTTATTGTCTTTGCACAGGTACCTCAATCAGCGAGCTCCTTTGCCCCTGGATTCACCAATACATAACTTTCAACCTGGAGACTCAGTTTATATTCGTACTTAAAAAGATGAACCGTTGAAAGAAAAGTGGAAAGGACCTTACGTTGTCCTGTTGACTATCTATACAGCAGTGAAGGTGGAGAGAATCAGCTCTTGGATCCACTGCACGCAGGTCAAGCCAGCCCCTCTGCCAGAAGCTAAGGATGGGTGGAGAGTCGTCTCAGCAGGACCGTTAAAGACTATATTGTCGCGTAATCGTGTTGTAAAATGAAGGGTTATATACTTTTTGTTCTTTTCCACGTTATGGAGTCAACTATGCTTGTCCAGAAATGGCTCAAATAAGAGAAGCAACCCTGGAAAATAAGGGCAGCAATTGAATGTTTGCTTTTAAAGCATAATCACAAATACGAGAAATTTAAGGGAATGTGTTGCTTCAATTTAACAAATGACTCCCAATTAATAAAAAAAAAAGTTCAGAAATTAAAAAATGTAACATCCCAATTCCACGAGAGAGAAGGTATAATTTTTTTGTGATTAACTTCTTAGTTACCCAATCTAAATTGGCTAAAACAACTCTTCGTGATAATCATCATAATAACAGTCCTAATATTAGGCAGTTATATGATCCAGTGTTTGCCTCTATGTACAAACTTGTGTAAACAAACAATGAAAATCAAAAAACCTCAGCAGATAATGGTGACTAAATTAAAAGATGATCCCTTTTTTTAAAAAAAAAAAGAAAAAAAAAGAAAAAAAAGAATCTAAAGGTGAGACATCTGGGAAATGTGAAACATATCCATAAGTCTCAAAGGGAGGAATTTGATGTCAGAAGGACAATCTGTTCTTGAAACCATAGGAACAAGAATGGAGGGTCCCTGCATTGAATCCACTGAAGCAAGGAGGTGAAACAATGAGGTTCTGTCAACACTATTGCCTTACTTCTGATTTATATCACAAGTGCCCAGTTCTGGAGTAGTGTCAAGAAAAAGTGTGTCCTTAACTAACTTAGCTTCAATAACTAAGTAGCTAACTAACTGTAGTGGGTTGACCCTGGTTGGATGCCAGGTGCCCACCAAAGCCGCTCTATCACTCCCCCTCCTCAGCTGGATGGGGGGGAGAAAATATAACAAAAGGCTCGTGGGTCAAGATAAGGACAGTTTAATAAAGTGATAGCAAAGGTTGCGCGCGCGAAAGCAAAGAAAAAACAAATGATGTTATTCTCTACTTCCCATCAGCAGGCGATGTCTGGCCACTTCTCGGGAAGCAGGGCTTCAGTACGCGTAGTGGTTGCTCCGGAAGACAAAAATGCCCCCCCTTCCGTCTCCCTTTACTTAGCTTTTATATCTGAGCTGACGTCATATGGTATGGAATATCTGTTTGGTTAGTTTAGGTCAGCTGTCCTGGTTATGTCCCCTCCCAAGATTTTGCCCTGCCCCAGCCTGCCATTGGGGGGGGCAAAAATGTTGGAGAGACAGCCTTGATGCTGTGCCAGCATTGCTCAGCTGTAGCCAAAACACTGGTGTGCTATCAACACCTTTCTAGCTACTGATGCAGAGCACAGTGCTATGAGGGCTGCTATGGGGAGTATTAACTCCATCTCAGCCAGACCCAATACAATCTCCACCCCTTATTCCATACCATTTGCGTCCTGCTCAGGTTCCACATAACTTAATACAGATATCTTCTAACCATACTATTGTATTTAATTCTCATTACTGAAATCCTTTCTCACCAACACTTACAACTGAAACTACATACTTAAACCACTTTTATACCCAACGTACGGATTTATACATTCTTATTAATTACTATCCCCTGTCCTTTAAGAGATAGATATTCCATGGGCTTCTTCCACTCTTCCTGATGTTCACATACAGGTTATGACTTGAGCCCCATCCATCAAGATGAGTGGTCAGGACAGGAGAAGCAGTATGTTCGATCGTTGGGCCCCAACACCAGCTTGGTTTGGGTCACCGATGCACTTGTCTGGTTCCTTGCGAAGTTCACTCCTCTGCAGTTCAGGTCATTCCTGCTACATTACTTCCTACAACATACAACTCACATCACAGATTATGTTTCCCCCAAGGTTAAATGTCCTTGAGGCACACACTGGGTCTCCCCATCCTTCCGCATTACCCACCAAGTACACCCAGGTCCCTGAGCAAAGACAATCCCACGAATGGGTTTGCCTTTTCCCATGGGAGGTGCAATCCACACTGCCTTCCCCAGCCACTTCCCCATGTGCACTACGGGGACCTTATCTCCTCCCACAGTATGTAGGGGTTTTGTTTGGGCAGGACCAGGACGGTTAGCAGATCCTCTGGCGTTAACTAGCCAAGTGGCTTCTGCTAAATTTGTATCCCAATGCTTCCATGTCCCATTGCCTAGCGCTCTCAACATAGTCTTCAACAGTCCATTATATCTCTCAATTTTCCCAGATGCTTGCGGGTGATAGGGTATGTGGTACACCCACTCAATGCCATGTTTCTTTGCCCAGGAGCTTATGAGGTTATTTCGGAAATGAGTCCCATTGTCTGATTCAATTCTTTCTGGGGTACCGTGTCGCCATAAAATTTGCCTTTCGAGGCCTAAGATGGTGTTTCGGGCAGTGGCATGGTTTACAGGATATGTTTCTAGCCAACCAGTAGTTGCTTCCACCATGGTGAGTATGTAGCGCTTGCCTTGGCGTGTTCGCGGCAGTGGTCCAATGTAGTCAATTTGCCAGGCCTCGCCATATCGAAAACCCAGCCACCGCCCTCTGTTCCAGGGAGACTTTACTCTGGTGGCTCGCTTGATTGCAGCACATGTTTCACATTCATGAGTGACCTGTGTAATGGCCTCCATGGTCAGGTCCACCCCTCGATCACGAGCCCACCTATATGTTGCATCTCTCCCTAGATGTCCCGATGTCTCATGGGCCCATCGAGCTACAAATAGCTCACCTTTACGCTCCCAGTCCAGGTCCACCTGAGCTATTTCTATTTTGGCAGCCTTGTCTACCTGTTCATTATTTCGATGTTCTTCAGTGGCACGGCTTTTGGGCACGTGAGCATCTACATGACGTACCCTTAGAGTTATGTGTTCTACACGGGCAGCAATGTCCTGCCACAATGCTGCTGCCCAGATGGGTTTACCCCTGCGTTGCCAATTGGTCTTCTTCCACTGCTGTAGCCACCCCCATAGGGCATTAGCCACCATCCAGGAGTCGGTATAGAGGTAGAGTACCGGCCATTTTTCTCGTTCAGCAATGTCTAGGGCTAGTTGGATGGCTTTCACTTCTGCAAACTGACTTGACTCGCCTTCTCCTTCAGTGGCCTCAACGACTTGGCGTGTGGGACTCCACACAGCAGCTTTCCACTTCCGATGGTTCCCTACCACACGACAGGATCCATCAGTAAACAAAGCATAACACCTTTCGTCTTCTGGTAACTCATTATATGGTGGTGCCTCTTGGGCACGAGCCACCTCCTCAGGTGATGCTCCAAAATCTCTGCCTTCTGGCCAGTCCATGATCTCTTCCAGAATTCCTGGGCGGTTAGATTTCCCCAGTCGAGCCCGTTGCGTGATCAATGCTATCCACTTACTCCATGTAGCGCTGGTTGCATGATGTGTAGAGGGGATGTTTCCTTTGAACATCCAGTGTAGCACGGGCAATCGTGGTGCCAAGAGGAGATATGCTTCTGTACCAACAACTTCTGAAGCGGCTCGAACCCCCTCATATGCTGCTAGTATCTCTTTTTCAGTCGGGGTGTAGTGGGCTTCTGATCCTCGGTACCCCCGGCTCCAAAACCCTAATGGTCGACCTCGGGTTTCTCCTGGTGTTTTCTGCCACAGGCTCCAGGTGAGACCATGATCCCCAGCTGCAGTGTAGAGTATATTTTGCACATCTGGTCCTGTCCGGAAAGGCCCAAGAGCTACTGCACGAGCTATTTCTTGTCTGATATGCTCAAAGGCTTGTTGTTGTTCAGGGCCCCATTCAAAATAGTTCTTTTTCCGCGTTACTCGATAGAGAGGGCTCACAAGCTGACTGTAACCTGGAATATGCATTCTCCAGAACCCCACAAGGCCTAGGAAAGCTTGTGTTTCTTTCTTGTTAGCTGGTGGAGACATAGATGCTATCTTGTTAACCACATCCATAGGGACATGACGGCGTCCATCCTGCCATTTTATTCCCAAGAACTGAATCTCCTGTGCAGGTCCCTTGACCTTGCTTTTCTTTATTGCGAAACCAGCTTTCAGAAGAATCTGAATTATTCTTTTCCCCTTCTCAAACACTTCTTCTGCCTCATTGCCCCACACGATGATGTCATCTATGTATTATAAATGTTCAGGGGCTTCGCCTTGTTCCAGTGCTGTTTGGATTAATCCGTGACAAATGGTAGGACTGTGCTTCCACCCCTGGGGCAGTCGATTCCAGGTATATTGGACGCCTCTCCATGTGAAAGCAAACTGTGGCCTGCACTCTGCTGCCAAAGGAATGGAGAAAAATGCATTGGCAATATCAATTGTAGCATACCACGTGGCTGCCTTTGATGTCAGTTCATATTGGAGCTCTAACATGTCTGGTACAGCAGCACTCAGTGGCGGTGTCACTTCATTCAGGCCGCGATAATCTACTGTTAACCTCCACCCTCCATCAGACTTTTGCACTGGCCATATAGGACTATTAAAAGGTGAATGAGTCTTGCTGATGACTCCTTGGCTCTCTAGGTGATGAATCAGCTCATGGATGGGAGCCAGGGAGTCTCGGTTTGTCCGATATTGCCGACGGTGCACCGTCCTGGTAGCGATTGGCACCTGCTGTTCTTCAACTTGCAACAATCCCACAATGAAGGGATCTTCCGAGAGGCCAGGCAGAGTAGATAACTGTTTGATCTTCTCTGCATTTACAGTGGCTACACCAAACGCCCATCGGTACCCCTTTGGGTCCTTGAAGTACCCTCTCTTGAGGTAGTCAATGCCAAGGATACAAGGGGCCTCTGGGCCAGTCACAATGGGGTGCTTTTCCCACTTGTCCCCTGTCAAGCTCACTTCAGCCTCCAGTATAGTCAATTCTTGGCATCCCCCTGTCACTCCAGAGATCCAGATGGGTTCCGTGCCCCTGTATCCTGATGGCATCAGTGTACACTGTGCACCAGTGTCTACCAAAGCCTTATACTTCTGTGGGTCTGATGTGCCAGGCCATCGAATCCACACAGTGCAGTATATCCGGTCATCAAGGAGGTGAAACAATGAGGTTCTGTCAACACTATTGCCTTACTTCTGATTTATATCACAAGTGCCCAGTTCTGGAGTAGTGTCAAGAAAAAGTGTGTCCTTAACTAACTTAGCTTCAATAACTAAGTAGCTAACTAACTAACTAACTTCAAGAATATTATCACTTTTTATATTGTTGTCCCAAAACAGGGTTCTTCACCTGGTGTGCGAAGAGTCGATAACACACAGAGCCGAGATATTTGTTTATTTCATGTCTGCGCAGAGATGGGTGCTAGGGGGTGACTCCACAAAGCTAGCACACCTCGGTTAACACACAGAGGACATTTATACATCTCGCGCAACAGTTATCAGTACTTTTACAGTTTCGCTCCGTCACCCTTGCTCCTATTGGTTCTTGCGAGCCTCATCTCCACTTAAAGTCACAGCGTCCTCCTTTTTTACTGCGCATGTTCTGTGAGGAAGGGGCTTCTGTTGGTAGGGGGCTTTCCCTACCCGAGGGCGGGGTTTTTGCTATGTTAATTAGGATAGTTCACTCAAAGTTCAAGTAGCTCTTTGATTTTATCAGTAGTAGAGTTTCCCTTGTGCTTATCTGGGTACTCCCTTCTCTCAGGGTCACGCCTCGTTAACTCCACGCAGGTGTTAAGTAGCATCCTTTGTTTCATTTCTTGCATATCTCCAACAAAGGTACATAAAGGCCTGACTGGAAAAGGGGAGCAAGTTCCAAAACCAAATCAAGTATATTCTTATCCTGACCATTAATCAGACAGACAGGTGGTATAGAGAAGGAAACAGAGAAAAGAAGTACATGAAGAGATTTTTCTTAAAACTAATGAAAAGGAAGTGGTATGTTATAAGTAGATTGTAAGATTAATAGACAAAGATAAAAAGGAAAGAGAGATAATGAGAGGTGTATGTCTATAATGTAGGATTTACGGCCAGGCACCAAAGTTTATTAATCATACGTTGGAGTAGTGGCAGAAGAGTATATGACAGATTCCACAGTGAAGGATAGCAGCTGCCTTGCAAGAAATATCTTCACAATCAGAGATCTTTATCACTGTAGTCCAGACAGAGCTATAAATGTGATTCTTTAGTCATTATTGCCCGTGAAACATAGATTAGAAGAGCAGATAAAATTGTTGCATGCAGAACAAGAGGTAGTACTTTACAAGGAACTTTTGTCTGCCATTTCATGAGAATTTCCAGTTGAAAATACAAAAAAAGAGAAGAATGACAAATACACTCAGTTGGACAAAACTGGGTACTTGAAAAATATAAACCTTATTCTAATTATTTGTCATGCACTGATATTTCCCAATGGAATCACTACTCTGTACACTGGAAATTGACTATATCAGGTCCACCAGAAAGCAACAGTGATGAATCTCTCGAAAATGCTGAAGAAGATAACAACATTCTAAACATGAATGCCTAGATCTAATCTAGACCTGTGTTAGCCTCGTGGGTTGACCCTGGCTGGACACCAGGTGCCCACCAAAGCTGCTCTATCACTCCCCCTCCTCAACTGGACAGGGGAGAGAAAATATAACAAAAGGCTTGATATCGAAATCTTTATGGTCGTAATTTTTTACAGACTTAGGGAACAAAAGATAAGTAATCGATGTAAATCACTTGGGTAAGCAACTCTTGACAAGACAATGGAATAGAAGGAACAAATCGACCTAAAACTAGGAACCAGAAACGTTAGTGGGCTGGTTGCCCAAGAAGCTTGGCTATACCCCATGAATCGGTTAAAAACGTGCCCTTTAGGTGAATTTAACTAATTATAATATGAAAACGACACCTCTAGAAGTTAGGATACCCGCCTCCACCTGAAGACCCCCACCTACTGAGCTTGCGCAGTAAAATTAAAAGATGCTGCACCTTTAAATAAAGATGAGGACACTATACACCAATCGGCTTTAAGATATGGAATTAGGGGCACCAGTAAAAGGTTGATAAACAATGAATATGATAATTATGATAATTTACAATGTATAAATGAATGACTGTTTTAGTGCTGGGTGTGCTACCTTTGTGGGGATACCGCCTAGCACCCCTTTCTGCGCAGAACCGGAAGTAAACAGCTAATACCTCGACTCTGTGTGTTATTGGCTTGCACCGGGTGAATGACCCCACAAGCTTTGGGACAACGGGCTCGTGGGTCGAGATAAGGACCAGGAGATCACTCAGTGATTACTGTCACAGGCAAAACAGACTCCACTCAGGGAAATTAATTTAATTTATTACCAATCAAATCAGAGTAGCATACTTCTGAATGCGGTTCAGCTCTTGTTTAAGGTTAAACAACTATTTAAGCGGCTGCGTGGTGCTTAGTTGCTGGCTGGGGTTAAACCACGACACCAGGGAAGTGGTTGAGTCACCATCCCTGGAGGTATTTAAAAGATGTGTAGATATAGCACTGGAAATGTTTCATAGTATGGCAAAACAGGTGATTGATGAGAAGGAATGGCTTGGAAGAAGGAACAAGTACACTAGAACTCTTCACTTTGCAAAAAGACTGAAGAGGAACCAGATATGGATGTCAACAAAATCATTGGTGACAGGAAAAAAAGCATGTAGGGAATGATTGTTCATTGCCTCTTCAAATAAAGAATTAGAAGATATCTAACACTCTATTGTCTTATCTGAGCCTCTCAGATGGTAATTTCATTAAGTTATGTAACTTCTTGCCACAGGAAGTGGGGAAGGATGAAAACTTCCATGGATCCAAAAAGCGACTGGACAAATTTCACGGAAGGAAAAATCCAGCAAGGGCTATTAAATATACTACTTTTGACTTAAGTAGTCCTTGGGGTGTCAATTACTAGAGGCTGTGACTTTTCTGGGAAGGTATTTTTTTGAAGTGATATTAGTGTTCCCTTTTTCTTACTTTAGTCATTCAATGTTAGCACCTGTTTCTGTACAATCTTCACTATTTGTTGAGGATTTCTTGGCTGGGCGAAGGCATGTGAGCAATCCAGCCGTTAGGTGGGAACGAAGCATAAGTTTACAAAGTGCTGGAGCAGACAAGGACACTGTGTCCTTGTACGCTGGGAAAAAGGAAGATAAGAAGAGCCTGACAAACAACTCCTGGATGCCGAAGAATGAGATAAGTAACTGCTGGACACCTCGTGAAGAAGCTTGCACAGCCAATAGAGGATAAGATAGTGTCGCGTGAACCGGGGTATTGTACCAATTAGAGTATTGTATAAGGCGCGTGCACAAGCGCATAAGATATATAACTGTGCTAAAAGTTGTAGTAAATGGACTTCACTTGATCACATTGGTCTGTGTGTGATGTCCCCTGTGGATCCTCCGCAACAACTATTCTAGTTGGTTTTGTGCTGCTCTGCAGATTTTGAGAAGACAACACTTTGTCAGTCACTCTTCTAAATTTCCTCAAGTATTGCTGCATCTGTCATGGTCACTGCAGCACTCCATCACTGAGGGTATATTAAATATCAAACTCCTTTCCAAATAGAGGGGTTTCCCAACAGTGTGAAGGGAGGTCTTGACTCACTTCAGCCTTTTGGTGATGGTCATCCTCATCCCCCAGGAGGTACCTGGCACTGACCCAGCTCTGGCTATACTCTCAAACAAGCACGGGCTTGGGATAGGGTGGGCAATGCTGGATTCACAGGAACTAACAAGGGAGCTGAGTACTCGATAAACTCCTGCCATTCAGTGATGTCTGCCTGCCCCCTCATTTGTGCGCAGTGCCTCTATAAAGAGCTAGTCGGTCTCAGGAGCAGCATGAAGTTCAGAATATTCTTAAGACCTGGCTCCCATACTTATGTATTGTACTTGCCACTTCAGCAGGGGTACTAAGGACACTTCTGGCAGGATTTTATCTGTCTGATATCAGCTATGTGACATTCCCACAGGGATGCAGAGAGGCAGCAGGGCAGGCCACCTGTGGCAGTCAAAACTTAGAATCATAGGATCATAGAAAAAATTGGGTTGGAAGGGACCTTTAAAGGTCATCTAGTCCAACCCCCCCTGCAATGAGCAGGGACATCTTCAACTAGATCAGGTTGCTCACAGCCCCGTCCAACCTGACCTTGGTTTCCAGGGATGGGGCATCTACGGCCTCTCTGAGCAACGTGTTCCAGTGTTTCACTGCCCTCATCGTAAAAAAATTTCTTCCTTATATCTAGTCTAAATCTACCCTCTTTTAGTTTAAAACCATTGCCCCTTGTCTTATTGCAACAGGCCCTACTAAAAAGTTTGTCCCCATCTTTCTTATATGCCCCCTTTAAGTACTGAAAGGCCGCAATAAGGTCTCCCCAGAACCTTCTCTTCTCCAGGCTGAACAACCCCAACTCACTCAGCCTTTCTTCACAGGAGAGGTGTTCCATCCCTCTAATCATTTTTGTGGCCCTCCTCTGGACCCGCTCCAACAGGTCCGTGTCTTTCCTGTGCTGAGGACCCCAGAGCTGGATGCAGTACTCCAGGTGGGGTCTCACCAGAGCAGAGTAGAGGGGCAGAATCACCTCCCTCGACCTGCTGGCCATGCTTCTTTTGATTCAGCCCAGGATGCAGTTGGCTTTCTGGGCTGTGAGTGCACATTGCAGGCTCATGTCCTGCTTTTCGTCCACCAGTACCCCCAAGTCCTCCGCAGGACTGCTCTCAATCCCTTCATCCCCCAGCCTGTATTGATACCGGGGGTCGCCCTGACCCAGGGGCGGGACCTTGCACTTTGCTTTGTTGCGCTTCATGAGGATCGCACGGGCCCACTTCTCAAGCCTGTCGAGGTCCCTCTGGATGGCATCCTATCCCTCAGGCGTGTCAACTGCACCACTCAGCTTGGTGTCATCTGCAAACTTGCTGAGAGTGCACTCAATCCCACTAGCTATGTCGTTGGTGAAGATATTAAACAGGACTGGTCCCAATACGGACCCCTGAGGGACACCACTTGTCACCAATCTCCATCCGGACATTGAGCTGTTGACCACTCCTCTCTGGATGCCACCATCCAGCCAACTCCTTATCCACTGAATGGTCCATCCATCAAACCCATATCTCTCCAATTTAGAGGCAAGAATGTTGTGGGGGACCGTGTCAAAGGCCTTACAGAAGTCCAGGTAGATGGCATCCATAGCTCTTCCCTTGTGTGCTGGTTTTGGCTGGGATAGAGTTAATTTTCTTCACAGTAGCTAGTATGGGGCTATGTTTTGGATTTGTGCTGAAAACAGTGTTGATAACGCCGAGATGTTTTCATTACTGCTGAGCAGTGCTTACACAGAGTCAAGGCCTTTTCTGCTTCTCATGCTGCCCTGCCAGTGAGTAGGCTGGGGGTGCACAAGAAGTTGGGAGGGGACACAGCCGGGACAACTGACCCCAACTGACCAAAGGGATATTCCATACCATGTGACGTCATGCTCAGCATATAAAACCTGGGGGAAGAAGAAGGAAGGGGGGACATAGGGAGTTATGGCATTTTGACTTCCCAAGTAACCGTTACGCATGATGGAGCCCTGCTTTCGACGACGCAGCATCAGCTGGACCCGGGACCATTAGGACGTCTTGAGATCAGCAGTGGTAGCTATAACCTCTCTTTCTCCTCTCTCTAAACTTTACTTTTCTCCTTTCTTTCACCCATCTCTAACTATCGCGTGCCTCCTCACAGGCAATGCAATAAAGTTTTACTGTGTGATTACTGCTATCCCCTTTGGTGTTGGTCACCTTAATTTTGCACTTTCGAGATCGTAGCAAACAAACCATCACGAGTCCACTGAGTGGACCGTGACATTAAACTGGCATCACGGACAGGATCCTGAGAGACAGAGGGGTGCAGGTTTTGTGTGGTTTGTAACAGGGGAAGAATGTTTCATTCCAGCCGCACCTGGCCCTACACCTGAAAGGGTGAGAGGTGTCCAGAAAGCAAGGGGGGCAATTCGGGATTCCTGCACACTGCACACACCTCAGTGTATTTCACCCCAAACTCGAATTGAGGGCTCTGTCTATCAGGATCGAGTGCAAGGATCTCTTAGTGCAAAAGGGGGAACTGTCCTCATTAGATGAGGTTGACTATCAGGGGAAGTTGAAGGGACAGCAGAGAAAGTCTGCACTTGTGAGCAACTAAGTTTTGACTCCCCGAAGTGAGATTTTGGTCTCTTCAGCCACTTGGGGAAGAGGAGGGCGACGCAGCAGTTGTTGCGTGTGTTGTGTAACTAAGTTTGACCTCCCCGAAGTGAGTTTGGCCCTTCGCAACAAAAATGACTGAAAAGAATGGTTATCAAAACTCTCCATCAGTAAAAAATCTTGACTCATTTTATGCACCCTTGGCAAAGTATGGAGCTCGACCCTCCCCACCTGGGGAAGAGTGGGCTCGAGACAATTGGGCAAATTTACAGAGTGTAACAGACCGAGGAATTTCTATACATAATGAGGCTAGATCACGGTCAGGCAAAGGCAAAGTGATAATCTGTGCAGTTCTTGGAGCCAGCCTGGTTGCAGCAATTGAAGACCGCTATAAGCGGCGTAGCCAGGAAAAACAAATCATAGAATCCCTTGAAAATTTGGTACAACTTTTGCAGAAAACAACCTCCAACCTGGAAGAGCAGTTAGCAGAGAAAGAGAGAGTAATTTGCTTGTAGAAACAGCAAGCAGAGGAAAAGGAGGAAGAAAATCACTGTCTAAAAGATGCCTTGAAAAAAGAACTTTCAAAGTCTGCTGAATCATTGAATGAGATAGAAATGAAGATGGAAAAGATAGGTATTTGGCAAATAAGTCAGGTATACCCCCAAAAGGAACTAGAGGAAGCAAGGAAACGCTTCAGGGAAAACCCCCAAGTGAGGCCCTTGATTAAAGCAGAATATACTTACATAAATGATGAGGATAATGACCCACATATTACAACTAAAGAGATACCATACACTCCCACTGAATTGGCCAAAATGAAAAGAGAATATGGGCGCCTTCCCAAAGAATCCGAAGCAGAGTATGTGTGGCGTGTATCTTTAACTGGAGGGGACCAAATTCAGTTAAATGAAAGGGAAGCTAGTGGTTACTGGGGCCACGGTGTCTTTTTAACAACAGGGGATAGACATGCCCCATGGTCCTTAACCCAGCGGGCTGCCTATTGGGCCGGAGGGCTGAACCCCTTAGACAGGGGAGATCCCCTAGCAATCACAGGCACAGTTGATCAATTGCTAGAAAGTGTGCACAAAGCAGCCTGCCTGCAAATGATACATGAAAGGAAGTTAGTTCCCGGATGTGAATCCCCAATGATGTTGCCGGTGAATCCTGAAATCATGACTCCTTTGATAAGGGGACTCCCAGAATCACTCAAATCTACCGGGATTGTTCTCCAAAGGACCATAGCGTCTTTAGACCCTGTAGAAAAGTTGGAGAGCTTTATTAAAGGCAAAAGAGATGAAACTAATGTTAGCACAGATTCACCTTTCAATCATAGCTCGAGTCCTTCCCACTCAAAACATAAAAGGATGTGGACATGGGGAGATATAGCACAGGAATTGATAGATTATAGCAGAAAATACGGTCCTGTGAGAACTTTGGAGGAGAAACCTAAAGGAATCCGTCAAGTAGGAGCTAAAGATCTACCCCTATCTGTTAGTAAAACTGTAACCCCTCCCACTGACCCCACCGTTGTTGCTGACTACTCCTACTCTAAAACTGGGGGAGGAGGAAGACAGCCCCTGACTCGACAACAATGGTGGGCTTTGGGAATTAAAAAGGGAGTTCCCAGAGATGTGATGGATGGTTTACCCCTTAATAAACTGAGTAAACTGATATCAAAGTGGTATGGTCCGAAACAACACCCACAGCACTTAGGGTCAAATAGAGAAATCTCTCCTGTCATGCCCACAGCCCCCCCCCGCGGAGAGCACGGGCGACGGGAAAAGTCAGCAGGGAAACTAGAACCTCCGTTCCTTAGCAGTGGGCGGGGGAACGGAGGATGGATTTACATCCGACAGCTCACTAAAACTAACAGAGGAGATTTATTGATTACAGCTATTGTAGGTGCTAAGCGTGCACCCGTAACCTTTTTAATTGACACCGGTGCACAGATCTCTGCCCTGACTGAGGAAGATGCACAGAGGTGTGGGGTGATTCCCTCTAAGCGAAACGCTTGTGTCTTGAATGCTTTAGGGTCAACAGAAGTTATGAACGTTGTTCCGGTAAAGCTGATGCTGCCGGGAGAGGAAGGCACAATCACTATTGACATGGTGGTTGGGAACATTCCGACTAACCTGTTAGGAATAGATGCCCTTAAAGGAAGGGGGTGGGAGGATTCAGAAGGATTGTTGTGGACTTTTGGGACACCGCAGCTGAACATCAGGCTACTTCAAACTGCACCCCCTCTGCCATTTAGCAAAGTAACTAGTGTTAAACAATATCCCCTCCCCCCGGGAGCAAAGGAAGGTATCAAACCAGTCATGCAGGAGATGCGGGAACAAGGAGTGGTGATAAATACCCATTCTCCTTTTAACTCGCAAACTAATGGGAAGTGGAGGCTCACAGTAGATTTTCGAAGGCTGAATGCTAACACAGGGCCTCTAACTGCCGCAGTCCCTAATATGGCTGAACTGGTAATAACAATTCAGGAGAAAGCTCATCCGATCATGGCAACCATAGATGTTAAATATATGTTTTTCATGATACCTTTGTGACAAGAAGACAGAGATTGTTTTGCTTTTACTTGGGAGGGACAACAATTTACCTTTACCCGGCTGCCTCAGGGATACAAACACTCCCTTACACTAGCTCACCACGCTTTGGCCCAAGAACTGGAGAAAATACCAAAAGCCGATGGCATAGCTGTCTATCAGTATATTGATGATATTCTCGTGGGTGGAGATAAAGAAAAGGAGGTGGGGGCAACCCAACAGAACATAATCTCTCATTTGGAGAACTTAGGTTTGCAAATTCCCCCAGAAAAGATCCAAAAACCCTCACAAAAACTAAAGTTTTTGGGAATTTGGTGGAAAGGGGGAATGACATGTGTCCCACCAGACACCCTCACTTCTCTAGATCAGATTAAAATGCCTGAATCAAAAAAGGATTTGCAGCATGCTTTAGGGTTATTGGTATTTTGGAGAAAACATATCCCAGACTTTTCTATCATTGCCAGACCTCTTTACGATATACTGAGAAAAGGGGCCAAATGGGAATGGACTGCTTCTCAGGAAGAAGCAATGCAATTGTTAATTTTTGAAGCAACAGCTCATCAGGCTCTTGGCCCTATCCACCCTACAGACCCTTTTCAAGTAGAATGGGGGTTTGCCACAACAGGATTGTCAGTACACATTTGGCAACGTGGTCCTGAGGGTCCAACCCGCCCTGTAGGATTTTACTCCCGCGGCTTTAAGGATGCTGAGAAGAGATATACTGCATGGGAGAAAGGTTTGTTTGTGGTTAGCATGGCTCTCATAGAAGTGGAGAAAATTACACGTCAGCAACCAATCGTGCTAAGAGGCCCGTTCAAAGTTATAAAAGCAGTCACTAACGGGACCCCCCCTCCTGACGGAGTGGCCCAGAGAGCCTCGGTATGAAAGTGGTATGCCCAGATTGAACACTATTGTAACCTTTTCTCAGTGACTGAAGGAGCTTTAAAAAACTTAGCTATCCAAGAAACAGAAAGCCTGGATGGCAGCCAAGACAAACCTATCTATCTCAGTTATTCGGGTAGCCCCTCCTTTCTCCCATGATCAGTTAGTGAATGCTTGGTTTACCGACGCTTCTGCAAAGTGAGAAGGAAAAGTGTGGAAATACCGGGCAGTAGCCCTCCACACTACTACTAATGAACAGATAATAACAGAGGGAGAAGGGAGTGCCCAGGTAGGAGAATTAATTGCAGCATGGAGGGTTTTCAAGCATGAAGCACAAACCGCTTCCCCTGTCCACATATATACCGATTCCTATGCAGTGTTTAAAGGATGTACTGAATGGCTCCCTTTTTGGGAGCAAAATGGATGGGAGGTTAACAGAATTTCAGTGTGGCAAAAGGACAAGTGGCAAGAAATCCTGAGCATTGCTAGCCAAGGGAACTTTGCTGTGGGATGGGTAGCTTCTCATCAAGTAGATGGGGGCTTGGCAGGAGAATGGAACAACAAAGCTGATGAATTAGCAAGACTAGCTCCTGTACAAAAGGACCAGATCACAGAAGTTTGGGATCGTTTGCTAGAATGGTTGCATATAAAATGTAAACATATGGGAGCTAAAGATCTGTATCGTGAAGCCCTTGCCTGAGGTTGGCCTGTCGCTAGGGAAATGTGTAAAACCTGCATATCAGCCTGTGAACAGTGCCGTACACGGCTCGAAAGACACCCCTTAGAGGATAACCCTCTGCATTTAAGAGAGGGTAAAGGCTTGTGGGATGCTTGGCAGGTAGATTATATAGGCCCCTTTAAGAAATCAGGAGGAAAACGCTTTGTGCTGGTAGGAGTGGAAATAACATCAGGGCTAGTCCAAGCCGAAGCTTTTAACAGAGCTACGAGAGAAAAGACTGTGAAAGCACTGCGTGAATGGTTTGGAATTTTTCCAAAACCACAAGAAATACAATCTGACAATGGCTCCCACTTCACAGCCAAAATTGTACAGGATTGGGCACGAAGAGAAGGGATTAAATGGGTCTTCCACACTCCATACTATCCACAGGCCAATGGAATTGTAGAAAGAACAAATGGTCTCTTAAAACGACTCTTGAAACCACAGGAGGGAAATTGGGATGCCCGCCTATGGGAAGCTGTCAAAGGTGTAAACGACAGATGGGGGGTAAATGGATGCCCCAAAATTACTGCCTTTTGCCCGAAGGCTCCCTCTCTAGTTCCCTCATTAAAGGGACCAGATGATTCTAAGAATCCAACACATTTCCCTGGACAACCTGTCCTGGTAAAACTTCCCACCGTAGGAAGTGTGCCACTGGTACTAAAAACCCCACTGAATGTATACTCATGGGTAGCATCCGATGCCCTAGGGAAAGAGCATCGGATAAATACTCGCTGGATAATTCCATCATTTTAATTTTTCTGTATAGTACTAATCTCTTTTGCCTCAGAGAGGCAAGTTTTGTTTCTTTTTGTTTTACAGAAGAACTCCGAGGGACGCCAAGAACAGCATGAATTATGAATCACTTAATTGGATTGGTAGTACTTTTTTGTATCTCACCACTAATCTGTAGCCAAAAGAATACAGAATGGCCATGGTCCCAAGCTATTGTCCAGTATACTTGGAGTATGGGACAGTATCCCAAAGACCGTCTCCCAAACTTAGCCACTGTAGTAATGCATGAGTCTGAAGTATACCACCCACTTGAGTGGGGGGAATGGGACAAAAAAGACTGGGTCCGTGTCCTGACTGGAAGGATTGGAGAAAAAATCCAAGTGGGATGCAGAAAGGTGGAAGGATGTCTTCATGAGAAAGCCTCTTCAGTTACCATCTCTGGAAATCTATTGGACCCTAGTTCCAACATCACTGCGAAATTCTGTCCTACTACAGAATGGGGATGTAGCAAACAGGATTGTCTCATTACGTGTTGCCGTCAAAAGAATGTCGGTAACTACCCCCTAGACCCAAGTACCACTACTGTTGAAATCACTAAATCCTGTATTAAGGAACAAGGAGATTGTTGGTATAATTTCACTTTGACCAAGTCAGTCTATGTGGTGTGCGATTGGCAATCTAATCCACCGACAGGAGGGCTATCAGGCCTAACATTTAAATTCAAAATGAATGCTGTAACTAGGCCTCTAGTGATGCTTGTTGCAGTAGTCACGCACAATGGCATAGATACCCTCTTCACGCTAACTGACAAAGATGAAGTTATACCCTCTTTTACAGTGGTACAAGGAAATAACATTACAATAAGATGCAGACTGATCACTGAATCTCACATTGAATCCACAGACAGTTATGGAATTGGACCACATGGCCCTATTTTGTTGTGTAAAAATCAAAACCTAGACTGTTGGCTAAATTTGACTGCTGTACAATACTCTTATAAAGTTATGTGTGGTAAAAATAACACTAAATACTGGAGAGGATTTAAAATAGACGTTGTAATGCCTACTACCCAACCAATTGTCGTGCTTAGCCCAAAAACCTTTGAAATTGGACCATATGTGATCAGAAATACGGGCCTACAACAAATGTTGTTTAACCCGGCATGGTCTCTCAAGCAAGTTGAATTGTCGATGCAGAACAATGTTTCAGACATTCAGCCAGCTTGCTCACCTTTCCTAAAGACTTCTTACAAGGGATGGACAACCTGGCTGCAAAAACGAACTCTTCCCATGAGAAGAACGCGGAGAGATCTAACTGGTGTTTTGGGAACAGGATTGGGAGTTTTAAATAGCATCGATTCGGAAGTAATAATGAACAAGTTGGCTACCTCAATTAGTGATTTGGCTAAATTTCAACAGCCTTTGCAATCTTCTTTATTGGCTTTGGGGACTAACCAGTGGCTGTTGTCAAATATATTACCAAAATGGGAAAAGGTAAATGTAAGGGACCATGAATTGATTACTGACGCACTTGGGGTGATCCAAAATAACCTCTCTTTGGCTCTCAGTTGTATCCAGGCTCAAATATGGACGCAGTCAGTAGCCACCTCAATTATAAGAGAAGGTGAAGAAGGTATCCTCCCCACTGAAATTCAGAAAATAATTTGGGACAGTGCCACTGATTTCGAGAAGGAACGCCAATCCTGGTGGAACCTGGTGAACTTTACTTATGATCCTGTTACAAACCTAGCTACAATTTCTGTGCTTACTATATATAATGCTACCATATACCAAATTTATCCCATTATTGCATTAGGGTTGAACCACAACGGAACTATACTCTATCCTTCTGAGCATAGAGTATGGGCCCGAAAGGTGGATGAAAAATGGCAAACTGTTAATTTGGAATCTTGCATTGTACGAGAACAACAAGGATTTGTTTGTGAAGGCAATGCAATTGAGGCACAAGATATTTGTTTAGATACTGAACAAAATATCTGCCATTTTGAGATTCATCCTAATGAAAACCCTGAAACAGTACTCGTATATATCGGCAAAGGCTGTGTATGTTTGAGGACTGTTTGTGACTCTCTATCTGTAGATGAGGTAGTTGTAGAGACTAAAAATCATTCAAATTTCTGTGTTTGCAATTTTACTAAGATTGTCGGATGTGACTTTTCCTATTTGGCCCCGGTCACATCTCACCAACTTTTGCAATCTAACTATATGTTGATTCATGAATTGTTGCCTATACCCATCGGAATGAATCTCACTTTGGTAAAACAGTTATTACAACACAAGGATTTGGTTGAGATTTTGGAAAAAATTAGGGAAAACGGACAGAAAACCTTAATAACTGTTCATCATGATGTGAAAGAAATACACCGAGTTTTAGAAAGAGTGCAAAAGGATGCAGAACATAGATGGTGGGACACACTTTTCAGATGGTCGCCTACTGCTACAGGCATCCTGAATACGTTGTGTCACCCCAACGTGGTTCTCTTGATATTGGTTTTGATCAGTTTGGCTTTGTCAGCAGTATTGTATGTCATAGCCTGGAGAATGATGAATCGGTTAACACGTTTGATGTCTATATTGAACACATACAATATGCTTGATGTCCCATCCAATGTGGAAATCCCCATATCAATTGATGTTTTGATGTATGTTCAGGTTCCTCAGGTGGTCACGAACCTGATCTTATCTTAAAGTGGGAGAGACTTTGCTCCCCCAGTCCCTGCCTTGAGGTCTATCCACTCAAGAGGTGTGGGAAGAGAGGTTGCCAGTGAAGGCTGAGGCAAAAAAAGTTGTTGAGTACCCTCGGCCTTTTCCTCGTCTGTCGGGGAATGCAACGGGTCTGCAGAATGCCTGACGATGCAAGAGCAGCGTGACCTTGAGCAGCTTGTAATGTATCCTTGAGAGTCTAGAAAGTCCCGAGAAGAACTATGTAGACAATGATAAGAGGAACCATACTGACGACTCACCAGTCATGAACTGTTAGTTACTAACTAAACCAATCATATATGAACACATACTCTGAAGAAGGTAATAAAAAGGTGTGTTAGAACAATAAAGTAGCCATTTTGCACAATCTAATACTTGTCGTGTCCGTCTCTACTGCGACACTCGTCCGTTGTTACCAGTTTGCCAGTCGTGTTCATTGGAGGGGTACACTTTCTTTGACCTTCCTTTTCTGGCTGACATACCTATAGAAGCCCTTCTTATTCTTCTTTGCACCCCTTGCCAAGTTTGGCTCCAGCTGCGCCTTGGCCTTTCTGACCCCATCCCTACACAAGCGGGCAACGTCCCTATACTCTTCCCAGGATACCTGTCCCTGCTTCCACTGCCTGTGCATTTCCTTCTTGCCCTTCAGTTTGACCAGCAGGTCTTGACTCATCCATGCCAGTCCCTTGCCTTCCTTTCCTGATTTCTTACACCTGGGGATCGAGAGCTCTTGCGCTCTATGGAAAGCATCCTTAAAGATCTATCTGCCAGCTCTGTTCTGCTCTCTTGTCCCTGAGGGCAGTTTCCCAGGGGGTCCTCTCGACTAACTCCTTGAACAGCTGGAAGTTTGCTTTCCTAAAATTCAGGGTCCTGACTTTACTCTTCACCTGTCCCATATCCTTCAGGACTGCGAACTCCACCAGTGCATGATCACTGCAGCCCAGGCTGCCTCCAATCTTGACATCTCTCATTAGCTCACTTGCGTTGGTGACCAACAGGTCCAGTATCGCACCCCCTCTGGTAGGGCTGTCTATTACCTGGCTTAAGTAGTTATCCTCGATGCACTCCAGGAGTCTCCTGGATTGCCTACAGCTCAACGTGCTACTTTTTAGCAGATGTCGGGGTGGTTGAAGTCCCCCAGCTGGATGAGAGCCTGCAAGCGAGATGCCTCCTGGAGCTGGAGTAAGAAGGCTTTGTCAATAGGCTCCCCTTGATCGGGCGGCCTGTAGTAAACACCAACCACAAGGTTCCCTTTGTTGCCTCGGTCTCTAATTCTTACCCATAAGCTTTCAACCTGCTTGTGGCTATTCTTCAGAGACAGGTCTTCGCACTCTATCCATTTCTTGATGTAGAGGGCAACCCCTCCGCCCCTCCTTCCTCGCCTGTCCCTTCTGAACAGCCTGTAGCCATCTATAGCCGCACTCCAGTCATGGGATTCATCCCATCAAGTTTCAGTAATGGCAACTAGGTCATAGCTTTCTAGCAGCACGCTGGCATCCAACTCCTGCTGTTTGTTGCCCATGCTGTGTTCATTGGCGTAGAGGCACTTCAGCTGGGCTGTCGGACGTGTCACCTTTTTAGAAGAACACCCCTTAATTCCTTTGAGGTATTTCACCGGTGTTTCCCTGATGGCTCCTATTACCTCAGGAGCCCCTGGCTCATCTCCATAAGACTTCAAGTGTGCTCCAGTGTACCCAGCACGTCTTAGAGCAACAGGCTAAGGGCCCTCGCTAGCACCCCGTCCCTCTAACCTTGGCGTGTCGTCCCTTGGCTTGTCACGGGCGAGCCTGATATTATCCCCTTCCCCCTTCAAGTCTAGTTTAAAGCTCTGTCAATCAGCCCCGCTAGCTTGTGAGCAAAGCCCCTCTTCCTCCTTTGAGAAAGGTGAATCCCATCTGACGCCAGCAGGCCTGGTGCCATGTAGGCCATCCCATTATCAAAAAACCCAAAATTGTGGTGGTGACACCAGCCACGGGGCCATGTATTAATAGACTGGGTGTGTCTGTTTCTTCCAATATGTCTGCCCACAACTGGAAGGATAGAGGAAAAAATAACCTGTGCTCCAGATTCCCTTGCCAGCCATCCCAAGGCCCTGAAGACTCTTTTGATTGCCCTTGGACTACGCGTTGCAGCTTCATCACCACCCACATGGAAGACCAGTAATGGGTATTAGTCCAAAGGCCGTACCAGGCTAGGAAGCTTCCTAGTGATGCCCTTAACCCGGGCCCCAGGGGGTCAGCAGGCTTCCCTAAGAGGTGGGTCTGTCCGGCATATTGGGGTCTGTCCAAGCAGTTGCTTTCTCACTCCCCCACAGTGGGATGGGGGAGAGAATTGGAAGGGCGAAAGGGAGAAAAACTTGTGGGACTGACATAAATACAGTTTACTAAGTGAAGCAAAGCTGTGCACGCAAGCAAAACAAAATAAGGAATTCATTCACTACTTCCCATCAGCAGGCAGATATGTCCAGCCATTTCCAGGAAAGCAGGGCCTCAGCATGCCTAACAATTACTTGGGAAGACAAATGCCATAGCCACAAACATCACCCCCTTCCTTCTTCTTTCTCCTGAGCTTTTATTGCTGAGCATGATGTCATATGGTATGGAACATCCCTTTGGTCAGTTGGGGTCAGCTGTCCTGGCTGTGTCCCCTCCAGACTTCTTACGCACCTCCGAGTACTTGTTGGGGGGGCAGAGTGGGAAAAAGAAAAGGCCTTGACGCTGTGTAAGCACTGTTGAGCAATAACTAAAACATCCCTGTGTTATCAATACTGTTTTAGTCACAAATGCAAAACACAGCACCATACAGGGTGCTATGAAGAAAATTAACTCCATCCCAGCCAGACCCAGTACAATGAATCAAATTTCTTTAATTAATTCATCCATCCATTGACTTGCTCCTAGTCTGTACTGTTGCAGGTGAGATAAGAATCAGGGCTGAAGAAATCCAGGGGCATGAACCTAAAGATTAGACTAAGTGATACGAGTTTTAAATAACTAGAAAAAAAACAACCAATCTCCAAAGATGAATGGAAGAGAAGTTTGCCCCTGGAATTCAGACTGGTTTTGAGGAAAAAAAAAAAAATCTCTTCTTAGTGATACTCGTTAGCATCCCAACCATAGGTGCCATTAGAAATTACAGGCAACCTCCTTGGATCCTGGTTTGTGTTTAACAATTCACATTGCTCACACCATTCTATTCTTTAAGCATCTGCTTTCAAACTGTCGTGGTTTAAGCCCAGCCAGCAACTAGGCACCACGCAGCCGCTCACTCACTCCTCCACCCTCCCAGTGGGATGGGGAGGAGAATTGGGAAAAAAAAGTAAAACTCGTGGGTTGAGATAAGAACAGTTTAATAACTGAAGTAAAATAATATAACAACAATAACAATTAATAATAATAGCAATGAAAAGGAATATAATAAAATAAAATAAAAATAAATAAATAAGGCCCAAGAAAAGACAAGTGACGCACAGTGCAATTGCTCACCACCCGCTGACCGATGCCCGTGCAGCGATCCGCCCCTCCCAGCCAACTCCCCCCAGTTTATATACTGAGCATGATGTTCTATGGTATGGAATATCCCTTTGGCTAGTTCGGGTCAGCTGTCCTGGCTATGCTCCCTCCCAGCTTCTTGTACACCTGCTTGCTGGCAGAGCATGGGAAACTGAAAAATCCTTAGCCTAGGATAAGCGCTACTTAGCAACAACTAAAACATCAGTGCGTTATCAACATTATTCTCACACTAAATCCAAGACACACTGTACCAGCTACTAAGAAGAAAATTAACTCTATCCCAGCAGAAACCAGGACACAAACTCATTTTAATTGCCACTTATGATAATACTGAAGTGAAACTGTACAAATCTGCTTTCAAAGAAAGTAATGCAGTAAGCAGTTGCTATAGCATTAGATTGGAAATTTTTCCTTGGCACATATTCTGAAATAGCAAGATTTTTATCATGAGCATTGATAACTAGAATCATCACAGACTAATTGTGGACTACTGCCTCTTTCTTCCTTAGAGAGGAAAAGCACTAGGAAATAGTTTAGGATTTCAATAGTGCTGGTAGTCACAAATCCCTAGCCCACCTATACACACATTACAATATTCCGTTGTAGTCAGAGATGTTTCCAGTTGGCATTCCCAGACTCATCAGTTTTACTGGATTGTATAGCTATCAATGGATTATCTACAGATCTGTGTTCAAGCAGCAACTTGTAAACTCAGAAGTGTCATTATACTCATTCAGTGAGGCATAAATTCTGGGCCAGATCGGATCAGGAGCTCTGTACTTTTCTCTCTTTTGCAGGAGAACCAGAACTGCATAGTCCTTTAAATGCGCCAACCAAGGGACTTTTCTGAGTGCTTATACCATCTTTAAATATGTGAAAAAGGAGAGGGAGAGCAGAGCACCTCAGCTTGAGTTCTTCTGGCTGCCAGAATGCAAACAGCATTTCAATATGCTCTTAAGTAGAAGAAGGTATGTCTTAGAAAATACTGAGCTCTACTCGCAACACCTGTGAGGCTGATCCAGGGCCTCAGTTTTCTTGCCTCATCTCCCCTATCACACATGTCCCTGCACTCCAAACACTCACGTTGTTAGTCTATTAATATAAAAGCACATGATTTCCCAAAGAACCTAGAAAAGAAAGGATAACTGCTAGGATTTCTGTCATGAGCAGAACTCAGTATTTTCTAAGGTATACCTTCCAAGCACTGTTGCCCATATCCTCACTGAGGAATGCAGATGCTCCAGAACATAGGGGCTAGAGTTCATAATTTAGTGAGATCAAATAGCCTGGGCCAAAAGTGACTCCAAACTCAGGTTCAAAATTCTCTCAGTAGTCAACAGGCGAGTTTGAGCTGAAACCTGCAAAACCATCTGTAACTGCCATTACACGCAGAAGGCTGACTCCAATAGATGGTGTCCTTCAGACAGCAGAACTAATGGGCCTTGGTTTCTTAGATTTGTATTTTCCTTGTTACTTGCACCACAGCGATTCCAACTTCTAAATCTTCTATTACCCATCAGCAGTTTCACTTTCTTTCTCCCTCCATTTTCCTTCTACAGAGGCAAAAGGCTGTATGTGAAGATTGGCTCTGATCTATGTACCTGATGATTATTCTGCTTGGCTTGCTGGCTGGCCACGTAGAAAAGAACTCAAGATAATGTGAAGTTAAATAGGATACACTAATTAGTGCCTTTTCTCCCTCTATCTACTCAGAGGCCAAATCTTCCGTGATGCTAAAGGGAAGGTATGGTCTCTTGGTACCTCTGAACCTAACCTCCTGCTAGTTTGCGTACTGTAAAAAGCACCTCCCCTACCTCCGATGACCCATGTTCTTAATTTACAACAATACCCTGTGAACCCACGAGCCCCAAAACCCATCACCTCCCTTCTCACAGAATTGGAAGAACAGGGAGTAGTCATTCTCACCAACTCCCCTTTTAACAGCCCCATATGGCTAGTGTGCAAACCCAATGTGTCTTGGTGCCTGACCATTGACTACTCAGGCATAAACTCTGCCTCCTCTCCACTTCATGCAGCAGTCCCAACAGCTGCTGAAGTACTCAACACATTTCACGTTGCTTCTTATCTACACATGGCGGTTTTGGATGTTCTTCCAGTACCCTATCTGCTCAGACAACCAAGCTTGCTTTGCTTTTACTTGGAATGGCATTCAGTACACCTTTACTGGTTTACCTCAAGACTATCGCCATACTCCTACCATTGTTCATGGCCTGTTAGCCTCAGCCTTAGCTGAAATTTCTCCCACTCCTGATGTTTCTCACCACCAGTATATTGATGACATACTCCTGGGCAGACCTACACGCAAATCTGTTGCACAAGATATGACCCTCTTAATTTCATTCCTCAAAGAATGCTGGGATCTTTCTATTCCTTCTGGTAAATACCAGAGTCTTGCCCAGAATGTAATTTTCTTAGCAGTCTCCTTCTGTGTTGGTACCTAAGGTATTCCTGAAAATGTCTTGCAATTTGTTTTATCTTTACCTTCTCCCTCCTCCAAACACAACCTCCAGAGCCTCCTAAGAACTTTAAGTTTTTGGCATGCCCATGTGTCCTGGTTTCAGCTGGGATAGAGTTAATTCTCTTTCTAGTAGCTGGTATAGTGTTATGTTTTGGATTTAGTATGAGAAGAATGTTGATAACACACTGATGTTTTCAGTTGTTGCTCAGTAGTGTTTAGTCTAAAGTCAAGGATTTTTCAGCTTCTCATGCCCAGCCAGCAAGAAGGCTGGAGGGGCACAAGAAGTTGGCACAGGACACAGCCAGGGCAGCTGACCCAAACTGGCCAAAGGGGTATTCCATACCATGTGACATCATGCCTAGTATATAAACTGGGGGGAGTTGGCCTGGGGGGGGATCGCTGCTTGGGAACTAACTGGGCATCAGCCAGTCAGCGAGTGGTGAGCAATTGCATTGTGCATCACTTGTTTTGTATATTCCAATCCTTTTATTATTATTATTATTATTATTATTATTGTCATTTTAGTATTGTTATTATTATAATTATTAGTTTCTTCCTTTCTGTTCTATTAAACTGTTCTTATGTCGACCTATGAGTTTTACCTTTTATTTCCTAATTCTCTCCCCCATCCCACTGGGTGGGGGGAATGAGTGAGCGGCTGCATGGTGCTTAGTTGCTGGCTGGGGTTAAACCACAACAATCTATTCTTCAGAGACAGGTCTTCACACTCTATCCATTTCTTGATGTAGAGGGCAACCCCTCCGCCCCTCCTTCCTTGCCTGTCCCTTCTATACAGCCTGTAGCCATAGATAGCTGCTCTCCAGTCATGGGATTTGTCCCACCAAATTTCAGTAATGGCAACTAGGTCATAGCTTTCTAGCAGCACGGTGGCTTCCATCTCCTGCTGTTTGTTGTCCATGCTGTGTGCGTTGGTGTAGAAACTTGGTTGCTTGCTGGTGGCTTCCCCTCCTTAGATTGGAGAACTCCAGTTTGAGGTTCTCTGATGGAATTGAGTACATTAAAGCTTGGCATTTATTGTTGTGCTAGTAATTTATCCTGCCAAGAAGGTGGGGATTATGGAAATGGAAAGAGAAAGAGAGCAAGACAGAGAGAAAAGGAAGAGAAAAGAGAAAGATTTCACCAGTCCTGGGTCCAGTGTTGGTCTAGTCAGTCTAAAAGTCCAGTTCTGGTGGGCATGTGCACATGGGGCTTAAGTTTGTGTCCTTTTATCATCCTTGCCCCTCGTTTGGGTGGGCACTCAAACTCATTAGGCTAATTAAGTGTCATGCCCAGATGTGCTTTCAGAACCTTTGGGGAAATGGGTCGGTGGCTTGGGGGTCATTTGAGGAGTAACTTCTCCTTTCCTACAGACATGACCATTGTTTGATCTTTGGCCATGCATGGTGAGTTGCCCTGCTCAGCATATCAGAACAGCGTATCAGAACATGGAGCTGGGCACCCTCCGCATGCCCTCCCTGTCCTGTTGCTGATGTCCTGTGCTTATCCGCTTCTTTTGACCTGTGGTTCCTTGCTATGCAGGGTTCGTTGTTATGTTTATTGTTATGCAGAACTTGCCCCACCACAATGCTTGAGATATTAATTCTTTCAGTCTCTCACAGAAGGTTAACTGAGTAGCTTTAAAATGAACTGGAAGGAGGACTTTGAGCAAATCATAAGTTGAAAATTCTGCTTATTGCTCATGCCAATTTCACAGGAGTGCCTAAATGAAGCCTTGGATCTACTGGAAAGAGGAAGACCCTAAAGGTTTGATCTAATGAGGCAGTAGGTGCTGAAAGTAAGCATGTCAGGTAGCTTACAGAACAAAGGCTTGAGCACTTCCCATATGTCGTGGTTTAACCCCAGCCAGCAACTAAACACCACGCAGCCGCTCACTCACTTCCCCCCACCACCCAGTGGGATGGGGGAGAAAATCGGGAAAAGAAGTAAAACTCATGGGTTGAGATAAGAAGGGTTTCATAGAATATAAAAAGAAGAAATAATAATGATAATGATAACACTAATAAAATGACAGCAGTAATAATAAAAGCATTGGAATATACAAGTGATGCACAATGCAATTGCTCACCACTCGCCGACTGATGCCCAGTTAATCCCCGAGCGGCGATCCCCCCACCCCCACTCCCCCCCAGTTTATATACTAGATGGGACGTCACATGGTATGGAATACCCCGTTGGCCAGTTTGGGTCAGCTGCCCTGGCTGTATCCCCTCCCAACTTCTTGTGCCCCTCCAGCCTTCTTGCTGGCTGGGCATCAGAAGCTGAAAAATCCTTGACTTTAGACTAAACACTACTTGGCAACAACTGAAAACATCAGTGTTATGAACATTCTTCTCATACTTAATCCAAAACATAACACTATACCAGCTACTAGGAAGACAATTAACTCTATCCCAGCTGAAACTAGGACACCATACAAACTCATCAAAAAGTACAGAGTGTAAACCCATGTCAGAGATGCAAAGGAATCTACTTAAGTTTCAGTGCATAATGCTGCTAAGGGGAAATCTCTGAAATTGTTTAAGATTATTTGGATAGAGGCTAGGAGTTTCAAGCAACATGTGCATGTGCTAGTATCTCTAACAGATGTGTGGATCCTCATTGACGAATATGCCAACCTGTTGTATATGCAGTATTCCACCCTGTCCTGGGCCCCACATTGGGACCATTTCATCCACCGTCAGTGCCTCTGTCTTTCCAGGTCAGTACTGCCAATGAGTTGTCATACGATGATGGTGCACTCTGTACAAACTTCCACCCCATGGGTCGTATGCATTGGACTTTGCCTGGATCTTTGGGTAATTGTGCATTGTCCGGGTCATAAGAAATCATCTCTAGCATGGCTAATTCCCTCAGATATTGGATACCTCTCTCCATGGTGGTCCACTTGCCCGGTTGACATATAACAACTTCCTTGAAGGAGTAGCCTCCAGAGGCTGAGGGCTCATGTCCCTTTTCCAATCGCCTTGTCAATGCCACTTTCCCTGGCAAGTGATCCCAGCTGCTTGGCTTCCCTACCTTCTAATTCCAGGCTACTATCCCTATTGTCCCAGCATTGGAGCAACCAGGTGATAATGTGCTCACCTGGACAACAGCTGAAATCTTTTCACATATCCTGTAGCTCATTCATGGAGAGGGATCGGATGATTACCTCTGGTTCTGCCTCTTCCTCCTGTTCCTGTGATGACCGTGGTTCATCTTCATCCTTCGCTAAGTGAACTGATTTTTTTATATATTTCTTCTGTATGGGGGCAACTGATACTGGCACAGGTTAGTTCTCTGGTTCAGCTACAGTGCCTGTCATGGAAGTTGGAGTAACCGCAGTGCCTGTCACGGGGATTGGAGTGGCCGCAATGCCTGTTGCTTTGCTGTCAGATCCAGAGACCTTCTCTTCCCCTTGAGGGTACTGAATAGTGTTGAACAGGGCTCGATAGGCATGGGCAAGGCCCAAGCACGTTACAGTGATTTCTGTCTCCTTGGAATTGTCAAGCTGACAGCATATTTTTTCCAAATGTTCTACTAGTTTGAGACAAAGGGAATCAAAAGAATCTCAGTAGACATAATAAAGGGGGGTGAAAGATGATGTTTAGTGCTTACATTGTTGAAATTAGCTGAGGTAGAGACAGTCCTTGATAAGAAGCAGGAGCAGGCCCCAAGAGCCAGCTAAGACTGGTCTTGCGGCTTGGGTGAATACCAAGAAATCACTGAGCCTGTGCAAGGAAAGAGGTTACTGGCGGTGACGAAGAGGAGTCATCTATCTTCATCTCTGCGACCACCAGACGACCACCATAAAGAGGCCCTGCGCAGGCGCAGTTGAGAGGAGACTATGGAAATGACTTCCTGGAGCTAATTTTAATATGAAGCGGGGATAGGTCATGCATATGTATAGGCGTATTGTGAATATGTAATACCTGACTGTATAAACTTGAGGCGAACTGCCGAGTCGGGCGCGCACGACTTTGGTGGGACTACCCCCCGTGTCGCCCAGCGCTGAATGAACATACCTACTTTACAATCTCACTGATTGTGGAGTCTGTTTTCCGCACGTCAAGTTTGTCAGGATTCTGCACTTGTTCAAGGGTGAAGTTCCAAAACAGTGGAGGTCCCCACCGCCCTAGGCATTTGCCCATACTACCCCACACACCCTGCCACTCATAATTATCCAGCCTCTGGGAAGATCTCTGGGTGATCTTCTTAAATAGTTATTTTACCCTAAACAAGACCTGAACCACATTCAGGACCATGCTGGTTTCAACAGCCCAAGGGTATTCAAATTTTTCAAAATTCTCAAATGCCATTGTAATTAGACTGGATGAGAAGGGGAAGGTGTCTCGCCCATAGATTGGCTCCCCGAGAAGAAAAGGTAAATGGTGTAATTATTAATAGTTTCCCACAGATGGCTCCTGAAGTATAAAGGTGACGACAGTGCTGAGTGCAAATACCGGATTAGTCCCATGACCGATAATTTTATTGTACCATAAACCAGTGTTAAATAATACATCAAAGCAAAAACCTTAATCCACCTCCCACAGATGACACGCAGTTGTCATGACCCAGACTAGACAGACCAGGGAGTTGCGTTTAATTCGAAATTCCCCCAGGCTAAATTAAGGTGAAATGACACCAAACGATCAGTTAAAGATTTTATTCATGACAGAAGCAAACTGAACTGGGGAGGTGTGGTAGCAGGTGGCAGGGTTTCTCACAACAGGAATTGGCATAAGACTACTTCTGTAAACTCTGTAACCATATACATTGATTCAGGGAATAAGGAGTTCCCTCCCGTTGAGACACGAGGTTCAGAGCAGACCCCCTTGCTTTCCAGACTCCTCCTCAGAGAAGGGTCTAGGGGTGGCTGGATGTACTCTTAGTCTCAGACTTGGTCAAGGGTTTATGTCTTGAAACGGATGAGGTGTAGGGATTGTGGAAAAGGAAAAGGAAAGAGAGAGGAAGACAGAGAGAGAAAAAGGAAGAGAGAAAGATTTCACCGGTCCTGGGTCCAGCGTTGGTTCAGTCAGCTGAGGTGTCCAGTCAGCTGAGGGGTCCAGTTCCGGTGGGCTTGTGCACCTGGGGCTTCAGTTGGTGTCCTTTTATCATCCTTGCCCCTCCTTCAGGCAGGCACCTGAACTCCTCAGGTTAATGAGCACTTTGTGAGCCTTTGGGCTTGGGGGTCGTTTGGGGAGTAACTTCTCCTTCCCTGCAGATGTGGCCATTGTTTGATCTTTGTATCAGAACAGGGAGCTGGGCACCCTCTAGCATGCCCTCCCCCTCCTGTTGCTGATGTCTGAGCTGATGGGCTTTTCACCTTGGCTCCTTGCTGTGCAGGGTTTGTCTTTAAGCAGAACTTGCTCCACTGCAATGTTTGAGACATTAACTCTTTCAGTCTCTCACAGCAGTAGCACAGGGACTATATACAGCAATTGAGATGATACATAACACAAGTCTAAGAACGAGCATCACAACTCTAAGAGCCCATAAATCAGCATTGTGACCAGCGACTATTAAACTAATATAATGAATCCTTGTAACAAATTTGTTTTAACACGCTCTGGTCAGATCTGTTGTTATCTCAACCCTTCGTGCCCCATGTTGGGTGCCAAAATGGACTGTCGTGATTTAAGCCCAGCCAGTAACTAAGCACCATGCAGCTGCTCACTCACTCCCCCCACCCAGTGGGAGGGAGGAGAGAATCGGGAAAAAAAGTAAAACTCATGGGTTGAGATGAAGACTGTTTAATAGAACAAAAAGGAAGAAAATAATAATGATAATAATAATAAAATGACACTAATAATAAGAAAAGAATTTGAATATAGAAAACAAGTGATGCACAATGCAATTGCTCACCACTCGCCGACCGATGCCCAGTTAGTTCCCAAGCAGCGATCCCCCCCCAGGCCAACTCCCCCCAGTTTATATACTAGGCATGATGTCACATGGTATGGAATACCCCTTTGGCCAGTTTGGGTCAGCTGCCCTGGCTGTGTCCCCTCCCAATTTCTTGTGCCCCTCCAGCCTTCTTGCTGGCTGGGCATGAGAAGCTGAAAAATCCTTGACTTTAGACTAAACACTACTTGGCAACAACTGAAAACATCAGTGTTATGAACATTCTTCTCATACTTAATCCAAAACATAACACTATACCAGCTACTAGAAAGAGAATTAACTCTATCCCAGCTGAAACCAGGACGGTATCCACCCCTTATTCTACACAATTTATGTCATGCTCAGGTCCCACACTTCCCAATAAATTTCCAATTAATCATCATCACCTTTTCCGTGCATTGATAGATATATATATATGTACATATATGTATACACACATAAAAATATAATTCCCTTAGTCTATGGGCCATGTTAATAAAATGTTCATTGAGTTTATTTAGTCCCCAGCTTTGGGCTCCATCTGTTATACCAGTCTTTCTGGGCAGGAGGGATGGTGCGAAGTCCACTCAGTCGGCAGAACAGGATCGGGCTTCAGTGCGGTGCGGCGAGCGGGTGACATTGGACGCAGCAGGAGGATGGGGTGTAGTGTTGGATTGTTGCATGCTGAAGTCCATTCTGGTTCCATCACTGCTGCACTTCATTTAGTTCTATCAAAGTTTATTCTTTCTTCATCTAAATGATTCTTACTGTATACCATTGATATAGCATATAACAATTATAGTAATGATAACTTACAGTGGCAGGGTTATATAGCAATTAACATCATACAATTGAATTCATTGGCTATTCTCACCTAAAATCAAATCCCCTTGAGGCACACATCGGACTTCCCCATCCTTCTGCATCACCCACCAAGTGCACCCAGGTCCTTGAGCAAAAGCAATCCCACGAATGGGTTAGCCTTTGCCTGAGGCAGGAGTAACCCAGACTGTCTTCCCTAGCATATTTTTTATGTGCACTACAGGAACTTTATCCCCTTCTACAGTGCATAAAAGTTCTGATTGGGCAGGACCAGCCTGATTGGCAGATCCTCTGGTGTTGACTAACCAGGTGGCTTTTGCTAAATGTGTATCCCAATGTTTGAAGTTTCTACTCCCCCCGCTCACTCCCCCCCACCCCGGCCACAGTGGGATGAGGGGAAAATATAAAGGCAGGCTCGTGGGTCGAGATAAGGACTGGGAGGGATCACTCACCACTTATGGTCATGGGCAAAAGACAGGCTCAACTTGGGGAAGAAAAAAAATCAATTTAATTTACTACAAATCAAATCAAAACAAGGATATTAGGAAGTAAAACCAAACCTTAGAACACCTTCCCCCCACCCCTCCCTCTTTCCGAGCTCAACTCCGCTCCCAGTTCTCTCTACCTCCTCCCGCCAGTGGCGCAGGGGAACAGGGGATGGGGTCAGCTCGCCACACATTGTCTCTGCTGCTCCTTCCTCCTACAGGGGGAGGACTCCTCACTCTTCCCCTGCTCCACCGTGGGGTCCCTCCCACAGGAGACAGTCCTTCACAAATGTCTCCAATGTTAGTCCTTTCTATGGGCTGCAGTTCCTCACAAACTTCCCTGGCATGGGTCATTTCCACGGGCTGATCTTCAATCACAAAATGCTCCAGCACGGGCTTTCCCATGGAATCACAGCCATCTTTGGGGGCCTCCATTCCACCGTTCACCTCCATGGGCATCAGGGGGACAGCCTGCCATCTCACCACGGGCTGCAGGGGCATCACCTCCTCTGTCACCCTTCCTCCCCCTCCTTCTTTGCCGACCTCGGTATCTGCATGGGTGTTCCTCTCACATTCCAATCCCCACTACTCACTGCAGGTTCCCCTTCTTAAATATGTTATCCCAGAGGCGCTACCACTGTCACTGATTGGGTTGGCGTGGGCCAGAGTCAGGTCCAACTTGGAGCTGGGGAAGCTTCTAGCAACTTCTCACAGGAGCCACCCCTGCGGCTCCTCCCCTGCTACCAAAAAAACCTGCACCACACAAACCCATAACACCCCCATTGCTCTCAATGTAGTCTTTAATAGTCCATTGTATCACTCAATTTTCCCAGAGGCTGGTGCATGATAGGGGATGTGATATACCCACTCAATGCCATGTTCTTTGGCCCAGGTGTCTATGAGGTTGTTTCAGAAATGAGTCCCGTTGTCTGACTCAATTCTTTCTGGGGAGCCACGTAGCCATAAGACTTTCTCTTCAAGGCCCAGGATAGTGTTCCGGGTTGTGGCATGGGGCACGGGATATGTTTCCAGCCATCCAGTGGTTGCTTCCACCATTGTAAGCACATGGTGCTTGCCTTGGCAGTTTGTGGGAGTGTGATATAGTCAGTCTGCCAGGCCTCCCCATATTTATATTTCATCCATCACCCTCCATACCACAGGGGTTTTAACCACTTGGCTTGCTTAATTACAGCATGTTTCACATTCATGTGTGATAGTGTCCATGGTCAAGTCCACCCCTCGATCATGAGCCCATCTATATGTTGCATATCTTCCCTGATGGCCTGAGGTATCATGGGCCCACTGAGCCATAAATAGCTCACCCTTATGTTGCCAGTCCAGGTCCACCTGACCCACTTCAATCTTGGCAGCCTGATCCACCTGTTGGTTGTTCTGATGTTCTTCAGTGGCCTGACTCTTGGGTACATGAGCATCTACGTGACGTACTTTTACAACCAGATTCTCTAGCCAGGATGCAATATCTTGCCACAGTGTGGCAGCCCAAATGGGTTTACCTCTGCACTTCCAGTTGCTCTGCTTCCATTGCTGTAACCACCCCCATAGGGCATTTGCCATCATCCATGAGTCAGCATAGAGATAGAGCACTGGCCACTTCTCTCTTTCAGCAATGTCTAACACTAGCTGGATGGCTTTCACCTCTGCAAACTGACTCGATTCACCCTCTCCTTCAGCAGTTTCCGCGACTTGTCGTGTAGGACTCCATACAGCAGCCTTCCACCTCCGATGCTTTCCCACAATGCGACAGGACCCATGAGTGAACAGGGCATATTGCCTCTCATTTTCTGACAGTTTATTATACAGCGGGGCCTCTTCAGTTTGTGTCACCTCCTCCTCTGGCAACATTCCAAAATCTTTGCCTTCTGGCCAGTCCGTGATCACTTCCACAATTCCTGGGCCATTGGGGTTTTCTGTGCAAGCCTGTTGTGTGATCAGTGCGACCCACTTACTCCATGTGGCATCAGTCGCGTGATGTGTAGAGGAGACCCTCCCTTTGAACATCCAGCCCAGCACTGGCAGTCGGGGTGCTAAGAGGAGCTGTGTCTCAGTAGCAACCACTTCTGAGGCAGCTTGAACTCCTTCATATGCTGCCAATATCTCTTTTTCAGCTGGAGTATAGCGAGCCTCGGATCCTCGATATCCTCGACTCCAAAACCCCAGGGGTCGGCCTCGGGTCTCCCCAGGTGCTTTCTGCCAGAGGCTCCAGGTAGGGCCATTCTCCCTAGCTGCAGTGCAGAGCATATTTTTTTACATCTTGTCCTGCCTGGACTGGCCTAAGGGCTACTGCATGAACAATCTCCCATTTAATTTGTTCAAAGGTTTGTTGTTGCTCAGGGCCACATTTAAAATCCTTCTTCCGGGTCACTTCACAGAGGCCTTGTACATAAATTACTGCCTATCTTAGAAATTACATGGTACATACAAAAAGATTAATTTCCTCCTAGACTTTTCTGTAATAGTCTAATGATTGTAGGCCAGTATTTCTTTTGAAGTGATTTAATCACCTGCCGATGTTCTGTGTCTAATTGCTCTTGCAAGTTTCTAATATGACTACTTCCTCTTTGGGTACTTAATACTATTAATGATGTAGCTCTTGGTTGTTTATAAATGTTGTTTTGATAACAATCTGTGAAGTTATGATAACAACCTGGGAACAGTCATGGCAGTAAAGTGAAGTCCCCAGTGACTGGAGAAAAGGGAAACATCACACCCATTTTTGAAAAGAGTAATAAGGAAGACCCTGGAATGACCTCACCTCCGTGCCCAGTAAGATCATAGGGCAGATCCTTCTGGAAGACATTTAGAAACATATGGAAGACAGCAAGGTGATTGAAGGCAGCCAACATGGCTTCACCAAGGGCAAATCATGCCTGACTACTCTAGTAGCTTTCTACGATGGAGTGACTGCATCAGTGGATAAGGGAAGAGCAACTGATGCCCTCTACCTGGACTTCTGTAAGGCCTTTGACACAGTCCCCCACATTCTTACTGCTGAATTAGAGAGATATGGGTTTGATGGATAGATTGTTAGGTGGATAAGGAACTAGCTGGATGGCTGCATCCAAAGAGTTACAGTCAATGGCTCAATGTCCAAGTGGAAACCAGTAACAAGTGGTGTCCCTTAGGGGTCCGTACTGGGACCAATACTGTTTAATATCTTCATCAGTGACATAGCTAGTGGGATTGAGTGCACCCTTAGCAAGTTTGCAGATGACACCAAGCTGAGTGGTGCAGTTGATACTCTAGAGGGAAGGGACGCCATCCAGAGGGACCTCAACAGGCTGGAGAAGTGGGCCCGTGCGATCTTCATTAAGTGCAACAAGGCCAAGTGCAAGGTCCTCCCCTGGGTCGGAGCAGTCTCCAATATCAGTACAGACTGAATGATGAATGGATTGAGAGCATTCTTGCAGAAGACTTGGGGATTCTGGTGGATGAAGAACTGGACATGAGCTGGCAGTGTGCACTTGCAGCCCAGAAAGCTAATCATATTCTGGGCCATGTAAAAAGAAGCATGGCCAGCAGGTTGGGGGAGGTGATTCTCCCCCTCTACTCCACTCTTGTGAGACCCCACCTGGAATACAGCATCCAGTTCCAGGGTCCCCAGTATGAGAAAGACATGGACCTGTTAGAGCAGGTCCAGAGGAGGGCCACGAAAAATGGTCAGAGGGCTGGAACACCTCTCCTATGAGGATGGGTGAGAGAGTTGGGGTTGTTCAGCCTGGAGAAGAGAAGGCTCCAGGGAGACCTTATTGCGGCCTCTCAATACTTAAAGGGGGCTTATAAGAAAGATGGAGGCTTTTTACCAAGGTTTGTAGTGACAGGACAAGGGGTAACAGTTTTAAAGTGAAAGAGGATAGATTTAGGTTGGAAGAAAATCATTACTATGAGGTTGGTGAGATACTGGAACAGGTTGCCCAGAGAAGTTGTGAATGCCCCATCACTGGAAGTGTTTGAGGTCAGGTTGGATAGGGCTTTGAGCAATCTGATCAAGTGAAAGATGTCTCTGCCCATGGCAGGGGGGGTTGGAACTAGATGATCTTTAAAAGGTCCCTTCCTACCCAAACCATTCTATGATTCTAAGTTAGGTGGAAGCTTTCATATGGTAGGAAAGCGTTAAACTCAGAACTCATTTAGACTTGACCGCTTTGTGATAACAAAATACTAACTCTTTGAGAATATTTAGCATGTAATAGCCCTTTGAAAAATTGAACTCTACTTTATCTGTAAAAGTCATTGCTCAAGTCTACTGCAAACCAGACCCTGTGTGGTTTAAGTTTAGATCCCAGAATACAAGAATTATGTAGTAGATGTCTGGGATAATGTGACTCAGGCAGTATCACATACAATCTTAGAGAGAAGGATAAAATCTAATTAGTGAAGATGACATTCAGTTTCTTTGAATATGAAACTATTTTTTTTCCTGGATTTTTTTCTTGCTTGATGTTTTACCTCCCCCTTCCATTATATGCAGAAATTATGCAATAAGATCTTAAAGACTCCTCACAGCTTGAAAGACGAAAACAATTGATAATAAGGTAATATACGTGCTATATTTTCTGCTAAAGAAATAATTTCTCAAATAAACACTTCAAATGTTGGCATTCTTAGCTTTGGGCAAAACTTGAGTAATGCTATTTGGCAAACTATTCATTATTGGAATGTATTTGAAAACTTTGACAAGCAAATGGACTGCCTATGGCTTACAAGCAATGCATATTCTTTTGATAATTGAGTTTGAATACACTGAAGCATACAACTTTAATCCTATATGATTCCCAAATACAGAAAATTATTTTATGTATATTTGTATATACATCTGGACTCCAAAATTGTATTGAGCCAAAGTCTTAGTCTCTCAGATACTTGTTTAGGTCAAGTATTTCACAAATTCTGCTACTAATGCAAATGTCCTAGATCATGCTATTCTTTCAGCCATGTAGCTGAAACAACAGTAGGCCAATCAATTCATAATTTAATTAACAAGAAGGGGAAAAAGAGAAATGCATTCAAGAATTCAGTCATAAGATGTTCTTATCACCATGTGAACTTTCAGGCTACAGGACTGAAGCACAATAGGTACAGCTTTCATTTTAAGGGTCACTTGCTGTTGTAATTTCTCTTCCACAGAGGTTACTTTGCCCTATGAATTCTCATCAGGCTGAAACTTAGCAGCCAAATTCAGTTCAAACCTCTGATTTTCAGGTCCAATTGGTCTGATATATACACCTTCTTAGCTGTTGACTGGTGATAACTTAGAGTTTTAGAATCACTTCCTTAAAGCTCCTTTCAAAATGGATCTGTATTTCAGTCTTAACTGCTATAGGCCTCAGGCTTTTCTTTCCATCTTCGAATCTAGAGCATGTTCTGTTTTACCAGTTTTATTTAAAAGCCATATAAAAAAATAGGTTGTTTTACAGATAATTACCTCTCATATGAAGTAAACCAGGCAAGTCTGCATGTTGTGAAAATTAGAAAAAATAGAAAAACTGAAAATCCCTCTCTCTGGTCTTGTGTCCATTTCAGGAGAAAATACATCTGGTTACATGAATTTCCCACAAAATTAAGACAGGAAAATAAATAGAATCCATTATTGACAAAAGATATAGCTTCACGTTTTACTGTGCTTTCACCTTCTCTGACGAGTACAGAGTCCAGCTAGCTAGAAGGCATTGCACTTTTGGAATTGAGATACTCTTGACTTAGTGCGTTTACTTTTCTTGACCCCTCTCACAATGGAATTTATTAGAAGGGAGTTTGTTTTCAGCAAGTAAGCACTGTTTTAAGCATGCTCTAGTTTATTAGAGCAAATCATATGTTCAGGTTGAAAGTGTTTGGTTTTAGCCTGTAAATAACAAGGCACACATCCAACACAAGACAATATTGAATTGCATTAATTGAGACTTCTCATTTAAAGAAAATGTGTCCTGTTGATTAACTTATTGGATGGGAATCAATGGCTTCATTGCTTGGCTGTATCAACTTTCTAAATATCAATGTTGAGTTTCATTACGGAGAACACAGTAGATTGCACATGGCTGAGTAATATATACCTAGGAAGTCAGTCAGAATTAATTCTGCAGAAAGGGAGAGAAGGATGTACTCGAAGGCCCTGATTCACAGGTGGCATCAAATCTGACTTGTATTTGAAGTCATATGAAATGAATGACAGGCTGGGTTTTTGTTTGCTTTGGGAACATGTGCTACTGTGATAAATAGACAACAATGGGGGGAAAAAATAAGGAGGTGTGTCTTTAAGTTATAGGGATGTCAGATGGTTTGATCAAAACTTTCCATCGATGAATATGTTATTTTTTAAAACTAAGCTGAAAATGAGTTGGTTTTATACTTTTACACATATATTGTTTTCTTCTTTCTGTCCCATCCCACTATTGTTTGTCCCCACTGAAGAGAATGGAATCTAATATATATTTAGGGTTTCTCTTTGTATCTTTCAAAGTGAGGAAAATTTTTGCAAAGTTTGAAAGGAAGGCAAATTACATTAATTTTTCATCCATTTTTCATATATTTGTAACTTGGGACTTAGCTGTTCTGCCACATTGAGTTGCAAAAAGACCCAAAAATAACAAAAAAGAACCCCCCCAAAACAACCAACAACAAAAAAAACCCAAACCAAACAAAAAACTGAAGTTGCATGAAAATAATCATGATGTTCTAGAATGAAAATAAGATAAAATATTTTTAGTAAAACTTGCTTTTTACTTGCTCCAGTTACAGGAGGCGTGATAATTTTTAGAACATAATGCAAGTAGGAACTATGCAGAATCTTGAGACACTCGAGCTAAATGGTGTCTTCACTTAAAAATAGGAGAGCTCTTCATTGACATCCTGAAACATAACACTAATAGGGACACCTATCATGGACTCTTACTGTGAAATACCACTGTGTTTGGGATGCTCTAATGATATATTGTGTTGGAATATCATTGTGTTTTACTTCGCTTTTGTGGTTGGTTGACCTTGGCTGGCTGCCTAATGCTCACCCAGTGCACACTCTCACTCAGGAGAAAATAGGATGGAAAAGCTCATGGGTCAAGATAAAGACAGGGAGATCACTTACCAAATACTCTCACAGGCAAAACAGACTAGTCTTGCGGAAAATTAATTTATTGCCAATTAAAATAGATTTGGATGGTGAGAAAAAAAGACAAAACCTAAAATATCTTCCCCCTTTTCCCAGGCTTAACTTCACTCCTTCATTGCCAACTCTAACCTTCCCCTGTCTCAAGCGATGCAGGGGGTATGGGGTGTTACAGTCAGTACATAACAGTTCTTTGCCGCTCTTTCCTCCTCCCACTTTTCCCATGTTCTAGCATGTGTCCTCTCCATGGGCTGCAGTCCTTCAGGAAAAAAAAAAATCTCTTCCTGTGTGGACACTCCACAGGCTGCAGATCCTTCAGAGAATAGCCAACTGCTCCTGTGTGTGGGACTCCATGAGCCGCAGAGTGGATACCTGTTTCATTGTGGTCTTCTCCATAGAATGCAAGGGAATATCTGCTCCAGCACATGGAGCACCTCCTCCCCCTCCTTCTGCTCTGACCTTGGTGTTTGCACTGCTGTTTCCCATGCTTTTCCTCCCTCCTCACTGTCTGTGTGGCATTTTGCCCCTTCTTAAATGTGTTTTCACAGACGTGCCACCAGTTTTGCACTGGATTAAAGTACAGGCTCCTTCAGTGTTGAGCAACAGCCTACCTCGGTTAGTCCTTCACCCTGATACAGTTACAGTATACAGTAGCACCCAGGCACTAGTACTACCCTAAAAATGTAAATGTTACAGGCAGATTCTTTCCTTAGATACTCTGCAAGTCTAATGTACCATTTTTTACTGGGGTTTGTCAAGAGAAGAGATTTGACAAGGCAGGGATAACTTTCTACACTTCCTAGAATGTTTCAGATTCCTCTCTGGAGACTAGAATTTCTATTGCATTCTACAGAGCTTTCTGGAGTTGTAAATATTTTTTTTTTACTTAATGTTTTTTGGTAGCTTGAATGAACATATAGTTATGAATATATTTCCCTAACTAAAGGGGAACTGGATTCCTGATATTCAGAATATGCTGATTGTTGAAAAGATAACACTTCACTATTAATATCTTAATAAACTCAGTGTCTGAAGTTCATGTGCTGAACAGTTGTATGTTTCTTTTACATTCCTCTGAAGTCCTTGTATGAAAAAGATCACAATCTTTTAATCTGAAATATTAAGAGATATTGCATATCTGACTCAAGGCATGTAACTGTTGATATATGGCATACCAGAGCTGAAAACAAAGTGTCAAGCTATCATCTTAAATGCCATCTGTGTCAGAAAATGTCAGTCACCAGCCTTTTGAACTTCTTATTTCTTTGAAGACTAGAAACTGAGAAGGAGGAAAGGGAGCTGGGGAAGGACAGAAAGATTCCAAAGCAAATGTTCCAAAAACAAACCTTAGTTTCCTCCCAATCTAGGGAGCATACCATCAAGGTCTCAGCATAAACCAAAAGACCTATCCTTGAGAAGGAAGGAAGGAAGGGTAAGGCTGAGTTTTGGTTTTAAAGGGTACCTTAGTTCCAGGTAAGTGTTTATTATAGACCAGACCTGAAATGTAGTTCTTGCTGGCATCATCAACACAGATGAACAATTTGGTGTAGAAGGCTAGGAACGTTTTATGGAATGGTTGTATAATGACACCAAATTATAGAACCTAGAAATATTAACACTATGGATTTACATTTTTGTTCACAGAAATTCCCATGGGTCAAGCTTGAGAGCTATAAGCAATAGTATTACTAACTCCTGTTTTTTTCTGGAGCACCAGTCACTTAGACTGTCACAGACTTAGAAAAGCCAGACAAACTGAGTCATCCTGGATACTATCCAAAAGCTTCCACATATAACCTGAAAAAAGACCGTCCTTTATAAACTACATATATATCCTAAACATTCTATCATTTTTCTGAAGAGCTACTGTTTGATTTCCTGAGGTCTTCATGTTGCAAGAGCCTAATCATGCATGGCAAATAACATACCATACCATTTTCTACAATTTTTCTAATAATAGTTTAAAATCCTTTAAATAGGTAGGAGGCACCTTCCTAACAGCATATAAATTACTGAGGATAATAAATTCACAGGAAGTCACTGCTAATCTGGTACATGGTGCATTACATTCATGTTTATGTAGACTAAAATTCAACTTGTTATAAATATGAAGTGAATAAAAAATATTCTCGAAGTAGTCTCTACTTAATACATCCTAGAACTTCCACTGAGGTACAGTTGGGCTTGCTTGGCAGTTTCCTGTCAGTAACTTCCCATGAAAAGTGGGGAGAGTTACATAGAACCTAGCTGAACTTTAGGAACCCTATGGACATTCAGCATAAATGACACTTAGTTGAATCATGTGTTGAATCACACTAAAAGGCATTTAGTTTTCTGGATGCAAAGTTGTAGAACTCTATGCTCTGCTACGTCTTTACTATTCTTGAGAAAATTGCTTTAGAGCAAATTCCAATTGACTTTTGTAGAATTAAGAATAGATGCTTTATTTGTGTGTGGTTGTCATGTTGTGCGTGTGTGACGGTCTGACAAATTATAGTAAATGTCTCAAACATTCATTAAAGAACTTTGGTGGAGAAAAAGGCCTCTGTAAAAATGCTGGAGTTTTGTGAACAGGACAATGTGGCTGGAGGAGAGGGCCCCACGGAGGGTGGGACTGCACTTCTCCAAAGCCGCAATTCCTTATCTTAAGTGACCAGGAGAAGAAGCACAGCATATGTGCCTGGAGGAGGAGGCCCCACGGATGATGGGACTGTGCTTCTATCTTAAGTGGTCATGCCAGCAGAAAAAGAGAGGCAACTCCGCAATGAAACCCCCCCCACCCAAAGCTCACCGACCGATTCCAGAGAACCCCAGGAATGGGACTGCGCATGTCGAGACCATCGACTAACACACTATAAAAGAAGGGAGAAAGAGTTCTCAGTGAGCGCCCTCCGGAACTGGATCTCTATGCTGGCTGGACCAACGCTGGACCCAGGACTGGTGAAACCCTTTTCTTCTCTCTTTCTTTCTTTCTCTCTCTCTCCCCCTCTTTTCCTTCTCTCTTTTCCACAGTCCCTACACCTCATCCTTTTAAACATAAACCGTTGACCAAGTCTGAGACTAGGAGTGCATCTAGCCGCCCCTGGGCTCCTCTTCGAGAAGGAGTCCAGAAAGCAAGGGGGTCTGCTCTGAACCTCGTGACTCAACGGGAGGGCTCTCCTTCTGATACATTTCATGTTCCTTTTTCCATTTCTTTTTCTACACCTTCCTTCTCTTCTCAAACAGCGGCTTAACGACATGTTGCAAGGTTCATATTGATAAGTTCACGTGTACTTGGGCAAGGTTAGCTAGGTTGAATAAATGTTGATTGTTGTTTGAACTCCCCTGGTGTCATTTCACCTTAATTCTGACAAAGGAAATCCACAAACCTGGGTCGCTCCAACTTTGGGACGCGACAGTGTGTCATCGACATGTCCCCTCCCCCATATATATATATATATACACACACCACGGATGATAAATCCTCCATGCAAGATGATCTGATGGTTAGCTGGTCTGTATAGTATTTAAGAGGGCAAGCTTTATAACCACACCACTTATTGCTCCCTCATTGGGAAGTACCAACTGTCAGTCTAGTTTATCAGTAAAGGTATTGAGTTAAGTTTAAAAGTCATAATATTTGGATTTGTTTTCTTGATAATAAGAGGGTACTGTGTGTTCAAGAGAAATAGTGGGACCTTGGTAAAATTGTCACATCAAACAATTAGCCTTATCCTGACTGTACCAGGTTTCACATATTTCAGGTTCTGAACTCTGAATAAAATGGGCTTTTATGGTATCTAACAGACAATGGAATATCACAGCAGCTTTTTAAATACTGGAATTCTTTTAAAGATTATGGTGGTAAATACTTCAGTGTGGAAAGTGCCCTTTTTAGAAACTTGTTTGCCTGCCTGCTAGGATCTCATAATCTCTCTTAATTGCTGTATATTGCATTCTGACAAAGCTGCAAAACATGCATCTGCATACATCCAAGCATATTTAGACAGTGCTTGCCTTAAGCACTATCTGTGCTGTGAAAGCAACCTTTATGTAAAAGAGGCAAAACCCCCTGTAAACTGCAAAAGAGAGTGTTCTGTCATCTCCAGAAACACATACTCAATCAAACACTAATGCCAAGCATGCTAAAATGGTGGAAAAAAATTCCCAAGCATTACATGTCAGCATTCTGGTATCTTTCACAAATGGTTCTTGTAGCTTTGGACTAATGTGACAAGAAGACACAAGATATCAATCTTCTCCTCAACTCTAACAAAATCGTATGCCAGTTGGAACAAACCTATTTTCTGTTTTATAAGCAGGATTAATGTTTACTCATACAGTGCTGCATAAGTGAAAAATGTTATTGGAATAGTACCATAATCATAATAGTCTAAAACTATGTAAGAAGTAAGGGTAGATTTATCTCTTATTTCATTTAGCCACTTGGAAAAAGATGATCACTTTCTAGACAAACTGTCCTATCATCTATATAATTGACCTGATTGGCTTATTTTTATTTATCATTTTTTTCTATGAAAAAAATCATTGGCATTCACATTCCATTTTGATGTAATAATTAGTTTTGGGACCTGGTTCCTCACTACTCTAACAGTACAAGGCATGAAACACCAGTTCTCCCAAGAAGAAAAAGTGGAAGGGAGGGAGTATAACAGAAATCAGAATTTTAGCAAAAAGTTGGTGGAAGTCATTAATATGACTTGAACAAGGAATTAATTAATAAAAAAGTTCAGTGACCTGTTTCTCCTCTAACTTAATTGTGACAGTGGTATGTCCTAAAGAGAACACTTTCAATGTGTGAGGGGTGACAATTCTGCTTGCAAAATCCATTAAATGACAAGATGAGGAATTGTGTGACTGGCTACCCAGTAATTTGAACATATGTGCCTTCTTCCCCACATTGTAGCACTGCTGCTTGTTTGAACTTAGCACAGAAAACTAATGCTGTCAGTTACATATAAAAGGTTAAGAACACTAATAAGGGTTTATGATGTCTGTGCAATCTTTAGGAAGAATAAGCAGACTGTTCCATGCCAAAACACTCCTAAGCTGCCCTGCAGTGAGCAGTGTTACAGGAAAAGTACTAGATTTGGAAATGGGGGAGGGAGAATAGTGGAAGAATAGTGAGATGTAGCTGTCAGCATCTTACCCGTTACATGTGTTCTCCACTCTTACTTCAATATACTTCCTCTTGTCTTGCAATAAACGCACTGTAAAATTGACTTAATTCAAGATATAGGGTAGTAGTATATCTTCTGCTGCATATAGATGCTTTCTTAGAATAATGAGCTTAATCAGCTTTCTGGTAAAGATTTCTCCTCTCTCAATTTATGTGTTAATGGCTAAGTATCTAGCCTGAGCTAATTTTCCTAGTTTCTGAGTCTGCTGATGCCTGAGACAATTTTTGTTGCTTTAGCTCCTATCTTGGAGGATAGTGCTTATCACGCTGCAATTAAAGATTATAATCTTTCCATGCCTGAAGGTTTGGGAATACAATTTGATTTCCACTCCTATCATTTGGGTAGTAGCCAAAGGAAAAAAAAGGGCTTCTAGAATTATTAGAGCCTAGTCTCTTATCAAAACATGATCACATTGTCTGTCCTTCCCCATCCCCTGGTAACTTTCACACAAATTCAATAGTAAGCAGAGGCCTTTAGATTGCGAACTGCTCACAGGTTTTGTGAAAGAAGCTATTTTAGAGAAGAGAAACCTCAGCAATGTGAAAAAATGCAATGTGAACTACAAATCTGCACCTGGGACAGACTGTTTATATGCCCCAGCTGTGTGAAGCCTAAAACTGGGATGCATACCTTTTTAAACATCAAAATCAAGCACCTGTTAGTTATAAAACTAGAGCAAACCATATTTCATTCTATTGCTTGCTGAGTGGCTTGCTTTTCTACAGCTGTACTCTGTGACAAAAGTGAGGGTGACCATGAAGATTTACAAAAGCTTAAGTTAACCCACATGCATATTCTTGTGAATGACATAATTTGGGTTAGCGCTTTAAAAACTATCCAGTCAGTATCAAATCTGCTGCATACTAGTATGTTCAGTAGGGGTCAACACAACCTTGAACATGAACTGGGTATTGTTTTTCATTGTATAGCTCTTTCTTCATTAGTGGTGAAGTAGCAGTGAACAGAGGAAAACAAGTTGAAAGGAAGAGTTTTATTGTTTGGTCCAGGGAAGGGCCATGATGACTTTACCTGAATAGCATTTTCAAACATAACTTTGCATGTCCTCACTGGTGTGGTAATTTATATCTTGTTTACATAAGGTCTGTGAATGAGATGCATCTTTCCTGTGAAATAGGAGCATTTATGAACAGTTATGTAATAAAGGTATTAGTGTGCTTGTTTGCATGCATAATGCTGAAGGAAAAGGAGAATAGCATGTGAAACTGGAGGAAACATGAAAAACTTAAAACTCTTCTATAACTTCAAATTACATTTCTGTGCATCTTTGGTCAACACTTCCACTTTATAAAACATTGACAATAAAAAATGCAGTCTGGTGCAAATTAGACACACAAAAATATTACTATGATTTTGAATATGCTACACAGCTCTGAGTTCTGAGAGAGTAGGGAAACTGTTTGATCCCATCTCCATATATTATTTGTGAAGTAATTTTCTTTTAATTTCATTGGGTGTGTTAAGCAAATGAGTATTCATGCATAACAATTCATAAGCAGGAAAAACATAATTTATTTAGGGATTCAGTTCCAGCTAATCTCTGTAATTTAGAACAGTTTGGGTTAAAGTAGATGTCCAAATGACTCATTGAAACTGGATCATTAAATTTTAAAAATATTGTTCTGGAAGGAAATTAATGAATTGAAGGTGCAATCTAACAAGACCCAAGATTGCAATATCTGTTCCAAGTAAGTAGGTGGCTTCTTTATGGAACACATGTACTTTTGGGTAGCACTGAGACACTGCCATAAGGAACTGTAGGAGGATAGCGGATTAAAAGCCAGTGTAGGGTTTAGGGTTATTCCATGCGGGGTCCGGATGATAGAACACCAATATGATGATTACAGTCGTCACTTTATTGAGCCCAGCTGATCATTCTTATACAATTCTCTAAGTTCCTAAGAAGCTTTGATTGGCTGTTACATGCAAGCATTTGGTGTCCACGTGCACAAGCAGAAACTGTGATTGGTTACATCGATACTGTCCACGCGTATAAACATAAGATACAGTTAGTTATACTCACTCTGTACACGCGCATACACACAGGATATAATTGGCTATGTTAGTTAGAGCATGCAAAACTTGTCTTAGTCCAATTGGTCGAGATAAGCCCCTGAATTGAGGTTGTTTGTGCCAAATTCCCTTTATCATGGAATGTGCACCTGTGTTTTTCTAATTGGGATCTTTCTTTTTCTGTCTTCTTGTTTATTCTGTTCAAGGCCTTCTAAAGGCGTCTGGAATGCTCTTGCGACCCTGAGCTACTTTTAGGCCCAATAACTAAATTCCATATAATTGAACCCTACAAGCCAGGATCTTGTGGCAGAGGTAGGAGACAAGGAAAAGAAATCATGGGGAGTCTAAGTCCCAAAGCCTCTTTGGAATGCCTCTGAAGTTAGGACCTGGGAAGATCCAGAAGAGAGACAAGTTAATATTCTTTTCAAAAGATATGATGCTTTTATTGTCATTTCCACCATTTCTGTGCTCAGAGGTAACAGCTTTGTAGATTTTATGACTATTTTTGTTAGGAAATGAACTGAGGCAGTAACGTTGCATCCCTTTTTTTCATTTAGTTCCAAAATTGAGCTCCAGTATCAGTCCTGTAGCCCTTCAACACCTAACTTGGTTCTTCTCCCAGGCAAAGCAGAATTTTTTCAGCCTTGTCTGAATCCCTTTCCAGCATGGTTCCTCTTTCATGTGGGCCAGGAGTCCAAGACAGGTGGCTGATAGCAGTTGACTGAATTGTGTCTCTAACCACTGACAGAATATGTGTAAAAATCAAACTAAGAATAAATACATGAAATACAGTAAAAGCAATGAAATTTCACAAAATTATGATGAATGACAATTCCTTCCAGTACTTCACTGTTAGGCACTAAAATCAGAATTATTAGAGAAAGCTAGAAAAGAATCTTAATTTTTCTCCTTTCCTCAAGGATATTCTCAGGATTAGTTTTTTAATTTATTGTTTTAATTTTGCAGTCTCATAATCAGTTGATAATAATTTCCCTGTATTCCCTGCCAAAGCCATCTATGATTTTCCTGTTCCAGAGTATGTAATTTCTTGGGTTTTCTTTCAACTAATTTTACCTGTTCAAGGGTTAGATGTCTAAATTCATCATCTAGGTTCCTTTTGTACTAAATGGAAAGATAGGCACTTCCCACCTATTTTCGATTTCTATCTTAAGATGGCAGCAATCATCTGCTGGAGGTGCTTCTCTCTCTTCATTAGAATAGTGTGGAGACAAGTAATTTAAAGTTGATGTTTAAATTTAGATGGCTAAAGTTAGGGGTGACAAATTCCACCCTTAGAGACTGACAGTAGCTTAATTTATACTTGTCTTTCTTGTTTCCAAATGAGAATAGATCAGGAGTATTTCTAACTGCTGATGCCATGCACTTCTCACAGACAATCTCAAAGCAATCTGATGTGAGACTGTTTTATAAATATTTGTTGAGAACAGCAAAAGCAAATCACAGTTTTTAATCCCTGGAGAACTGTACTAGCATTCATGGACAGGAGGGATATTTGTTAATTATTTTAGGCAATTTCTAGTAACAGAAGAAAATAATGTTCATTGGCATTATTTTGTAGATCGAATCTCTAACAAAATTTAAAACATCTGATTGTTGTGTTGCAGAAGAGGCAATGTTTTCAAACTCCAGATGCTGAATCTCTGCTGGCTTACTGTTGTAGAAACATGTGGTTAGTGCTTTGGTTAGAACTTGCTTAGTGCTAGCAAGTGTTTTGGAAGATAACAGAAACTATTTATATCAGGAGCATATATCTATATATATCTATAGCAAGGCTTTGCAGGTTCATATATAGTCAGGAAAAATAAGGTTATTTGAAATCAACTATGCCTACCTGGTTTCTTCATTTTATTGTTCTTGCCTTGGTACAAAACATAAGATATGCTTAATACAATAAAATCTATTGAAAAATAAAGTTTTGCTTAGTAACTGAATTGATCACCTCATTTTTGCTAAAGTTAATTATGGGAAGTCTATAAATGAATAGCTTTTGTGTTCTCTCAAAAAAAAAGCTGTGGCCAAACACCATTTCTTAAAGGTATTTATTGTTAATTATAATTACAATGATGTTCAGAACACACTGACTGACTTCACAGTTTTCTTTTCTTGTCAATATTAGGACAATTTTACATATGTGGGCAAAAGCAATAAGGGGGAATATGACAATTTTTTCAAAACTCTGTTTAATGGTAGTGCTTAATTTGAGATGCATGCCATTTAATTTTCCTATGTTGAGTTCTGACACTCATACTGAAGTGTACAGGAGCCTAGGTTCTTACATAGGAAAATCAGTTCCTAGATATCTTTAACTGACTTTGCAGGATCAGGGGATGCTTTTGAAAACTTTGATATAAATGATTATTCAAGGTTACTCTCAGAAAGAATATCAAATTTAGGAACAAAGCCTACTTATTCTCAATCTGCTGTTTCACATATTTATTTCCTGGTTTCTAGATTTAGCTTTCTATCTCATAATTGCAACAATTATAATTACAAAATATCATTAAGATCCTGTGTCTCAAATACAGTATGTATTTAAGGGAGTCCCAGATGCGTAGATGAAATTCTCAGACACATCCACAAATCAATGTAATATTTGGGTTTGTGTACCTCCATAGCTCACGATTTATGAAAAAAAAAAGAAAATGTCTGAACTGAAAGAATTAATTTCTTACCAATAATGAAAAAAGCAAGCATCCATTCTGCTTTTCAGCTTTAATGAGTTTTACATTGTCGTGGTTTAACCCCAGCCAGTAACTAAGCACCATGCAGCTGCTCACTCACTCCCCTCCCACCCAGTGGGATGGGGGAGAGAATTGGGAAAAAAAAAAAGTAAAACTCGTGGGTTGAGATAAGAACAGTTTAATAGAACAGAAAGGAAGAAAATAATAATGATAATAATAACAATAATAAAATGGCAATAATAATAAAAGCATTGGAATATACAAAACAAGTGATGCACAATGCAATTGCTCACTACTTGCTGACCGATGCCCAGTTAGTTCCCAAGCAGTGATCCCCCCCCAGGCCAACCCCCCCCAGTTTATATATTAGACATGACGTCACATGGTATGGAATACCCCTTTGGCCACTTTGGATCAGCTGCCCTGGCTGTGTTCCCTCCCAACTTCTTGTGCCCCTCCAGCCTTCTTGCTGGCTGGGCATGAGAAGCTGAAAAATCCTTGACTTTAGTCTAAACACTACTTAGCAACAACTGAAAACATCAGTGTGTTATCAACATTCTTCTCATACTGAATCCAAAACATAACACTATACCAGCTACTAGAAAGAAAATTAACTCTATCCCAGCCAAAACCAGGACATACATGCAATTGTGAGTGAATTCAGGTTAATTTACATGTTGCCTTATACTTGTCAGTCATTTTTTCTAGAATATTATTGAAAGGAAAGATAACTGGAAGATGTGTATAACATCATGCACTTGCAAGTTTGTATAAAGTTAAATAGTTTTTTGTTTCCCACGCTATACTTAAGGAATTTCAAAACAAGCCTGAGTCAATACAATTAAATATGTGCATCGTATAAATATGGCCACCTCCCAAAGAGAAGCATTTAGTGGGAGTGCACTGGACATTGGATAGGTTTTTACTGATGTTTTGTAAAGGAAAAGATAAATAATTACATATATGGGCACTTTTATGACCTGGTTTTCAAAAATTAGGTTACTAACAGCTAGTAGGTTGCTAGTTAATCTACCTGAATGTAGGTTTGGATCTTTGCTTTAGGCTTTTACGATTGAAAATCTTGGCTACATATGTTCAGATGCTATTTTCTAAATCAATGCATTTATGTTTTAGGCTTCAATCCATAATAAGGTTAGCCCAAGTCTGCATTGCAAACTCTAGGCAGCCCTGCAGGCACTGGAATTTTCGGCATTTCCCGAGGAGCCAAGGTTCCAATATACTACTTGGGAGAGTTAGTTCTTGAAAGAATGGACTTTCAAAAGATAAAATAAGCATGAGCTGGAAAAGAAAAGTTTGGGAGGGGAGCTTATGAATTACCTGATTCAGCCAGCTGACAGGCATGTCTTTTTCCAAAGATCATCAGTCTTGAATCCTTTCCTGGTGTTAGGAACCATTCAAGTAGCTTAGTCTGTACCCACTACACTCCTATCATTTGCTAATACTGGCCTCCTCCCACATATTCCCTGACTTCCCAGCAGTTTTTCCATGAGTCCTCTGATGTCTCACCTATTAGGGACCTGTCTTTTCTCATTATACTGTTAAGTAATAGGTATCAGGCATGCTGTAAGAGTGCTGATGATAAGGGAAGGTTGCCTGGGGCTCACGAGCATTGTGCTGCTTGCGAACAGTTCAGCTGTGGTGCCCATAAAAGACCATCTCATATGGCCATGTATGCTAGACTGAGAATGCCTAGGTAATCCTGATCCTCAGCTCTGCCAGGAATTAGGTTATCCTGGGGCCCAGCTGCACAGCCAGCTACATTCAGTTCAGCCAAGGTCCAAACTAAAACCATAGGAAGCTATTGCCATCTGTCTTTAAAGTCCCAGAGCTCTTTCCTTTTGGACCCTCCATATTTTGTAGTATGTTTTCTGGGCTCTAATCTTTGTGAACATTTTGATGTATGGTTCATAAAGTCAGGAAGGTTGGCTTCCCTGTGCTTTAAGAGATGGTACAACATCTTCAGCCTAATTAAAATTCCACTTTAGGGGCCTTAGGACTTCTTTTTGAAATTGGGTTCTGAGTAGCTTTTTAGCCCTGGGGAGGCATCAATGTTTTCTAAATATGAAAAGGCAGAAACACAAATGGTAGCAGACAGTCATCTGAGCAATTCTGAGGTTTTAGGCTGGATCAAGATGGGAATGAAACTTGTAATTGCTATTGTATGTCAGCCTCTCCATCTTTTTATTAGTATCTTGTGGACACATATTTAGCTAACGGTTGCACGAGCATTCCGGATGCCTTTAGAAGGCCTTGAACAGAATAAACAAGATGACAAAAAAAGAAAGATACCAATTAGAAGAACACAGGTGCGCACTCCACGATAAAGGGAACTTGGCACAAAGAACCTCAATTCGGCAGTTTATCTCGACCAATTAGACTGAGACAAGTTTTGCATGTTTTAGTTAGTGTAGGGTTCAGCGTTCGGAAGATCTCGCGATGTCACGGAAAGTTAGAGGGTTAGTCGCAGCCTTATGATGTGTCTGTAATCCCGCCTATCCTTGTTAGTATAAAAGGAATTGACTGCGCAATAAAAGGTGGAAGTTGGCGCTCACACTGTGTGTGTTATCTGTCTCTTTCCCTGGTCCGGGCCGACCAGTGATCTAATCGCGGCACCTTGATATGTGGCGAACGCTACATAATGGTGACCCCGACGTGATCGGTCGCACTAGGCGACGATGGAACTTGCGCAAGTGATTCAGGTGTTGAAAGTGTTGGCTGATGAGGTGGGTGCTCACGGAACGATTAGGAGGGGCCCCACGGGCGAATGCATCCAATGGGTGCTGCGCCGGGGAGGGATGGGCTCTCCCAAAGAAGTATTAAGTCCCCCAAATTGGGGAGAGGTTCGGGAACTGTTGCTCCAGTCGGCATTCGCGGGTGAGCGCGGAACGATTACAAGCGTGGGGGAGAGTGGAGGAGGTAGTTACGGCAGGACGGAAAGCTGGGGAGTGTTGGTCGGCGGCGCGAGCTGTTTTGTTTGCGGATGAAGCGCCGGTTCAAAAACAAGGGGGGGCAGTGCCCCCAGGGACAGTGAGTCAGACTCGGACGGAGTGGGCGGCTGTGGAGCGGGGCTCACAGAGCGGTCCATCTCCGACTGAGAGCGTGGACACGGAGAGTACGACAGAGATGGAGGTTTTTCCGATAGAAACGGTACCAGCGGGGACGGATGAGCCCCCTCTGCGGTGTCCATGGGGGGAGTTACGGCGGGAGGTTCGGAAGGATTTGGAGGAATGCCTCTTGGACTGGGATCCAGGCGGGGGATGTTAAGGGAGATTTGTACCGTTAGTTGAGAGAGTGGGAGGAACGGCCACCCGCGGAGGGGATAACTGGGAGGCAGCGGGGGTTGGAGACTGTGGCAGAGGAGGAAACACCCCCCCGCGGGGGGAAATCAGGCGCCCTTGCCGGGAGAGCGGACGGAGCCTCCTGAGCCTTTGCCTGAGCCTGTGCCTGCTGAGCCGTCAGCTGCACCCCCTCCGGCGCTTCCTCCGGCCCCTCCCTCGGCTCCTCCTTTTCCGCCCCCCCCCTTCCGCCCACTTGCAGCGGCGCGTGTCAGCCGGCCATGGAATGGCCGCTGCCAGCCGCGGCCGGCCCCCGAGCAGAACCATCCACCCCCCCACCACCACCCTTTAATCCATCCCGCCTCTCGGAACCAGAGACGGTGAAACCAACTGCGCCCGCGATAGACGCGGAGCCGCCTGCAGTAGCCTCTGCAGACGAGAGGGAGAGGCATTGGAGGAGAGTATAAAAAAAAAAAAAAAGAGACGTTTTACTGGAAAGTCCTTGAGAAATTAAAGACATTGTCCCAATGGCAACTGGGACGGCACCGGCGGGTGCTGGAGCCACTGATCCGACAGATTCTGACTAATAGAGTATTACACTTTAGAGGACTAGCGGACATTGAGTCCTTCAGAGAGGTTTTTAGAACAGCGTGCCTTATTGTATATAGAACTTGCTTTAGGTAAAAAGTGTGTTAAGCATAATTTGATTAAACATAGTGTGATTACGGGAAGACAGTGTGGGGTAAACGTAAAAGTTAGTTTAAGCCAAAATTAGGGGTAAGGTCTATTTCCATTAATAACCTGGGAACGAGGTTGATTGTGTTTCCACAGATGCAGGCCCACGATGGACTCCTGTTGAATTTGCACGACCATCATCATCTGGAGCATCATAGATGGTGTGGCAATATGAATACCACCTCAGTCAAAAACTAATGTATAGGTCACCTTGGTTAACATAACAGGTCAAGATTCTCTGTGCACCGCAACCGCATCATAAAGCCCACGAACCAATAGACAAGATGGCTATGACTCGTGCAGCGCGCCTGGCCAGCGAGCGCATGCGTCATAGATTGCAACCGAGGCAGACTTTTGGCACCCGCTGGCCATGTGTGCCAAAACCCGTTCCTCTGCAAATGTATAAATACCGGGATTTTCCGAAGAGCATCGGGCTGGTGTACGGTGAGGCCATCGTTGCCTCCGTGGGGACGCCCACGGAAAGCTGGCACCTACCGATTGCTGGGCTGAGTTCGTGGAGCAAGATGGCACAAGAATGTATGGATGGTTCATCTTCCTCATAGTCCTCATGGTTTGGGTCATTAGGGGTAATGGGTTGGCTCAAAGAATTATGGGCATTATTGTAGTTATTGTGATTTTAGCTATTGTAATAATTTTACCTTGTCCAGCTTGTTAAGTAAACATGGCATCCCTCATATAGCACCGGCCAGGCCATTGTAGAACGAGCACATCGAACTTTAAAGGCCTTACTCGATCGGCTTAGGGAGGGGGAGCAGGAGGAGCCCTCCTGGTTACAGGAAAACACACCTGCTCTCCGTACACAGCGTCTTCTGTTAACTGGGTTAACTTCATTAAATCAGACAGTTCGAGGGGACTTGGAAGAGACGGCGGCGCAACGACACTTTATGAACGCGGAAGAGAAAGGTCCCTACCCGTTGGTCCGTGTGCGTGACCTTCAGACACGCCAATGGGATGGGCCGTTTGAGTTGCGTTGTCTTGGGCGAGGGTATGCCTGTGTACAGACACCTGAAGGGCTACTGAAATGGGTTCCTAGTCGTATGATTCATCCTGCCCTAACCTCGTAGTGTTTGAGTGTTTTTCCTACAGGTTGCTGTCATCCTTTCCTGGCTTGTGACACCTTGGGTATCCGCTACAAATTTCTGGCAGTGGATGCAAAGCCAACTGGGGGACCCTGATGTGTATCTGGACGACGTCCCTCTCCGAGTCCATCAATACGTGCCTTTATGGGATCTGGCTATCAGAGTTCGCAGCCAGGAATCCAGGTGCCTCAGACATTAAGTCAACATCAGTGCACCAATGATAAACTTTATAGAGTAATAGAAGTAATTCTTTCCAAGCCTCATGATGTATCTGTATAACTTTCAATCTACCTCCTGTGCGAATTTCTATAAAGGAGCTCTTTGCTCTGCAGGGTAAATGGGACATTTACGGGTGTTTAAGATAGAGTGTTTCAACTTAGTTGTAGAAATATGTTTATACTCATAGTACTTTACTTAGTTATTTCTTGGTGTGGAATTGTTCATAACAATAGAGGCCAACTCGTCATAGAGAGGGGGGAGATGTAGGGTTCGGCGTTCGGAAGATCTCGCGATGTCACGGAAAGTTAGAGGGTTAGTCGCAGCCTTATGATGTGTCTGTAATCCCGCCTATCCTTGTTAGTATAAAAGGAATTGACTGCGCAATAAAAGGCGGAAGTTGGCGCTCACACTGTGTGTGTTATCTGTCTCTTTCCCTGGTCCGGGCCGACCAGTGATCTAATCGCGGCACCTTGATATGTGGCGAACGCTACAGTTAGTATAACCAATTATGTTTATGCGCGTGTACAGTGTTGATATAACCAATCATTAAGTGTAACTAGGCGCATGGACAGTGTGTGAATAATGTGTGTAACCAATAGTAAAATAGCTAAACGCATGTACGGATGTAACCAATGTATAAAAATGATGTCTGATGCTCTAGTAAAGGGTCTTCAACTATGATCATATTGATCTGTCGTTGAGTCCATGATTATGCTCCCACAGTATCTTATTTGTTACAGTAATGACTAAGGATTAAACAAGAACAGGGTCTCGCTTAGCATTGTGCAAAGTTAAATATTATATTGTTGCTTTTATAGCACCTTATAAATAAAATATATTTGGAGGCTCTCTGAAGTATGTTATGTCTTGTTTGCAGCCAGGCAATCAATAAACCAAATAAATAAATAAAGTGTGTACTATTCAAAACTGCTATACTAATAACATTATATCACACCTCCTATATGTTGGGCTGAAAACACTTTACCAATACACAAATATGGGTCTGCTGAAATAAGAAAAATCTTGTTAATGTGGAAGTAAAATGATATAAAGATTGGGACAAACTCTGAATGACTGGGTAAATGACTGAGATCGTTCTATCCAACACAGGTCTAAGGTCAGCATAATTCAAGTAACAGTTTAAAAATGCTCAGCAACGCCATGTGTGAAGTGATCCTGTAGATCTACCTTGTTCATATTAATGCTAGATTGATCCTCCTGGGAAGGTTCCCTGTATTAGGAATAAAAAAATTGCTCACTTCTCCTCAGGCAAATTTTCAGAATACTTTCTGCTACTTCCATTTCACCTACTGGTTTGTAGGACTGTCTTAAGTATTTGAGTGGCCCAGTCCATGCACATATAGTGAGATTGGACTCTTGGTGCTTGAAAAGCAGAGGTAGTTGCATAGGTACAGAAATGTTGCTATTGACAACTGGCTGCAAGGGAACTTTCTGTCCAAGGGTGCGAGGCTCTAAGGCCTTGGCTGGAGCCATGCAGTTGTTGCATTAAAGTAGTACCATTTTATTGTCACCATTGCTATCAAAATATGAGTGTTGTTTCTAACTCAATTGCTATTGGACATCTTTTGAATGGTTTGGTACCTTCAGTATTACTACACATACAACTGCAGAGAACTCAGGCTAAGGTACATTCTTTTGTTTCCCTCTGTAAATATTTAGTTACTGATTCCCAGCATAATGTTCAGTTGACACAAACATGCACAACAATCTCCTTTTGGTTTCTGTTAGTAACTCTCAGTGTCTATATTTCCATTACCTTATAGTCACACAATATTTTATGAATGCTGTATTAGAAGATATTTAAACATTTTGGATCACAGGAAAATCACTGTGCAGCATATAGGGTATTTTCACAATGATTTGCAAAATTCCACACAATTATCACAATCTTGTAGTGTCAGATAATTAAAATGGAATTTAATAATATTATAAATGTAATGACATGCTCAAGAAAAATATAAAAAATAAAACCCTCAAAATTTAGTTATCTACTTTATAGATGTTGGACATACAGAAAAGATATTCCTGCATTGTAAAATATACTAATGCATGAAAATATTTATACTGTGTTTATCTTAGACAATGTAACTCTAAACTCTGCTGAAGTATATAAGACTTTATCAAGATATATCAAGTAAATTGCTTAAATTTGGGTAATAACAATATAGCAAATCTAACCCAATGTTCAAAACCCAGCAGAATGCATATAGAATGTTAACAACTCTGCCTGTCAGATATTTATAAGTTGTTTGTTTGGATGTGTGCTTGTTCCATTTTTAACATGTTCAGTAGAAAACAAGTTAACTCAACACCCCAGAGGTGTGGAATAAGTGTCGAAGTGCTTATCAGTTCATGAATGTGTGGGAAAGATGGCATTACCTCTGGCTTTGTTATTATTAAAATAGGTGTTTCCATGGTTAGCCACTTAGACTCCTGTTCAACAAAGTGCTTAAGCATGAGCCCTTAAGCATGAGCACCAAGTAATTCCGTTCCTGGTCACCAAAACATCTAGTCAGTTTTAAATATGCATTAAAACTATAAGTTCAAATGTTTGGCTCAGAGACTCTTCTTCTGACATGGAATTTTAGGTCACCTGAATAGAAATGGCATAAATTAAATAAAAATGTGCTGCTTCTTTCACTCTAAGGACTTTATTGATAAATGATTTTTAAATTAACTTGACTTATACAGCACTTAGTTTGATGTTGCTTTACTGAAATTAATCAGTTTTTCTATCAATAACTCATGAGGGTTGGATTTAGAGTTTAAATAAAAGAATGAAAAAAATCATATTTCAGTCCACTTTATGTGATTGTTACATTAAAAAAATGGTTTTTCTGATGCAGATTTCTAATTTTTATCAATATAGATGATAATTTTTAATGTAATTTCCACTGAAACTTAATAAGAGCACATTTCCAAATCTGAGAAAATCTTGTATTCCTCAAAGTACACGTTATCAAAGTACTTCATAGCCATAACAATAGCCTTTTGGCTTTAATAGCCTAAAATGCAAATGACATCTGTTGACTATTTTTTTTGATTATGTTTTTTAATTTTATGGCTACAATAAAGGATATATTCCAGGCTCTGATTTCTATTAATAGATTACTACTTTGGAGAGCATAAAATCCCCTCTATCCTATCTAGTCTCTTTATACCTGAGGCAGTGAGTCCTCTTCTTTTAGGTCACCTAAATCTCAATAAAATAGCACAAATTGCTACTCTCCTTTAATATATATGGAATACCAATTTGATTTATTTGAATGTATAGTGCTCTAAGTTTTGTGAAGCCATTTGTGAGAGCTTGAGAAATATGGAAGACTAATTTATTTTAGACAGTAGTTGTTATTGTTTTCATAGACTTCAGTGTTCAATAATCCTTCAGAAATAGGTTAGGTGTTGTTCAAAGGGATATTTATCTTAGCTATCTAACTGTCTTGAAATAAGACTAGACTGTAAATGACATAAAGTGATATTTCTTACTAGGAATCTATTAATTTCTGGTTTGATCATCCAGAAACAATTAAAGTGTAATCAGTGTCTGAGCCAAAATCTGGAACTGTGGAGTTATAGCCTTTACACAATGTTTTGATTAACAGCTATTGAATTTCAGAAGGTTTTGACAAAAGTTTAGGTCTTCTTTTCTTTTACCTCTTTTGATTCAATCACTTTAGTAAAGCTAAAGAAAGTGGCACGGATATAGAAGTTTTCTCCCCAGTTTTAGGATGACTAAGAATATAACAGCTTGTCCATATTACAGCAGCTCAAATATTCTGTCCCACCATCACTGTTGTCTTCATCTCTTTCTACACCCAGAAGGAGGAAGAGAAACAATGAAGTACCTATTTTCCCATGGGTGCTTCCAATAGAAAATATAAGATTTTGGGAAGAATAAGAAAAAGTAAATGGTAGCAACAATGATTTAATCTTGAAAATGTTCTGGAATGATCTCTTCAGGAGATGCAGTATTCCTATGTGGCAGGTACACCCACCCTGATAGAGAGCGAAACTTCTTGGCCATGGAAAAGAGAAAAAAAAACCCTAGAAGCCACGATTTGGGGGTCAAGCTGCCCCACCTGCACAGCAGGGTCCAGTTACAACTTCCAGGTACACACTTCGGTCAGGAATAAGGAAGTGTTGGCCCTCGGCCAAGGAGGACTAACGTGACCTTATTTGACCACAGATCAGATTTGACTAGGGTATAAACGGAGCCCTGCCGGAAGGCAAATTGAGTCAGTCCTCCTCGGAGCAGCGGGTCTGCAGTTGGGGACTCTCCCCTTCGGTCGGGATGCAGCCCAAGGTAACTTCTGCAGGTTGAGAGCCCTCATTTTTTAGGTGAGCAACATGCGCATTTTGGGTTATCATTTCTAAAGCTTAAGAATTCTTAAGTCGGCTGTGTAGTACTAATTCCCCTTACATCATTGAACCTGTGGTTTACTAATGTTGTTGGAGATCCAAACGATTTTGACTGAAGAATAAATTTGTTGAATTTAATACCTGTTTAATTTGATTGTGACATGCTATGAAAAAAACAGACATTTTTTAAACACTTATTCATAAGCCATTATTATTAAATTCATTGTTCTTTTTGCTTAACTAGGAGATAGCATCTTCAGAAGCCTTATCCTGGTTTTTTTTCAAAAATGTCCTTAAAAAATATATACTCATTGCAGACACAAACATTTACATGTTGCAACTTGTGGTTTAATAGTACAGATTAAAAAAAATCCATAAAAACATATTACGTACATATTGACCAGGAACATGCATCTACTACTTTTGGCACTAAATAAGCCCAACATTGCACCTGCCCTGGCTAGGTGAAAGATCATCTAGATATGAAAAGGCAGAACAGACACCAACAACAAAGTTTTCATGTGAGGAGCTGGAGAACTATGTGGTGTGAGGATAGGACAGATAGATAGAAACCATCTGCTCAGATGAGCTCTCGGATGGCAGAGCACCAAAGCTAGTTAAACACTAAAACAGAGGGAGTTGGTAGGAAGTCTACGATTGCAGGTTTTATTAACAGGCTAGACAAACATATTTCATGAATGTCATTGGTATAATTGATTTGTCTTGCTTCAAGGCAATGATTACACACCTCAAAATCTCCCATTATTATTATTATTATCTTTGTCCATTACATTTGTTTCTTGGTCAAATTTGCCTCTCTAGGTCTTCAGCCATTAGAAGCCAAGACTAGAATAATCCTACTGCTTCCTTTCCAGAGTGAAAAAGACTCAAAATGAAATCTGGCACATTGAATCCAGTGACAAAGTTTTTATTCTCTAGTGGTAGACTCCTGTGTAAAACAGCTTTGTTCTAACAACCCAGGACACAGGAAACCACCTTCTCCTGTCCTTGTCTTACGGTGTCTGAAATCCAGAGTTGTGATATAAGCATCATTCCTAGAATGCATACATATTGGGTTTGTATGCCTGTCACCTAATTTTATGTACTTTACTGATGCCTAAATGAAGAACTTAGCTGGCCTATCCTTTCTCCATAGTGCGTAGAAGCAGATAGGACCTCCAGAGGGTGACTCGGACTTTGGCTAGCCTATTTGCCTTCAACAAGTGCTTAGTTCTCTCTACTGACTTCAGGTAGACCCTGGGAAGACAAGGCATCTCAGCTGAATAGATCCATTCACTTCATGTGAATTGAGGTTTCTGTTCAGTAATATAAGGGAATTTCCTCAGAGAATGGGATTGCAAAACTAAAGGACTCTTGGAGTTAACCTATAATCTGAATGGTTAATCCAGTGTTCTGTCTATTTAGGATAGGCAAGTTCTTAGTGTTTCAATACATAGAGAAGAAGGTACTTTGCAAAGATAAGACATAGGATGTTGGCATTCGGAGGAAGTTCAGATGGGAGTTACATTAAAGGACTAAGCCCACAATGCAAAACAGACTACCCATAAGGAGAAATAAAAGCAGCAGTAAATTTATGCAAAGAGAATGACTCTGCCTGCTAAAAGTGATGTTTATGCTGGTGGCTTTGTGAGCATGGTGGTGAGGAACAAAAGAAAGATCTGGCTTTTATTGACTGTGGAGAGAGAGGAAGCAAAGGAAGAGATGGAACCGACTTCTGTCAGGAAAAGAATGGGAGACAAGGAATTTTCTCTGCATCTGTTCCCAAGTGTATTGGGTTTATGCAGCAACACTGGGGGGTGGGGGGGGTGGGGTGGGCTGCAGGGATGGCTTCTGTGAGAAGACACCAGGACCTGCGCTTATGGTCGGACAGAGCCAATTTCAGCTGGCTCCAAGACAGACTTGCTGCAGGCCAAAACTGAGCCAATAAGCGATGTTGGTAGCACCTCTGTGATAACATATTTAAGAAAGGGTAAAAAACGCTGTGCAGCAGCTGTGAGAGAAGAGTAAAAGTTAGAAAACTTGTGGGTTGAGATAAAGACAGTTTAATAGGTAAAGCAAAAGCCGTGCACGTAAGCAAAGCAAAACAAGGAATTCATTCACTGCTTCCCATCAGCAGGCAGGTGTTCAGCCATCTCCAGGAAAGCAGGGCTCCATCACACGTAATGGTTACTTGGGAAGACAAACGCCTGTTTTGGGTTTGTGTGGCGGGGTTTTTGGTAGCAGGAGAGGGGTTGCAGGGGTGGCTCCTGTGAGAAGCTGCTAGAAGCTTCCCCGGCTCCAAGTCAGACCTGCCTCTGGCCAAGGCCAACCAAATCAGTGACAGTGGTAGTGCCTCTGGGATAACATCTTTAAGAAGGGGAACCTACAGTGGGGGAGGAGATTGGAATGTGAGAGAAACACCTATGCAGACAGCAAGGTCAGTGAAGGAGGGGCACGAGGTGCGCTGGAGGAGGGGGATGCCCCTGCAGCCCATGGAGGTGAACAGTGGAGCAGATGCCCACCTGCAGCCCATGGCAAGGACCCATGTTGGAGAAGTTCGTGGAGAACAGGAGGGACCCCACAGTGGAGCAGGGGACTAGTGAGGAGTCCTCCCCCTGAGGAGGGAAGGAGCGGCAGAGACAATGTGTGATGAACTGACCGCAACCCCCATCCCCTGTCCCTATGTGACTCTCGGGGGGAGGAGATAGAGAAAACTGGGAGTGGGGTTGAACTGGGAAGGAGGGAGGGGTGGGGGGAAGGTCTTTTAAGAGTTGGGTTTTACTTCTCATTATCCTTGTTTTGATTTGATTGATAGTAAATTAAATTGATTTTGTTTCTTCCCTAAGTTGAGCCTGTCTTTTGCCCGTGACCATAAGCGGTGAGTGATCCCTCCCTGTCCTTGTCTCGACCCAAGAGCTTTTCTTTATATTTTCTCCTCATCATCCCACCAGGGCTGGGGGGGGAGGAGTGAGCAAGCGGCTTCGTGGTGCTTTGTTACCGGCTGGGCTTAAACCACAACAACGTCATAACTCTGAACGTCCCCCCCTTCCTTCTTCCCCCAGCTTTTTATTGCTGAGCATGATGTCATATGGTATGGAATATCCCTTTGGTCAGTTGGGGTCAGCTGTCCCAGCTGTGTCCCCTCCCAACTTCTTGTGCACCCCCAGCCTACTTGCTGGTGGGGTGGGGTGAGAAGCAGAAAAGGCTTTGACTCTGTGTAAGCACTGCTCAGCAGTAACAAAAAGATCTCAGCATTATCAACACTGTTTTCAGCAAAAATCCAAAACATAGCCCCATATAAGCTACTATGAAGAAAATTAACTCTATCCCAGAAAAAAACAGCACACTTAACAATTACCGTCATGGGCAAAACAGACTTGACTTGGGAAATTAAATTTAATTTATTGCCGATTACTTGTAACAGAGTAGGATAGTGAGATATTGTATTAGGTTTTTGTAGTGCGGGAGCTACAGGGGTGGCTTCTGTGAGAAGCTGCTAGAAGCTTCCCCTATGTCCTATGGAGCCAATGCCAGTCGGCTCCAAGACAGACCCACCACTGGCCAAGGCTGAACCAATAGGCGACGATGGTAGCACCTCTGGGATAACATATTTAAGAAGGGGAAAAAAAAAAACCCTGTATGGCATCAGCTGAAGAGAGGAGTGAGAATATGTGAGAGAAACAACTTTGCAGACACCAAGGTCAGTGAGGAAGGAGGAGGAGGAGGTGCTCCAGGCACTGGAGCAGAGATTCCCCTGCAGCCCATGGTGAAGACCATGGTGAAGCAGGTTGTCCCCCTGCAGCCCAGGGAGGTCCACGGTGGAGCAGATATCCACCTGCAGCCTGTGGAGGACCCTACACCAGAGCAGGTGGATGTGCCCTGAAGGAAGCTGTGACCCCATGGAGAGAAGCCCATGCAGGAGCAGGTTTTCTGGCAGGACCTGTGACCCCGTGGGAAACCCACACTGGAGCAGTCTGTTCCTGAAGGACTGTAACTCATGGAAAGGAGCCATGCTGGAGCAGTTCTTGAGGAACTGCAGCCCCTCAGAAGGACCCATTTTGGAGATATTTGTGAAAGACTAAATCCCATGGGAGGGACCCCATGCTGGAGCAGGGGAAAAGCGTGAGGAGGAAGGAGTGGCAGAGATGAAATGTTATGAACTGACTGCAACCCCCATTCCCCATCCCTCTGCGCTGCTCGGGAGGTAGGAGGCAGAAGAGTTGGGAATGAAGTTGAGCCTGGGAAGAAGGTGTGGGTGCAGGGAAGGTGTTTTTAGTTTTGTTCTCATTTCTCACTATCCTACTCTGGTTTTAATTAGCAATAAATTAAATTTCCCAAGTCGAGTCTGTTTTGCCTGTCATGGTAATTGCTGAGTGATCTCCCTGTCCTTATCTCAACCCAAGAGCTTTTCCATCGTATTTTCTCCTCTTTCCTGTAGAGGAGGGAGAGTGATAGAGTGGCTTGGTGGGCACCTGGTGGCCAGCCAAGGTCAACCCACCACACCAAGTCAAAACACCACTGAGAAAGTGCTTGTTTTAGTTCTCTCAAGGTTATTTGTACCCTGGAATTTTTGGCAATAATTTGAGGTATAAGGTAGTTACACTTTTATTTGCTAGACATGAAAAACCTAAATACAGCATTTCTTTCATGAAATTAGGAAGATAACAAATGACTGATAGCCAGTTAGCCACAACGCTTATACTATTTTGGCCAAATATATATATGTGTATATATATATGTAATTTTCCAATACTGTACTGCCTAAATCAGAGTAACTGTCAGAATTAAATCATATTTAACTAAAGAATCCCTACTTTCCAGAACATTAAAAAAACATTTTTTTTTCATTTCCCATTTCCTAGACAAAGTTTTAATGCAAAAGTGTTGATGTTTCCTCTTCCTTGTTTAGCAATAGTGCCTATTCATTACAGGTATATGTTTTGGTTAGTGTATTTGTGATGAACTGTTACAGCTATGTCTGAAAAATAGTTACAAAGAAAAAATCAGTTTATATTTAGAAAAAAGGTCTTAGGAAAATAAAGCTGTCATAAAGACATCAACTTATGCATACTAACCAGATTCAGAATGAGGAAAAAAAATATCTACTACCAAGCTAGTCTGCAAACTTGAAAAGGACTTGAATAGAAGTCATAATATTTCATAGATAGGGCAGGATTAAAATAAATAGCATGAAAATAATTGTTGATCTTGGGTTTTTTTAATAACAAATTAGTCAAGGAATTCAGCTTTAGTCAACTTTTATTAAATAGATTAAAAAAGCAGCACAGCATAAATGCAAGTTACAATGGAAACAACCTCAAGATAGAGTAATGGAAAAATTAGCCAGCAGAACTGATGTTTTATCTCAATACTATGTTCTTCCTAATATCTGCAGTATGAATCCACTGGTAAAAAATAATTCTGAAATTTGACTCATCTCCAAGTCAAAATGCAGGTGACGAAATCAAGAGTATCTTCAACTGTGTGTGAGATGTTTAATTTTCAATATAACATTTCCCAGATTAAAAAATATGAATCTTGGTACATCTGGATAGTACAGAGAGCCAGTAACAGCTGTAAAAATTTAGATTGTATTATGAACCATAACTTTTGGTCTTAGACTTTTAAACTTTCTACTTTAGTACCAAGATACCATGGTAATCTTTCATAAATTGACAAGACCATTTATTTATATATAGTTGCCAAATGCCAGACATATCTATACTTCATCAATGTATTGACGGAGTGTGCTGGTTTTGGCAGGGATAGAGTTAATTTTCTTCATAGTAGCTAGTATGGGACTCTGTTTTGGATCTGTGCTGAAAACAGTGTTGATAACACAGAGATGTTTTAGTTACTGCTGAGCAGTACTTATACAGAGTCAAGGCCTTTTCTGCTTCTCACCCCACCCCACCAGCAAGTAGGCTGGGGGTGCACAAGAAGTTGGGAGGGGACACAGCTGGGACAGCTGACCCCAACTGACCAAAGGGATATTCCATACCATATGACATCATGCTCAGCAATGAAACTAGGGGGAAGGTTGGTGGGGGGGGCACTGCTTGGGGACTGGCTGAGCATTGGTCGGTTGGTGGTGAGTAATTGTTTTTATTTGCATCACTTGTTTTTCTTGGGTTTTATTTCTCTCTCTTTGTTATTTTCCTTTTCATTACAATTTATTATTATTATTACTACTACTACTACTGCTATTTTATTTTATTTCAGTTATTAAACTGTCTTTATCTCAACCCATGAGTTTTCTCACTTTTATCCTTCCAGTTCTCTTCCCCCCATCCTGCTCGGGGGGGTATGAGCGAGCGGCTGTGTGGTGCTTAGTTGCTCACTGGGGTTAAACCACGACACCACCTCCCTGGCAGTGTTCAAGGCCAGGTTGGATGAGGCTTTGAGCAACCTGATCTAGTGTAAGGTGTCCCTGCCCGTGGCAGGGGGGTTGGAACTAGATGATCTTTAAGGTCCATTCTAACCCAAACCATTCTATGATTCTATGATTCCCTCTTCTATGTACCAGGAACCCCTACTTGAAGTTTAAAGTGCAAGGGCTCCGTTTGCCTGTTTTGCTTGTACCAGTGTTTTGTATTTCCTCAGTATTACTGAGGCCTAGCTGATCAGTGATTCTGAGAATGTAGAATTGTGGCATGGGCTAAATGTTTGAGTATTGTATTGCATGCATAAACAGAGACAAAAGAGGAACTGACATTAAGCAGACTGTAGGCCTTGCAAATGTAGCCAATACATATGTAGCCATATATAGAGAATGCTGTTTGATTTATAATAGTTAAATATCATTAAAGAATTCCATCATCACTGAGTATATTTTAAGTATGGGATCTCACAAGTTGCTTCCCTCCTCTTTCATGTTTTTACGTAGTTATATATATTATATATTTTATATATTTATAATATATATTATATATTTTATATATTTACACAGGAAATTGACAGAAAGTACTAATAACCATTTTGGAATCTAGATTGCTTCCAAATGCCCTAACATATGACAAATTCTATGCAGGTATTGATCATGCAATGTTTATGCCGGCTTATAAAAAATGTACAGTGGAGGATTTCCTTTCCATATGATCTGCTATTCTAGTGCCGTTTGCTTCCAATTCTGAACCAAAATCCTTTATTCTGACTTTCTCTCTATCATTCACTGTTTTTCAAGTTCTTATCCATTGATCAAAGTGAAAATTTCACCATGGTTTAACCTTTTATTTTCTAGCTCACTCAAGAATATTCATGTTCACGTTTTACATTTTGAAATTTTCCTGCATCCTGACTTTTGCAAACTGTTACTCTCAGGAGTTTTGGGGTCCATCAAGGAATTTATCAAATAATTCTAAAGTATATGTTTTTTGTTCTTTTGTAGAATAGTGTTTGAATAGGAAACACTCGTGAAAGGATCAGTGTCCCCATCTTTTGAATCTACTGAAGCATTCTCATCTTTTATGCACACATACATCCCTAAAATTGAAATACTTCCTCTAAGTGACTGTTAAAAAAACCCCAAACACCCACAAACAAACAAACAAACTAACTTTGTTTTAAAACTCCAGTCCTTTTCTGCTGGATTATGTCAACAAATTTGTTGTGAATTTAAACAAAATATGTAGAGATGAGGTGAGCTAGAAAACAGACGTTGGCACTCAGACGTTGCTAGATAAAGAACTTAAAAAAATAATTTAAAAAATCACATAATTAGGAAAAACAACTGAATGGAACCAAGAAGTAGAAACACCGCTCCCCACGCGCGAGGTTGATGTGCTAGCAGCCATAGTTTCGGCCGTGAGGAATTGCGCCGGGCTCGGGAGTCGCTTTTGCCACTGTAGTGAGAAGCGGGCAGAGTCTCGGGAGCAGGCGGAGCAGGCGGCCTCGCCACCCCCCAGCATCTCACGTCCTCCTGAGCAGGGAAGAGAGCGAGGTGAGGCGATACTGGCCGGGTTCGCGTCCAAGTTCCTGTCTTTCCGGAGCAGGGATCAGATGGAACAGCCGGATGGAGGGAGTGAGGCATCAGAAACCTCTTCCTTCCCGGCCTAGGGGAACCTGTGCCGCTCCCAGAGCGCTCCGTGGCGCGCTCAGAGCGGCGGGCGCTGGGTGAGCTGCGGGGACGCGTCCTTGCGTAACGGGAGGACTCAGGAGGCCGGGGCAGCGCGAGAGTGAGCGAAAAGTAGCTGTAGGGGGGGAGGGAGCGGGTGCTACGGCCTCTCTCCAGAGCAGTGGCGGCTGCACCGGCAGCATCATCACTTGGCGCTGCGGAGGGGGGCGGGTCGTGCGCGGGGCCTTGCGTTGCCTCTGATGCAGTTCTGTCCTGGGCGCTGGTTGGCGATTTAAAGCACTGGAGCTGTCGTCGCGAAGGGGGTTCAGAGCACCAAGGATTGTTGTTGTGTGTTGTCCTCAGTCTCCCAAGGAGGAGACATGGAGGGGAAACAGCCCGGCTCTGCGGAGCAGAAGAGAGTTACTGAGCTTAAGGCCGTGAGTGAAGAGCCGTACTTGGAGGACAAGGATGCGGCAGCAGGCGGCGCAGAACCGGCCGTGGCAGTCAATGATGTGCTGAGTAGACCGCTGGGTCCCACGCCAAGCCAGAGCCGCTTTCAGGTCGACCTGGTCACCGAGGGCTTCGGCCGTCCAGCAGAAGCGACCGAAAAGGCGGGCAGGGAAGGCAGCATGCTGGGGAAGAGCAGTGAGGAAGCCAAGGGCAGGTTTCGGGTGAACTTCGTGGACCCGTCAGCCGGCGATGAGACCTCAGGGGAGTCTGGCGGTGGCAGTTCGGAGGGCGGCAACGTCAGCTTGCAAAACGGCGGCGACGCAATGCTGAACGAGGGCAGCCTCCACTCGGGGGGGCGGCACCATCACCACTACTACTACGATACTCACACTAGCACCTATTATCTGCGCACCTTCGGCCACAACACCATGGACGCTGTGCCCCGGATAGACCACTACCGCCACACGGCTGCCGACCTGGGAGAGAAGCTCATCCGGCCTAGTCTGGCCGAGCTGCATGATGAGCTGGACAAGGTGAGTGGCTGCGGCATCCCCGCGGCTGGCCGTTACCCGGCCGTTCCCTGCCCCTCCTCCGTCCCTCCGTTCTTGTCGGAGGGAACGGCGGCACCCCAGGACCGCCCTTGCCTACTGCAAGATCTGCCCTCGGCCGACGCAGGGACATCTTGATGACATGCTTACTTCTCTGGGCTTGTTTTCACTCTGGCTGCCTTCTACATTTAACTGAAATGCATGTAGGTTTTCATAGGAGGAAAAAGCCCATTGTGGTCTTAAAAAGACACAGTGCAATTGAATTGAAACATTTATTTTTACATATATAAATTTTCATGGCACAGTGGGTCTTTTTTCCATCTCTCTCTTGGAGATGGACCCCATCATAAGAAGTAGTGTATGTAGGGCAAATGTTTTCTCTGGAACTGAGAGAGGTATTGCCGATCAAGTGTTTTTCCATTGGTAATTTATATTGCCTTCAGCAAATAGGAAACTAAAGGGCTGCAAGGGGTATTAGGTTGGGGAGGGGAATGAAAATGTTTGGAAGAGATGCTTAAAAAAAATAGAAGGATGTGTCAGCTTTTAGTAGTGACAAGAGGTTTATCTGCTAACCAGATGAAAATGCATGCTGTCTCTCCTCTCCCTGCACACATAATCTTCAACCAAACTGCTACCTGGTATGATACTGAAGCCTGCACAGATATATCTGAGGTCCCTTTCTTGTTAAGTAATGTCCTGGTTTCAGCTGGGATAGAGTTAATTTTCTTTCTAGTAGCTGGTATAGTGTTATGTCTTGGGTTCAGTATGAGAAGAATGTTGATAACACACTGATGTTTTCAGTTGTTGCTAAGTAGTGTTTAGATTATAGTCAAGGATTTTTCAGCTTCTCATGCCCAGCCAGTGAGAAGGCTGGAGGGGCACAAGAAATTGGGAGGGGACACAGCCAGGGCAGCTGACCCAAAGTGGCCAAAGGGGTATTCCATACCATGTGACATCATGCCTAGTATATAAACTGGGGGAGTTGGCCTGGGGGGGGATCGCTGCTCGGGAACTAACTGGGCATCGGTCGGCGAGTGGTGAGCAATTGTGTTGTACATCACTTGTTTTGTATATTCCAATCCTTTTATTATTATTATTGTAATTTTATTAGTGTTATTATTATAATTATTAGTTTCTTCCTTTCTGTCCTATTAAACTGTTTTTATCTCAACCCATGAGTTTTACCTTTTTTTTTCCGATTCTCTCCCCCATCCCACTGGGTGGGGGGGAGTGAGGGAGCAGCTGCGTGGTGCTGGGGTTAAACCACGACAAGTAATATCTTCAGTCATCCTAAATAGTCCAATGTGTCAAGGCATTGTGATCAAAGCTTCATAAATTTTGAGGCTGTGCATGTGTGGTGGGTTGACCCTGGCTGGAAGCCAGGTGCCCACCAAAGCCACTCTATCACTCCCCCTCCTCTACTGGACAGGGGAGAGAAAATATAATGAAAGGCTCATGGGTTGAGATAAGGACAGGGAGAGATCACTCACCAATTACCATCATGGGCAAAACAGACTTGACTTGGGGAAATTAGTTTATATTATTACCAATCAAATCAGAGTAGGGTAATGAGAAATAAAACCAAATCTTAAAACGCCTTCCCCCCACCCCTCCCTTCTTCACGGGTACAACTTCACTCCCAAATTCTCTACCTCCTCCCCCCAAGTGGCACAGGGGGATGGGGAATGGGGGTTGTGGTCAGTTTATCACACGTTATCTCTGCCACTCCTTCCTCCTCAGGGGGAGGACTCCTCACGCTCTTCCCCTGCTCCAGCATGGGGTCCCTCCCATGGGAGACAGTTCTCCATGAACTTCTCCAATGTGGGTCCTTCCCATGGGCTGCAGTTCTTCACGAACTGCTCCAGCATGGGTCTCCCGCGAGACAGTTCTCCATGAACATCTCCAATGTGGGTCCTTCCCACAGGCTACAGTTCTTCATGAATTGCTCCAGCGTGGGTCCCCCGCGGGGTCACAAGTCCTGCCAGAAAACCTGCTCTAGCATGAGCTCCTCTCTCCATGGGGTCACAGGTCCTGCCAGGATCCTGCTTCAGCGCAGGCTTCCCATGGGGTCACAGCCTCCTTCGGGCATCCACCTGCTCTGGTGTGGGGTCCTCCACAGGCTGCAGGTGGATATCTGCTCCACCATTAACCTCCATGGGCTGCAGGGGGACAGCCTGCCTCACCATGGTCTTCACCACAGGCTGCAGGGGAATCTCTGCTCCAGTGCCTGGAGCACCTCCTCCCCCTCCTTCTTCACTGACCTTGGTGTCTGCAGAGTTGTTTCTCTTACATGTTCTCACTCCTCTCTCTGGCTGCAGTTTCTGTGCCGCAGCAACTTTTCCCCTCCCTTCTTAAATATGTTATCCCAGAGGCACTACCACTATTGCTGATTGGCTCAGCCTTGGCCAGCAGCAGGTCCATCTTGGAGCCAGCTGGCATTGGCCCTGTCAGACATGGGGGAAGCTTCTCACAGCTTCTCACAGAAGCCACCCCTGTAGCCCCCCTGCTACCAAAACTTTGCCATGCAAACCCAATACAGCATTTCAAGCTTTTTCAATTTTGGCGTAGCAAGTATGTTATTGGAGACAAGTTACAGTGAAAGCTTATTTGCATGGTAGGTTCTGTATTAAAAGGCAAACTTTAGCTGAACTAGGAATTAATTTGCTGTAATTTTGAGATCATAGTGTAAGGGAAGCCAGATTAAAATATTACAATGCTGTTTTCTTGCAGTCTTTCACTTATTATAGGTGGAATTCCACAAGAAAACATGTTCTTTTAAGGCTTTCCTGTTTCTTTTAATATCTTGCTGTTTAATATTAGTTTATGTAATATGTAATGGATAATAATGCTTCTTAATTTTTTTATATATAATGTGTGCTATAGTTACATAATTCCTAAAATAGGAGTAGCCCACATATACCATATAAACAGACCTTTTAGTAATTGTAGAACTGTAACTTCTGTTAAGAGAATTGGTTGACAAAACGCTTAGTTTTTCAGCCTACTGGAAAGGGGCAAGAAAATAGATGTACTTCATCTACATGTCTAATGGCGAGATTCTTGTCCTTTAAAGTCAATGGGATAAACTCGCATCAGCTTGAATGGAGCTATCCTGAGTATGTTTTTTACCCCCGTCCCCCTCCTCCCAAAGTGTTTGTGTGTGTTCGTTTGTTTTTTGTTTAGAAACCGTGACCCTTCATCTGTTCAGACTGAAGTAATTTTTTGAGGTTGCAAGGAAGTATCTCAGCAGCACATCTAAGATTAAATATAAAAATAATTACTAACTGTAACAAATTACTGTTGCCTTTCATGTTCCCTTCTAATGGAATTAACTGACTTTTTTTCTTTAATCTCTTTACAAGTTACTGTTGAGTAATGGTCAGTTACTGTTAGATTGTAAATAAATCAGTAACATAAGTGAAAACATTGGGGGGGTATCTGTGTCGTGTTTCCCCCCCCCCCCCAACTTTCTGATTTCTGATTTGTGCTAGGATTAGAGGATGGAGAAAGGGGCAAGTCCTTAGATATTCTGTTTGTAAGCGGAATGTTACTTGAATATCTGAGCTTGGCAGCCAGGACTTCAGCGTGTTTATATTGTAGCAGTCAAGGAAGCTCTTTGTGACACCGGTAAGACACTTCAGCACAGAATTTAACTTATTCTGAAAGTATATTTTCTAAAAGTATAGTTTCTTCATATTTTATTAGAAAACATAGTAAGGGATTTTCTTGATAGGTTATTGCATACAGGAGCTGTGAGTGACCTAATTATTGTGTCACTATCAAACTCTCTACATGAGGACTTTTTTCTTTAAGAAATGGTGTTGTGTCCCTTCTCCTCCCCCCCCCCCCCAAAAAAAAAAAGTGTGGTGGTGGAATCTGCAACTTTTGTTACACTTGTTACTGTACTTCAATATTAATTTTGAGAACAGTCATGTGTATAAACTTCAAAAGTGAAGTTGGAGTTCTGCGTAGTGAATAACTCAGCTGTTCTGCTGTTGGATGTTTCATTTCCAAAGCAATTAATGTTGGATGTTTCATTTCCAAAGCAATTAATGTGTTAGCAAGCAGTGAGACTTATGTGAAAAAGGGAAGCACTTTTTTCACTTCAGACTTATAGAAGTAGTTTGTGTGAGATAGCATTGAGAACACAGAAGGTTTAATAAGGGTGTGTCATACATAATAATGGCATTGGATACCTACTTTTTCCCCATCTCTGGAATATAAAATATACTGTATCTGTGATTATATACTTCCTTTCTGGCCACAGAGTGCTGCTAACTCTTAGTTCAGGATGGTGCCACACTTTTATATGAGAGAGATTCATGAAACACTGTTGTGGGTTGGGGTTTTTTTTGGTAGTGTTTCATGGGACCTCTTGTCTCCTTTCCCAAAGTGGCTTCAGTTCCTGCTGATTAATGGTCAGTGTTGAATTAAAGAGGATTAAAGAGGATATTTCATGGACTTTTACAAACTTGAAAAATTAAACTCCTTCCTTCAGCTGTGATTTTTGCCTTAACTTAACTTGTACAATATGTATGCCAAAGACTTAATAGGGCAGCTGGTATAAATGTCCTAGTACCACTGAATAAAACTTTCACTAAGTGAAGGCCTAGTGTTATACCTACAAAATGCTTGATTTGCTATGGGAACTATAATTCATTTTTTGGTTTGATTTAGCTTCTTGACCCAGTACATCAAAGTTGGCAGTTATTTTTTGTCAAGATTGATCCAAAAATCTCTTAACCAGTAATGTGATTCACTGCTTTGCATTTAGCTATTTCATTTTACAGTTAAAATTTGCACTATTCTTGTTTTCCTTTTAAAAGGTAAATATATGTTGGGACTTTTTACAGTAAAATTAATGCTAGTGCCAGTTAACAGAATTTTTTTGTTTTTTTTACAAGATTCATATGTCTAACTGTTTTTCTGATTTACGTTTTCACAGAAAAGCACTATTTGAGGAAGATGCATATACATACACAAGGGGTAACTTTTGTCTTGTTGTTGTGATGTTTAACCACCTCAAGTGTTATTTAGTCATTCCAACAGTAATTTTTATAGTAAAAAGGAAAGGGGTTTTTCTTGAAACTGGTTGTGGAAACACAACTGGGAGATGCTCTGCTCTAATGTGGATGAATTGCATACTGCTGAACTTTGTCTTCCATGTTCAATTTCAAGCAAGGGGGCTTGTCTTCAGTTACCGCTGGCTGTAGATAGTCAAGGTGACCAGTGCTTAACCAATTAGTATGAATTAATCTTTGTTTCCTTTAGAGAGGTTTTTTTATCATCATCTTACAGTTTAGGATTATCTATTTTTTGCCTAGGGTTGATTACATCTTTAAGTAAAGCTATAGTCTGTAGAAGTTCCATCCTTGCTTTCAAATCTGCCTTAATATCTTTCTAAATGGAAAAAACACTTTACCCTAATATCATAGACCTTATGGTTCTAGAAGGTGAAGACTTTTAAAATGTTCAAAAATGGACTGTGTTTTAGTTATTCATTACCATGCATTAATAGATTTTTTTTATAGCATTGCCTTAATTGGTGAGTTTATTCTTTTGAAAGAATGGGAAACTTTGCACTATGTGAATGATTCTGATTTAATGTCTTTTGTTCAGTCACTTACAGCTGTGATCAGTAGACAATATGTGAACTGAGCCCTCTACTGGTAGCTTTGCTCTGTTTGTTAAATATCTACTGAACATACTAGTTGTTTCCCTTGACAGACTAGAAGGCAGTGATCTCGGAGGAAGATTTTCACTTTCTTCTCTTCTGCTCCCCCGCCCCCCCCCCCCGGACAAACAAAAGACACTTAAAAACAAAACTGCACTTTGCTTCCTCCCATACAGAGAAATCCATGCACCTTTCCTCTGAATTTGGAGACAGGAGTAAGAAAAAAAGGCAACATTATTGGTAGCTTTGAGGCAAGATGGATTGTGAGTTAAAAAAACCCACAAAACCCAAACAAAAAAGACCCCAAAACAAAACCTACAAACCCAACAAGTTCTGTCTAACAATCTGTAAAGAAAGCAGAGTTCAACTAAAGATGCACAAAAGACTAAAAGATGACTCTAGGCTATCAAGTTTGCTGACCATGTCACATAAGGTCTGTCTTTTTAAAACTGGTTCCTCCCCTTTCCCTGTATTAGAAGACTGAGACCATTTTGCTGATAGAAGTCTTCCTGAAGTACTTTGCTGAACTTACTTGTGGTCAGTAGGCCTCTTGGTTCTTTAGTCAATGTAATTTAATTCAAATAGCTTCTTTCCCTCCTTGTTATTTATGTTTGTATACAGTACTTGAATTTTCTTTCTGAATGTCATCTTACTAAAATAAAACAAGACAAGCTCTTTTAGTCTTGTTCTCTGTGCATTTGGACATCCTAGAATCACAAAACCATTGAGGTTGGAAGGGACCTCTTGAGATCATCTAGTCCAACCCCCCTGCTCAAGCAGGGTCACCTAGAGCAGATTGCCCAGGACCATGTCCTGGTTGGGCTTTGAATATCTCCATGGATGGAGACTCCACAACCTCCCTGGGCAACCTGTTCCAGTGTTTGCCCACACAGTAAAACAGTGTTTTCTCGCGTTCAGATGGAATTTCACATGTTTCTATTTGTGACCTTTGTCTCTTGTTGTTGTGGTTTAACCCCAGCCAGCAACTAAGACCCACGTAGCCGCTCACTTGCTCCCCCTCCTCAGCTGGACAAGGGAAAGAAAATATAACAAAAGGCTTGTGGGTCGAGATAAGAACAGAGATCACTCAACCAATTACTGTCACAGGCAAAACAGGCTCGACTTGGGGAAAATTAACTTAATTTATTGCCAGTCAAATCAGAGTAGGGTAATGAGAAATAAAACCAAATCTTAAAATGCCTTCCCCCCACCCCTCCCTTCTTCACGGGCACAGCTTCACTCCCAAATTCTCTACCTACTCTCCCCAGTGGCGCAGGGGGATGGGGAATGGGGGTTACGATCAGTTTGTCACACGTTGTCTCTGCCGCTCCTTCCTCTTCAGGGGCAGGACTCCTCACGCTCTTCCCCTGCTCCAGCATGGGGTCCCTCCCACGGGAGACAGTCCTCCATGAACTTCTCCAATGTGGGTCCTTCCCACGGGCTGCAGTTCTTCACGAACTGCTCCCACATGGGTCCCTTCCACGGGGTGCAGTCCTTCAGGAGCACACTGCTCCAGCGTGGATCCCCCACAGGATCACAAGTCCTGCCAGCAAACCTGCTCCAGCATAGGCTACTCTCTCCACAGGTCCTGCCAGGAACTTGCTCCAGCGTGGGCTTCCCATGGGGTCACAGCATCCTTCGGGCATCCATCTGCTCTGGCGTGGGGTCCTCCAGGGGCTGCAGGTGGATATCTGCTCCACCATTAACCTCCATGGGCTGCAGGGGGACAGCCTGCCTCACCATGGTCTTCACCACAGGCTGCAGGGGAATCTCTGCTCTGGCGCCTGGAGCACCTCCTCCCCCTCCTTCTTCACTGACCTTGGTGTCTGCAGAGTTGTTTCCCTCACATATTCTCACTCCTCTCTCTGGCTGCAGTTTCTGTGCCACAGCAACTTTTCCCCTCCCTTCTTAAATATGTTATCATCAGAGGCACTACCACTGTCGCTGATGGGCTTGGGCTTGGCCTTGGCCAGTGGCAGGTCTGTCTTGGAGCCGGCTGGCATTGGCCCTGTCAGGCATAGGGGAAGCTTCTCACAGCTTCTTACAGAAGCCACCCCTGTAGCCCCCCTGCTACCAAAACCTTCCCACGCAGACCCAATACACTTGTCCTGTCAGCGGGCACTACTGAGAAGTCTGGCTCCCTCTTCTTCATTCCCTTTCTTCAGGTAGTCATATACATTGATAAGAATCCTCCTTGTGCCCTCTTTTCTCCAGGCTAAACAGTCCTAGCTCTCTCAGCCTTTTTTCATAGGACAGATGCTCTAGTCCCTTAATCATCTACGTGGCCCTTTGCTGGACTCTCTCTAGTATGTCCATGTCTCTACTGTATTGGGGAGCCCAGAACTGGACACAGTACTCCAGGTGTGGCTTCACCAGTGGTGAGTAGAGGGAAAGGATCACCTCCCTCAACCTGCTAGCAACATTCCTCCAAATGCAGCCCAGGATACCGTTGGCTGCCTTGGCTGCAAGGGCACATTACTGGCTCATGTTCAACTTAGTGTCTACCAGGAGCCCCCCAGGTCCTTTTCTACCAAGCTGCTTTCCAACTGGTCAGCCCCCAGCATATACTGGTGCATGGGGTTGTTCCTCCCCAGGGGCAGGACTTTGTACTTCCCCTTGTTGAACCGCATGAAGTTCCTGTCAGCCCATTTCTCCAGCCTGTCGAGGTCCCTTTGGATGACAGCAGAAACCTTGGGTATATTATCAGCCACTCCTCCCAATTTTGTATTATCTGCAAACTTGCTGAGGGCACGCTTTGTTCATTTGTCCAGATCATTAATTAGGATGTTGAACAGGATTGGCCCCAGTATTGACCCCTGTGGTACACTGCTAGTTACTGGTCTCCAACTGGACTTTGTGATGCTGATCACAACCCTCTGGGCTTGGCCATTCAGCCAGTTTTCAGTCCACCTCACTGTCTACTTATCTAACCCATACTTTGTCAGCTTGTCTATGATGTAGAAGTCTTTAATTTGTACCTGTTCTCATTCATCATTCTTGGAAAAACACTGAGCTCTATGCACCTGTACTCAGATGAGGCTTTGCTAGCATAATGTAAAATGGCATCTTAATGCTTTTTATAATCTGTGCGGAAAATCCTCGCTTTACTGATCCTGATACCACACACAATGTTTTTTTCCATGACGGTGATAGTGACTGCTCTGTTTGCAGTAGTAACTCATATTAGTCCTCCAGGGTTTGTATTTTATAAGGACCATGTTTATTTTGTAACTTTACATTGTATAAACCTCCTAATCTGATTTTTGTGATGAGTCTTTAGTCTGAAGGGGAAATTCTAATTGTAACTGCTCAGCAGTGGTAATTTGTGACTGAGGAATGATCTGGCATGGAGGAGGGCCTAACTGCAAGAAGGGGTTAAACTGGCTGGAAGTAGGAATGCTAGAGACAGAAGGACTCCTTGTAAGGCAGTGAAGTTTCCCTGGGTGATGAGATAAGAAACAGCCTCAGCATTGTCCTGTAGGACATCCTGGAATTTGAGTGCTCAGGGCCCAAGCTCAGGGGCCACCTTTGGGCAGCAGAGCTGGGCTGGGGGGTGGACCCAGGTGCAACCGCTCTTGGGATTGGTGCTGGTGCAAGTATATATAAGGAATCTGCTTGTGACACATCTTTGCAGATTCCATGTAGAACAGCTTGTTGTGGTAGGACTCTGCCCAATGCATTGTTCATTATATGTTTCTTTTTAAGCATGAATGTGTGTTTAATTTGCCTCAAAGAGTACCATAAAAATTCCCCAACAAGTCCAAAATACTTGTACAATAACATTCAATTATCTTTCTTCAGCAAACTGCTAATATTGTTCTTACTACTTTGCTTTTGTTTTGTTCTAGAGAAGCTGGAAATAACTGAGCAATATGAACAGGTTATAGTTTGACAACCCAACTATGGGCTGCTGCTAAAAGGGGTAAACTCTTGTGCTTTCTTGTGCTGACATTTGTATTTATACAACTTTTGAGTTGGATCTGGAAACTGGTTTAGCTTACAGAAAGTAAACAAAAAACCCAAACCTGCAGAAATATCCATCACTGGATGAGCTGGGTAAGTTCCCTGATCCAATACTGTGAAACCCCTTGTTGTCCCACAAGCGGGGTTCAATACCTGGTGTGCAATGAGCCAATCTTACACACAGAGCTATTTGTTTATTTCATGTCTGCGCAGAGATGTGTGCCAGGTGGTGACTCCACAAAGCTGGCACCCCACACCAAAGAAATACAATGTATTTATGATAGCATATGTCCATACATTCTGTATGGTATGTCTAAATATTCTGATGGTTTTAATATTTTGTACCAGCCGTGGAAACTGGTTTGCTGCTAGGTGACTGTAAAAGTGAGATTTGGTAAATAATTATTAGAAATCTTATACTAACACTATGATTGAAACAATAGGCAAAAGTGTAGCCAAGTAATTAACTAGTAGAGGTAGTTACTCATAGGTTTGGCAGTTCTTGGCTCTTATGACTGGATGTTCCTGTACGTTAGATAAGAATAATATTGAAACTGACCATATGTGACTGAAACCATGTTAAGCTCCAAGATCAAAGAACAAGGATGACGAACAAAGACTTGAAGGTCAGCCAACAGAACTTCAAATGGGTCGGTGGTCGCAAAAGCAGCCCTTTGACTCAAATGAAGAACCATTGCGCATGATTGGATGTAGGCAGTACTATGATAATCAGTTACAATAATTTTTATGTACATGTATATTAATCTGATTAATATGTAATTAGTTACTCCATGTAACCTGTTTGTGCTGAAGCTGTGGTATGCACACCAGGTGGAATTATCCCCCGTGCATCCAGCGCTGCAATAAAGAATGCCTGCTTTCTAAAACTCCAAAACGAGCCTTAGAGAGTTTCTTCGACCAGCTTTTCGGTATCATTTATTCTGTTACATTATTAGTAAAAACCCGCCTAAATTTACATTCATTGGTTAGTAGTCATCGTCTCATCTGCTATTGGCCAGTTATATTTAAATTAGCATGGGTGCTCCTTGCAGTCGTGAGGGTGGGGCAAGTTCTTCCAGCCTTGAATTGGGTCGGAGGCCGCGATCTCACCCTGCCGCCTTTACCTTTCCCTTAGTTCATGCTTCTTTGGCAATCATCTGGCCTTCGGCACCTTCTGGAGCAGGGTGTTTCCTTTTATCAGTCTTTATTTAGGTTCCCTCTTCAAGGGTGTAGTGGTTAGCAAAGCTTGCATAGTTTATACAAAGTAATCAGGCTTGCATAGTGAAGCTACTGAGTAATGGTCCTCCTTAAAGGACAAGGTATCATGTTTAACCCTAAATTGAGCAGTATCACCACGGCTAGGCTCTAACTCAAACATATGAGGACACCCTGAGCACTAATGTCAGGAGAAGGCCTGGTAATTTGTCAGCAGAGTACAACTAGAGCACCCTTTTGGTAGAGCATGTTCTTTAGTTTACTAATCTTAGCTGATAATACTGTCACTATCAATAAGACTAGTTTAAGACAAGAACCTGAAAGAACAGCAATGTTTTCTCTCTAGTTTGGCTGTTTTTCTTTCAGCATAAGCTGTTTCAGAATTGAGGAAGGTGCTACAGAATTAATATTAATTTTCTTCTTCAGATTAACTTTTTCCCTTTGGGTACTCTATTTGATTAGGTCTAATCTGATTTCTCTTTTTGAAGAACAACATTCATGTAAAGAAGTGGACTGGCAAGAGCAATATCTTGGAAGTTATTCAAACCTGTGTACTGTATCTTCAATTGCATCCTTCAGAACTCTTTCTAAAGCTCAATATAATATTCAAGCAACATGGGCAGCCACAAATCCAACTTTTAATTTTTTTTAATAGCAATTATTATGCTAATTTGTTAACTATTACCTATAATCAATTAATACATAAATCTTAATACTGCCCTTAAAATTGTTTGCCTTTCAGTATTTTGGAAGTTATCTGGTTCTTGGAACTTGAGCACATGGAACATCTTTGATTTATTTCTCTACTTTAGCATGCTGATTAGGCCTGATAAAATTACAATTATTTTTTTCCTGTGTATTTAAAAACAAACCAACCAACCTAAAATGCATTATGTGGGTCTGATGAATTTAACTGACTTAAGGATATTGGGGGGGGGTGTGTGGGGATTCCTATCCAGTCTCAGTCTGAGGCCATTTTAACAAGGAAGCTCATCTCTTGCATCTTTATTTTGCCAGTTGACTTTTCTTCAAATGAGCTACTTTTTGTTTCAGGTTTTTGACTTCAAAACCAATAGCAACATCTGTTGTGGCTGTAAAGATAACTGTCAGTGCCAGGTTAGTGTTTCAACTTATTCTGAGGGTTTACATGGTACAGAAACCCTGAATATTTTTCTTGTAATCTTACTCTTCAACTGTAGGCAGTTTGGCAACTTTGGTCTGAATGTAATTTTTTGCCAATACAAGTGTTGTGTGAATGTACCAGCTCTGTGCTAGCTCATGGTAATGTGCTTTTAGCTATATCCACCAGTTGGTGGTGTGACTTATTAAAAATACAGGCAATGCTTAATTGATTTATTTTGTTTAGGTTTTTTAATTACTTGACTGTGTAGTCTATTATGACTATAGTTTAAATTTAATTTTCATGAACTTATTACACTTAGAAATAGACTTCTAATTAAAAAGGGTAGTTTTATAAGGTTACTGCTGCCATACTGTGATATAATTACTCCTCCCTTGACTCTTCAATGGGAAGTGCATAATACTCTGTTTTGTAGATATGGATGAGAATCGAAGGTTTTCAGAGTAAAAATTCTTCAAGTTAACCTTTTTTGGGGTGGTGTGTATAAGACTGGGGAATTCCCTGTGTTGAAAACAAGTTCTTGAGCAAGGCTGAAACAGGAATTTTTAGCTATATTTACAGACCAATGTATTTCTTGGACTATACTTAAATATGCAAAAACTGCTATGCAGGTAGCTTGCTAATATGGTTTGATTCAGCTCTTAAGCATTTAAATGCTGCATCTGCTTCATTCTGGAGAACAAGAAAACTGTATGATGCTTGAAAGGTCTCTAGCTGTTAGAGATGTATTAGGCTTATGTTTTTCAGATAATCGAATGAAAACTGCCTGTGTTCAGAATCTGGATCTGTTGTCCTAAGAAATGTGGTTTCTCTCCATCTCAATGGATATCCAAAGGAATATGACAATCAATATACAGTGATGAGTAACTATTTTGATCTTCACTTGCAGTACAGTGATTCTTCTGGAAAGGATCAAATACATTGGTGCAATAAGGGAGCTAGTAGTTTGGTTCTGGGAAGGGCAGGGACGGTGTTAAAACTTCCAACTCTGATGTTCCTCACCAGACAGTCCTAATTCTCCCCTGTAGAGACCTATAAAATCTGAAGGGTAAGACTTGACTAAAACTGGAAAGGACTTACCACAGATGTACACAAAACCAGGAGTACTTATAGTGAACCATCAGAACCAGAACTGGGATGTGAGTTTTCTAAAGATAATTGCGTATGTTCTTCCTGGCTAGGATGTGTTCTTGAGGTGTGAAGTATACTATATGTATTTCTTCCTTTTAAGTTGGATAGATTGGGTGCATCTGCAATTTGTACAGGAAGCCATGCCTCCTTTTTGTAACTAGATGTTAATGAGACAATTTCCTGTTAACTAGAATAAGTGGAAACTTGACAAGATATTTCCTGGCAAAGGAAGATTTGGGTGTGAGTGTGGTGTTGGGTTTGGTTGTGTGTTGGGTGTGGTGTGAGTGGGTTGGTTTTTGGTTTTTTTTTTTTGGTGTGTGTGTGTTTTTTGGGTTGGTTGGTTTGTGTGGATTTGTTTGTTTGTTCGTTTGTTTTTAATGGTGCAGACTATGTTGATTATTACTTGCCAGGAAGGCCTACAGTATTTCTGGGAGTGAGCAACATGAACATTGTGAGTCTATCATGAGACAGCCACATTGAATGGCTGCTGAATAGAGGTCTTTACTCTTTTGTCTTTCATTCTCTCATCATCAACTTGCCCAGAATATTCATATCCTCCTATGCTTAAGGAAGGATGTGTGAATCTACACTTGAGGATGTAGAGAGGTGTGGTGGTCATGGTGTGGGTGTGTTGATCGGTTGTGTATTTTTTGTTTGTTGGTTCTGTTTTTTTTTTAACCTTGATGCTGGTGTCAAACACTCTTGTTCTCAGTAATGTTTTTGGTGTGTAGGAAAAAAAACCAAACCCAAACAAACAATTTACTTCAGATGGGAGACCAGACTCCTGTGTACCCGTGGATGTCAATATCTATCTATACTTCCTCTGGAGCTTTCCCTCTGTAAATATGGCTAGTCTTCATGTGTTTATTGAAGATGTGATCATGAAGCTTCTAGAGTTTGACTTCAGTTGCACCTTAGGATTGAGTGGTCTTTTTGGGAAGCCCTTTGGACGTACTGAACATTCCTGTTTCAAATGACCTCATTGTCCACCATAATTACAACAGTCTACTGTTCCTTGAGGCCCACTGTATGTAAAATTTTTCCCTCTGCTTATGCCTTGAAGACCTATGCATCCCTGCCCCCCTTAGTCTAGGACTGCTATTCAGTGCTGCTGCCAATAGACCAGCTTTTTGTTCCTGTTTTTTCTTTTTTTGCTTCAGCTGTCTTTCATCTCTTCCATTAAATACAAATGTAGCAATGATGACTATTTCATCCAATCCTTTGCCCTGCCATCCTGGCACATGTTTAGAAAAGTATTTCCTAATATCTGGGGCTGACTGATCTACAAAGAAAGATACCATTAGAGTTCGATTTTCCTCATTTTCAGGGTTGACTCCTCCAAACATTCTTACTTGTTTAACCAATCGGGCATAACATTCACAGTGGTGTTCAGCATTACCTTGCTAGCATTCTCAGACCTTAGCCCAATTTACAGTTTTCCTTCCTGCTTCCTTAGTTTAACAGTCCCCCTTTCACTCTTTGCAGCATATCTCTATCAGCTGATGAACTGAGGTCCCATCCTGGGTCACTAGCTAGCCATGGGGTTGTGCCTGGTGCTTCCCTGGCCCATCTATGATTTGTTTCCCAGATTTTAATTTTCTGGTCTGAAGTAAAGACTGCCTCAAATAATGACTGCATGTCAGCCTGTGTAGGGTGCTGTGGTTTAACCCCAGGCAGCAACTAAGCACCACACAGCTGCTCACTCACTTCCCCCCAACCCAGTAGGATGAGGGAGAGAATTGGAAGGAAAAAGGTAAAACTCGTGGGTTGAGATAAGAACTGTTTCACAGAACAGAAAGGAAGAAACTAATAATGATAATAATAATAATAAAATTACAATAATAATAAAAGGATTGGAATATACAAAACAAGTCATGGACAGTGCAATTGCTCACCACTCACCGACCGATGCCCAGTTAGTTCCCAAGCAGCGATCCTCCCAGGCCAACTCCCCTCAGTTTATATACTAGGCATCCTTGACTTACTTAGTATAAACACTACTTAGCAATAACTGAAAACATCAGTGTTATCAACATTCTTCTCATACTGAATTCAAGACATAACACTATACAAGCTACTAGGAAGAAAATTAACTCTATCCCAGCTGAAACCAGGACAATATCCACCCCTTATTCTCTACCATTTACATCATGCTCAGGTCCCATACTTTCCAATACATCCTAATTAATCACCATCACCTTTTCTGTCCTTTGATAGAGATATATATATATATGTATACACACACAGAGATATCATTCCCTTAGTCTATGGGCTATCTCTGTAAAATGTTCCTTGAGTTCATTTAGTCCCCGACTTTGGGCTCCATCTGTCATACCAGTCTTTCTGGGCAGGAGGGATAGTGCAAAGTCTGCTCAGTCGGTAGAGCAGGATCGGGCTTCAGTGCGGTGTGGCGAGCGGGTGACATTGGGCGCTGTTGTGTTAAAAGGTAAAGGAATTTGGCAGAAAATAAACCCTCTTGTATTCCAGCTTATCCTCAGATGTCAGAGGGGCTGGGGGCGGCTAGGTTTAGTTTCTGAGTAATGTCCAATTCAGCACTATAAGTCGGGTTGTGTTCAATATGCTGAACTATCACGATGACGGATGCACTTATAGCACACTGCACTCTCGGCTTAGCCGCGTTCAATGCACGAGAATTACCAGACTTAGGGAGTTTGGTTGCGTTAATGAACTATCATCACTAGATTAATGAGCACTGCAGTTTATTAAAACAACAGTACAGGTTCTTTTGGATTGCTGGTGATAAATACGCTGTCTGCAAAGCACGTGCAATTGATAATACAGTCGACTACAAGCGCATTAAATTATGAAAGAAAAGAGCTCTAAAGAATTCTAAGTTTCCCAGGGAAGCACTCAGTACAGCCAAGTGTTCGAATCTCAACCAATAGGCATCCCTATGGGGGGGGGAGAGAGGTTCAGCCTGTCAACTGGTCCCAGAAGTCAGCGATGTCCTCCCGACTTGTCTATGATGGTATCTTCCCTAACATTCCTCCTCTCTTAAGCCCTTTTATATTTTCTTATTTTTTAGGCGGAGCTTGACTGACTCTAGTCATACATACCTTTACTTTGATTGGTATAAAGTTCTCTCGCTTTGCTTTTAAAGGTATATGCTAGAAAAAATTCAGAGCGCATGCTCCATGGGGGAGTGGTTGCACCTTGGAGGTGGGTAGCTTTTGGGATGGAGGTGTGTTTTGGTATTATAATGATATTATAATGAGCAAAGCTCACCCAAAGGACATGGTGTTACATGTCAGTACCCCAGAACTGGGCACGTGTGATATAAATCAGTAGTAGGGCATTAGGTCGACAGAACCCCCATTATTTTACCTCCTTGTTTCAGTGGATTCAATGCAGGGACCAACCGTTCTTGTTCCTATCGTTCCAGTTCCCTATCCCTGCAATCACAGAGCCTGGCCGCGGCGTCTCCACTCTGCTCCACCCTCCCTGTTACTTTTCAGAGTCAGCACACCAAGCTCCCCTGGTGTTGCTAACATCTAAAGTTGCAGGTTATGTTGCTTAGGGAACTACCATGGAACCGATTCTTCACGTGTCCACTGCATTCCACCCTGGAGGTTCACCCTCCCTTGAGAGGGGTGTGTCATATTGATAAATCACCTCCAGCAATCATTCCACAGTGCAGCAGGAGGATGGTGTGTAATGTTGGATTGTTGCATGCTGAAGTCAGTTCTGGTTCCATCACTACTGTGTTTCACTCGGTTTTATCACAGTTCATTCTTGCTTGATCTAATGATTCTTACCGTAATACCATTGATATAGCATATAACAATTATAGTAATGATAACTTACAGTGGCAGGGTTATATAGCAATTAACATCATACAATTGAATTCATTGGCTATTCTCACCTAAAATCAAATCCCCTTGAGGCACACATCGGATTTCCCCATCCTTTCGCATAACCCACCAAGTGCACCCAGGTCCTTGAGCAAAAGCAATCCCACGAATGGGTTTACCTTTGCCTGAGGCAGGAGTAACCCAGACTGTTTTCCCTAACATATTTTTCATGTGCACTACAGGGATTTAATCCCCTTCTACAGTATGTAAAAATTCTGATTGGGCAGGGCCACTCCGATGATTGGCAGATCCTCTGGTGTTGACTAACCAGGTGGCTTTTGCTAAATGTGTATCCCAATGTTTGAAGGTCCCACCCCCCATTGCTCTCAATGTAGTCTTTAATAGTCCATTGTATCGTTCCATTTTCCCCGGAGGCTGGTGCATGATAGGGGATGTGATATACCCACTCAATGCCATGCTCTTTGGCCCAGGTGTCTATGAGGTTGTTTCGGAAATGAGTCCCATTGTCTAGACTCAGTTCTTTCTGGGGAGCCATGTCGCCATAAGACTTGCTTTTCAAGGCCCAGGATAGTGTTCCGGGCAGTGGCATGGGGCACAGAATATGTTTCCAGCCATCCGGTGGTTGCTTCCACCATTGTAAGCACATAGCCCTTGCCTTGGCGAGTTTGTGGGAGTGTGATATAGTCAGTCTGCCAGGCTTCCCCATATTTATATTTCAGCCATCGCCCTCCATACCACAGGGGCTTTAACTGCTTGCCTTGCTTAATTGCAGCACATGTTTCACATTCATGGATAACCTGCGCGATAGTGTCCATGGTCAAGTCCACCCCTCGATCACAAGCCCATCTATATGTTGCATCTCTTCCCTGATGGCCTGAGGTGTCATGGGCCCACTGAGCCATAAATAGCTCACCCTTATGTTGCCAGTCCAGGTCCACCTGAGACACTACAATCTTGGCAGCCTGATCCACCTGTTGGTTGTTTCGATGTTCTTCAGTGGCCTGACCCATTGGGTACCTGAGCATCTACGTGATGTACTTTTACAACCAGATTCTCTAGCTGGGACGCAATATCTTGCCACAGTGCAGCAGCCCAAATGGGTTTACCTCTGCGCTGCCAGTTGCTCTGCTTCCATTGCTGTAGCCACCCCCACAGGGCATTTGCCACCATCCATGAGTCAGTATAGAGATAGAGCACTGGCTACTTTTCTCTTTCAGCAATATCTAACGCTAGCTGGATGGCTTTCACCTCTGCAAACTGACTGGATTCACCTTCTCCTTCAGCAGTTTCTGCAACTTGTCATGTAGGACTCCATACAGCAGCTTTCCACCTTCGATGCTTTCCCACAATGCGACAGGATCCATCAGTGAACAGGGCATATTGCCTCTCATTTTCTGACAGTTTATTATACAGCGGGGCTTCTTCAGCACGTGCCACCTCCTCCTCTGGTGACATTCCAAAATCTTTGCCTTCTGGCCAGTCCGTGATCACTTCTAAAATTCCTGGGCGACTGAGGTTTCCTATGCGAGCCCGTTGTGTGATCAGTGCAATCCACTTACTCCATGTGGCATCAGTCGCGTGATGTGTAGAGGAGATCCTCCCTTTGAACATCCAGCCCAGCACTGGCAGTCGGGGTGCTAAGAGGAGCTGTGTTTCAGTACCAACTACTTCTGAGGCAGCTCGAACTCCTTCATATGCTGCCAATATCTCTTTTTCAGCTGGAGTATAGTGAGCCTCGGATCCTCGATATCTTCGACTCCAAAACCCCAGGGGTCGGCCTCGGGTCTCCCCAGGTGCTTTCTGCCAGAGGCTCCAGGTAGGGCCATTCTCCCCAGCTGCAGTATAGAGCACATTTTTAACATCTTGTCCTGTCTGGACTGGTCCAAGGGCTACTGCATGAACAATCATCCGTTTAATTTGTTCAAAGGCTTGTTGTTGCTCAGGGCCCCATTTAAAATCATCCTTCTTCTGGGTCACTTGATAGAGAGGGCTTACAATCAGACTGTAATTCAGAATATGCATTCTCCAAAAACCCACGACACCTAAGAAGGCC